>NW_027526203.1:282319414-282414169 GCF_048455015.1 Haemaphysalis longicornis | reverse complement strand
CCGTGAATTGTTTCTATTTTTCGGTGTGATCTCTTGTTTCTTGGAGCAGTTTCGTGAGTTATTTACAACGCATTGTTCCTTCGGACGCTACTCCTTCTTCTCGTGGTATCTGGGCCCTTGTATTTCTGCACTCAGTCCTGCCCCCCCCCCCCCCCCCCCTTCCCCCCTCTTATTTTTTCAAGGAAGCGGGCGAAATGTAAAGAGCCAGCTTATGTGCCAATCTGTGCCACTGGCATTGCATACTACAGCTCTCGGCAAGCAAGTCGCCTGAAAAGCCAATCGGCATGTGGTCCGTGACGGGCAATTCAGTATAGCCAAATATCTAAGTGGAATGATCTGCAACAGCATAAGGATACCTTCATGCAGTTACCAAAAACTGGTGGGTAACTGAATTCCGAGGAGTAATGACGAACTGGCTGTCATTCTCAGATTGCTAAAAAAAACGTCATGCAAATTCTGTCTACAGGAGTGACTATGCGACGAAATAAGAGACGAAGTGTATCATCTGAGGATTTTGGTTTGGAGTCATGTCAGCGTACCACTGGGGGTGAGACATGAACGAATAAGAAAATATCTAGTAAGATTTACATAAAATAATTTTTGCCTAGACCCGTTCTACCGGTCTACATTCTAAATTTCTACTTACACTAAAGGATGGATATAATTCCCCATGAATAGCTTGCATGTTTAGGTACTTTCTTCTTTGTAATACCGAGCCAGCACCCGTAAGTGGTTACCAGCACACAATGCATGAGTGGCGAAAGTGAGCGTTTATATTTTAGTATGTACAGTAATCCGTTGTTAACTCGGATTCGTAAAATCAGGGGCAAATTTCGAGATAAGTGGAGTTTCGAATTTATCGAAATGCTGAAAACTTGTGGCCAGGTCACTGAAATAAGAGGTAGTGCTGGTAAAAAAAAGCTCCACTGCATAGGAGCTTTCGGAATGAAGGCAAGAACGTTCGTAGGAAAAACGAATTTTTCGCATCTGGTCATAGAAAAGTGCTCTCAAGCTGCTCAATGCATCGCATCAATTGTTGGTGGCCACCGCTACACTCTACCTTGTTGCGAAGCCGGCGCATCATCTTTGTTGCTTCTGCCTTTGTAGGCACTTCGTCCTCGTGATCAGCTGCATCGTCCACAGATCTCTCAAAGATGAAGGCGCCGGACAGCATTCCGGTAACGGGGACATCGGCCCGGTACAGAGTAAACTTGCGTTCACGACCGCGTTCGTCACGTAGTGGTAGCTAAGCTTTCGAACGGAGATCTTATCAACTGCCTGCAGCGGCCTTTGCCTTTTGTCCTCTCTTCAGCATTGCGAGATATCCGCAGTCCCCCGAAAACATCTTTCGAGATTTTTTCGCCTTTGGGAGGTAATTGCATGGCGAAAAAAGTTTTGACTTAGCCGATATTTAGAGATACCCGAGTTCGAGTTTACCAGGGATTACTGTATTGTTAATATTTTATTTTATATACAAACACTTTTACTTCAACCCCATGGCATGGTCTACATTAGGTACTCGCTTTGTTGCAGCACTTTAAAATGACACAACCCCCTGTCTGGAACAAATAAAGAAATTCCATGAATAAAATTTGTGTCCACGCTACTGTGCTTAAGCGTGGAATAGGTGTTCGCTCTATGGCTTCACCATGTGTCGTGAAAATTCGCACATCACATGCGTTTTTTTTTCTTATTTACACGTTTCTAACTACCTTAGTGCACACTTTTTTTTTTACTGGCAAAACGGCAGCTTGTTGAGAGCTCCTTCGTAACTGAAGTGAAGAAAACGTGTTCTTCAATTACTTCAAAACATTGTTCGTAGGGAGGTTTTTTATATACTAACAAATTTGACTCACGCCACAAGCGAACCTCAAGTAAAAAACAATTGTGATTAAGAAACAGTATTGTGAAACTTGGAAAAAGAAAACGCCAAGACATCTCAAAACAAGGAAGCCACGCTAAGGGTAGTGTGGCTATCGTTTTTTAAACTCTTTTGCGCTGGTTTCTTTCAAAATAACATGTGTCAACTGGCCCATCAGCACACCCTTCTGCAATATTGTATTATTTCAGCCTAGTTGAGTTCGATGCGAATTTCGTTGATATAGTGTGGCATTTTAAGGCTATTTTAACGAAGTGTAGAGCGCCCTTGACAGTTTTCTTTTTTCAACTTCTACGTTCCTGTAAGTAGCGAGAGGCAGACAGCCTTCAATAACAACAGAAAAGCTGACGGAAATTATGCGAAAATTTCTCAGCCGCACCCGTTAAGCGCCCCGTAGTCCTAACTCGGCTAACCTGGACGGGACTTTCGAGTGGCCTAAAGTACCCAAATTACACAAAACAAAAACAACAGCAAAATAATGTGAGATGGACAACCATGGGCTCAGCACAAAAGAGTGCTGTAGCGCCCCCCCTCCTCTTTTTTTTGTAGTGCCTTGGAAAAGGCCCACTTCCCACGAGGTGTTTTTGATAGTTTCGCCCGATAGCGTGCTGAGATGAACGTCAGTGCATATATTAGAAAGCGTGCAGCGACCCGCGGCCAACATCACAGCCGCCACACACGTGCTAATAAATGCACACGCACACAGCACAAACGCCTACGGGCCAAACTTTTTCTCGCAGCAGGGCTCAGGAGCTTTGGGATACATTTTTACCGTCGATTTTAAATGCAGTTATTTAGGAGCCAGAAGGCTCAGTCGTAAGCTCTCATTTGCATGGTCCTAATGCTGCCGCTTGGCGGTTATGCAGAAGGGCTCAGCTGTTAAATCTAAGTGAGGCAACGGGTGAGGAAGGTACATGTAAATATGGCGCACGCATCTAAAATATCCGCAAGCAGCTTCTCTTAAGGCGGGAAATATGGCGAGAATTAAGAAAAAAAAAACGCAGCTGTTATACTATGCTACGTTCTGGTGTTTGGGGTAGGGCATTTATGTAACGCATCCACGTAACCCGCTTTATTCAAGTTCTTAAACTCGTTCATTAATAAATAAAAACTAACTATACGCCCACACTTCAACGTCGCAAGATTCGTCCCCGAAGGAATTTGAGGCACGCAGTATTGTCGGCTGTTTTTTTTTTATCGAATAGCAATCCATCTGCCCCTCTTTCTTTTCTTATTTCTTGAGCATCTCCGGAGCGGATCGATCCTTGTTTCCTTTAGTGTTCTCGGAACAGAGATTGTCCAGTTTTAACTCAAGCGGATTGAGTAAACACGTTGTCCGTGAGTTATGTAGGCAACTTCTTGGGCCGCAAAAACTGTGCCTTCTCTCCGTTCATACGGTCGATAAACGGGATGCCGCAATCCTACGGAGCCGGCGAACAAGTTTCGTCAATTGTATGCAAGAAAATGTCTCCCTTTATTCCGCGACGTAATCGAGACAAGATATCTGAATGTCGATGGCCAGGCGGTGGAACCGTGGGCTATTTCACGTCATAATAAATTTCGTAATGAATGAAGATGGCGAGTGACGGACAGAAAGAGGGAAATAATTAATTATCGGAGAGGTTAGCTCCAAATAAAACGTTACCTGTACTTAAAACCTTCGAATTTGGAAAAGCTGCAGTGGCTTTTATGAAACCACGAGTTAAAAAGGAGCTCCGAAATTGATTTTTTTTTGCATCCTTCGTTTTCGATGAGAAAATGTTCAGGCAGAACAGTTTCTTTGAAGCGCTGCCTCAACCTCCTGGAAGAAATTACATAATGTATTTCGGTCTTCTTTTCCAGCTGGCTTCAAAGATTTTGCGCCGGGGTCTCCCGCCGGTGCCGCACATAAACTCAAACGGAACAATCAAAACTGGTCAAAAGAACCCTATTGAACTCCTAAACCCCCTTGTCTCCTCCCGGCGGCTTTCTACTCTGTCTGGCTGACCGGAGCAGCTCAGCAAAACTCGTCGGCGCATGTCATCTGAGGTGGTGAGGGCAGAGCGTTGCCGTGTGCGCAGCGCGTAGATTGGTAATAGCGAAAGAGGCGCCCTCGGGTGTCACTGGGCCATTTTTCCGCAGCTACGTTGGTTGATTGTTCGCTTGTATTTTGTTTCGTCATCGAGTGTGTGCAGGAAAGCGGGTCGCACGGACCCATGGTCACGAGTGAACCACTCCGCTGGCCCATCCACGGAGTCAATCGAAAGGGCAATCTTTGCCGTCCCAGGCAAATGACACCGCGCCGCCCAGTTCGGCCCGCGAAGCAGCGGAAAAGTTTTGCGCGCCGTCCGGCCGTTACTCAGGTGGGGAATGCGCTGGCCAGCATTTCCATCGAAAGCCGATACTGTTTCGCGCCGAGGCTACGTTTGTCTGCGGGGCGTGCTATTTGCCTAAACGCGTGAGTGCCGCTGTGTTTGCGCAGTTGGGCGCTATGCGCGATCCAGGGGAAACTTCGCGGCTCGCGAAAGCGGACACGTGTGACGCGCCTGGTGGTCCGCCCGCGACTGGCATTTGTTCTCTTGGGCAGCTCATGCTGCTTGCGGCATTAGTGTACTTTGTACAACGCTTTCAGCTTCCGGCGGTTTGTTGTCGGAACGGACAATGCTGGGGATATGAGATCTCCAACTTGATGTCTCCCACTCGATGTACAGTGCGTTCGACTTAATAGCCGCGCAAACTATACTAGCACACAAACCGTGAAGTCAGTTACAAAACACGGGGCGTTTAAAGTAGTCAGGCTCCTTGGATGCGCAGAACATTGGCGGTAAAGTATCAACTATAAAAATAGTTCTTAAAAGGGGAAAAGGTGGGGCGGGGGGGGGTGGGGGGTTAAGTAGGAGAGCTTATGATCGAGAAAATTCTGCATGCAAATGTGTGCATTTCTTTTTGTCTGAAGATTGCGTGTATTGGAAGTAGAGGAGGCTAACGGGATGAGGTTCGCACCTGATGAAGTCGACCCAATCTGAAGTGAAACTCAACGGGATCATGTGAAATGAGGACGCGGCAGAGGCGGCAGATCATTTGCCCAACTTCGACCTCGCCTTACCTCAATTAATGCTCACTGACTTCGTGTAACCAATTGAAATTATTTACAAATACAATTTTGTTATAGGAGATCGGTTTAGTTTACTGGGTGTCAATTGATCCCGCATTGCTGGTTTACAAGAAGGGTAACCGCAATAGGCATAGGGGTATTAAAAATTTGCAGCTATCTTCGCTCTCTCAACTCGTGTCGCAACTGACACGTGGGCGCAAAATTCTGGTTTTATTTTACAGTGGATCTGTATTAGGCAGCCTTTTCATAGAGTTTCCAGACCTCTGCCGAAAAACTGCTAGCGTTCAAAGAGAAAACAAGAAACACGTTCGGGTTTGTGGGAGAATTGAGCCCGTGTCTTCCGACTGCTTTACCAAGGCGCTATATTTCCCGTGGCAGAACAAGAGTTAGCCTACTGCGCGCCGCGTGACTGGTGAGCGCAACAGGACGTGAGTAGAACAATTCACACCAGAGTAGCTGTCGCTTGAAGTGTGGCCAGTCGGGCTGTCGAAGTTATCCCCACCAAAAGACGAAGAAACGATAGCGGACGCACGCGAAAACATGATTTAGCACTAAAGAAGTCTTTGATAAGTATCGCCACGCTATAACTAGCCTTTCGACTCCAAAATTTCGTTCGCAGACTGAAGTGCCCGAGAATTTTTTTCATGTCCGAAGATCAAAACTCGCTGCGCCCTCAGTGAGGAGCCCAAGCAAACTAGTAAGGCATGGGCTGACACCCTGATTTTCAAGGTGGCTCTGGGTGACGAATATGTCGTTACGCTTGATGGTGGCCTTTGTTTTCAGTATGCGCGCTTGCAGGAGGCGATTTTAACGTGACTAACTACCGGATCTTTGATTAGGCAACCGGGTCGTACGTATCACGGAATGGAACATATTTATTGTGAAGTTCCTCTCAGAATGCTTCTCCGTATGGATATACAACTCCGCATGGTGTCCCACCTTCACTGAGTGTAATGATTAAAACTTTTTCAATGTCCCTCTTCTATTTTTTCACGCCGCCATTATCCTTACAAAGTAAAGAGCCCCCGGTGTCTTTCACTTTGTGTTGCGAAATCCCATCACGCGCACCATTGTTGAGTGGAACAGTTTGCCGGCAGATACTGCGGCCGAAAAAGACACAAATAAATTCTTAAATGGCCTGTATGGGTGCGTACTTTGAAGGAGTAAATAAAATAATTGTTATTATAATTTGCTATAATTTACAATCGGGAGGCAGGAGCTCCAGGCAAGCCAACGCTGGCTAATTCCAAAATTTTGTGTAAGGATTTGCTAAATTTTTTCACGTTTAAGCGTAAGTTTGTTTTCAAATATTTTCCCATTTTTAAGTGATGCAAAGGTTCAGTAGACGTAATCGACTTCGACCCTTTTCGAGTTTTCGTAAACTATTTTTTACGAGGAAAATCTCAGCGTCACGCCACATATTAGCAGTTCGTTTTGTGTTTGCTTTTTTTTTATTCCACGCGTAATTTGTATGTCGTTGTAAAAAAAAAAAGAAAAACACGTGTGATGACCGGTGGTGTTTCAATAACCTGGCCCACCAATGGATGTCTTTTCCTAATTTGCGCTATAAACTATCATTAATTTGACTATGACATTAATCGCCGTGATTTAATCTTTTTTTTCTGGTCGCCCGCTAGAGTCAACAAAACAGCACTAAATTAGCCTTAGCTACCTTTTCTTCGCTTCATTTCACGAAACCGACAAAAAACGTGGTAGAGAGCTTCGCGAATGACAAAAAAAGCTCGCCCCAACAAAAACATATATTTGGGGTCTAGCGGAGGAGGGAAAGGAGAAAGACTATCCAAGATGAATTGATCTGGGAAAAGAATTAATTTAAAGTTGAACCCAAGAGATTCCCGTACGAACAAAATTGATTTCGATATCTGTATTACTAGATGAGACCCGTTCCCCATTCTTTTCTTCTTTCTTGTTTTCAGAACCAAACAGAGGGAAAAGCAAGCAGCCTGGTGCCGTATGAGAATTCGAAGGTTCCTCCAGCTGTTTCTTCGCGACATGACGCATGAATAAGAAGGAAAGCCGAAGAGAATCTCCAACAAGATAAAGGGCACGCGAGGCAGTTTTGCACGGAGGAGGGAGGGCCGGACAGAAGAGGGATGTCGGAGGGCCCTATAAGAGAATGCGAGCGGTAGCTCAAGGGAAGCGGCTCTGCGGGAGAGACGGAAATCCTCGGTACACGGGTGGATTCGGGTTCCGTCGGGCTCTGTGCTCGATTGTGGGCAAAATTTTATTTCTCGGGCCGCTCCGCGACCCAAAGCTTCGGTGAAGCCGGTAGACTGACTCCCGAATACACAGAGTAAGGCGAAATTACATGCAGTGAATTAAAGAGGAGAGACTGGTAGCGGACGGCCTGAATAAGTCATACGAAGCCCTCTCTTTCTGCACCATTTTTTGGGCCGCGTCCTTCACTCGTCACTGGCGGCGAGGGCAGCGCTTGTCCTCCAACTGTTCGGTCCCAGTAATCGCGAAATGGCGCTATAAGTGGCAGCGGACTTCGACTTTCAACACGGCAGCAGCGGAAGGAAGCAAAGCGGAAGTAAAGAGGAGGAAGAACGCTCGGCTGGAATGTGTGTGGCGTGTCGTCTTCTCTTTTGGCTGCCCCCTTAGGCACATTTTAATTAATTATGAAAAGAAAGACTTCGGTACACAGCCTCATATAAAGTGAAGTGATTCTCAGCGCTGATTTTATGGATTTGTGTTGCGGCAAATATTTTTTTCCTTTTTTCTGCAAAAAGATCACTTTGACTGCTTCCTGTTTGCTTACGTCATCGTGTTGTAGTTGCGCAGGACGATGTTGGTGCAGCCTGCGTTGTAGTTGTTCTGCAGACATTTTTCAAGTTTTGCTGAATTTGCCTAAGTGAGCGGTATTTTTAGTAGCATTGCGATTACCTTTTCTCTTTTTTTGCTATCTGCGACCTTTACCCTGAGAAAGTGCCCGTCTTGGGCAAGAATTTTAGTTTCTGCTTGTTACAAACCCGAGTTGCAGACCTGAACTGCTAGCAAAAAAAGAGAGGCCAAAGAACGCGTATCCCCTGTTAATATCGCTCATCGGGAGGTCAAAAGAACAATTTTATTTTATACATTACCATTCATTTATTAGATTCAAACCACAAGTTTGAACATTTGCCATGTAAAAATAATGAACCGCGTTTTCACCATTTTTTAGAAGTTCGCGCACCAATTCAACGCGCTCACCGTCGTATAACCTTTATTGGTAGTGGGTTTTGTTCCGCAACACAGTTTTTCATTATTCGAATCCTATTCCCCGCCAGAATAAAGTTAAATCATGCATGCACAGGCAGTGTGGAGGTAGCGGAGGAGGCACAACTGAACAAAACCGGGTTTCAAAACCTTTTTCGTGTGAGAACTGGAAGGTGAGGCACTATTCGCGGCTTGTATGAATTACTATATTTTTCCTTCGGTTCTTGCTATCGTGGTAAATATAAATGTTCTTGTTGTCAGCTGAGCTGTTATATTGGTTAGTGTAGAAGATGGGAAGAACCCAAACAAAAAGAACTAGCGTTTGTTATCCGCGGCGAAAGACACCGTGATGGCATTATCATAACTCCCTTCCTTACCTTGCATGACCGGCCCCCTTCTTTCCTTGCGACTAAACAGAGTGAGTCGTATTCATCAGACAAGTTCTCTTGACTTTTAAAAACAGAACGCGGAAGGGGCTATTAGGCGAGGGGCTTTTGAACTCGTGCGGTCATTCCTGGGAGCCTGCTTTATTCTAAAAGCAGACCACAGAAGTTGAAAGAACTCGAAAAAAATTCACAGCATATCCACGGGGTGAATGATGATGAGTGGGCGAAGCTCCTGAGGAGAAATCATCGGTAAAACCGTGACTCTTCAGTGAAAGTTCGCCCACTACATCTGTGTCCGAACGTAACGTCTAGAAAGTCTCGCTTAAACCGCGCGTCGGCACCTTGGGGCTGAGCTCGCCTGATGCGTTTTGCAGACGCCTCACGAGCTCTCACTGCATCGGGGTCTGCCTGCCGATACGCGCGCTTTCTCGCCGCTTCCCGTTCTCTGACGTTTTGGAGATCCTCTTCGCGCCGCAGCCGTGCCGCTTCGCGTACGGCAGGGTCCTCGCGCCGTTGCCGTGACGCTTGGGCCTCTCGTTCTCGAACGCTGGGATCTTGGCGGCGTCGTCGCACAGCCAGACGACACGCTTCGGCCTCCCGCTCTCGTACGGCAGGATCTTGGCGGCGGCGTCGCGCAGCTTCACGGAGCGCTTCTGCCTCGCGGACTCGCACATCTGCAGCCTTATCCATCGGGCGACTCCGAGCGCGCGCCAACAGCGAACGGATTTTATTACAACGCTCCCCGCCATCTAGTAAACAATCCAAGAACTAAACTAGAGGTAGCCACGCCATCTAGTAAACAATCCAAGCGCATCTTTTCATCATATACAAGTACCGCCATCTAGTAAACAATCCAAGAACTAAACTAGAGGTAGCCACGCCATCTAGTAAACAATCCAAGAACTAAACTAGAGGTGGCTACATACATACGTCGAAGATGGACAGACCCACGCCCTAAGGAGCCTCGCCCCTAAAAACACTTACGTATTATGTTGCTCTAGCAGCACCTGATGTTCCTTTCTTGTAAGCGCAGTGTTAAAAAGGGAAGAAAGAATAACACTAATTCCTGCTCACATGACTGAACTGTGAAGCTCTAAAATTACCAACGAAAATGGTATTACAAAATGAAGGACAAACTCGCTTTCAATTGCAATTTGACAGTGCTTCATTTGCGAGCGTATTGACCTTGACGCAGTTCCTACGAGTTCAAGAAACAAAACACCGTTCCTTCTAATTTGCGGTTTAGCATCCTACTGAATTAATTAGAGCCGTGAAACCTGGAAGAACTACAGTTTTATACTAGCAAACAAAATTTGGAGCTGTCAATTCCAGGGTTGCTTTGGAATGGCTTAGAAGCAGGTGCTCATGTCATTTGTACGAACATTGCGACTAACAGTTGTCAGTGATACATGCCGAGACAAAACTTTTGTTATGCACTTGATTTAGTAGTCCAGTGTCACAAAATTTGGTTCGGTATAATTTTGATAAAGCGCAAGTTACAGTCGTTTTCTGAAATCATATTACTCCCGTAGAAGCCAATGCTTTGCTAACAAATGGGAAAGCTCAATTATTTACGACTCCACGGTGAACTAACCCTGACAAGTAAATGAAACTTGACACAATGATATAGTCGTTTTAGTTTCCGATTGCACTATGCTTTTTTCGAACATACAGAGGTTAGATTTTGAGCTCGAGAGCATTCTCAAGAAACTTGGGAAGAAAGCGTGTTCTGCATAACGAACCAGGACACAAAGAAGTCAAGAGGTGTGCCTTCTTTGCTGCAGTAATAAGTGGCTGTCTCGAGTCAAGACGTTATTTTGCTATTGCGGCATCAAAGCTGCGTTTACTTCAAACATTAGCCGCGTTTACAAGGCTGCTACACGTCGGCATGCTAAAGGAACGCCCAGTCACCGGGAACCGTTGTCGAAATTAGTTTATCGCGCGGAGGACGATAGCGATTGGCCTCTGAACTTGGTCGCAGTTATAGCCGAGAGAAACATCGCGAACTTTAGGTCTGAGGCAAACACAAAACAGGGAACCAACGAACACGAGAAATGAACTCTAGATTGTTATCTAGATTGTGTCCAGACGTTCACTTTATCAAGGCAGAAGCCTCATATGCCTGATCATACTCTAAAAATGGCTGTCGTTGTCGTCGGTGTCGTCAGCACGAATGGTACCAAAGGGGCCCCCGCTGCTTAGAGAAAAAAAAACGTGTTCGGTTTCATGTACGATTTAAACCCGAGTGTTCGCACCAGGGCCAGTGCGTTACCACTGGGCTAACCGGCCCACTGCCTGATAGATAACATGAGTTAGCCCGGCGCGTTTTGCGTGACAGGTGAGTGTGACGGCACGCCAAGAACAGGTGAACGTGAGTCACAGATAGCTCTGATTTTGGGGAAGCTCTCGCGTGAAATGCGGTCAACGTGCAAGTCGAAGTCTCGCTAAAAGATGAAGAAACGAAAGCAAAGACAGAGGCAGCAGTAAGGAAGTCTTTGATACTCGCTAAACTTCCACCTTCGAAGCACGTAAGCAGCATTAAGTACCCCATGGTTCTTTAAAGTGGTGGTATGACCGCATGTCGCCATGCGTCATTCCAGGTGGGATTGGGATGCCCACATCGAACATCTAGCGGGTGCAAGCCGGCTGGGCGAGAATGGGCTGAAGTTGCAAGGGCTAAGTTCTAAATTTCTTCTTGTTTTCTTATAATTAACAAATCCTGACGCGCAGATATGATTTTTCAAAATAATAGTTGTAAGAGGGTTTGGCACAAAGATGATCGCTTTCAAAGACCATTGTACTAAAAAAGCATGTTTCCCAGAGCCCTTACATATTCAAGGGCTGGTAGGCAAAGTAGGGTTGTGTTAGCTCAGTGGAATCAAACCTTCCAAAATTTTGGAACCGACAACCAAAAATCAATCGGACTTATTGTTCCAATCAAGTAGGAGTTACAACAAATTTTTAGAACCAATGCCGAATATTTATATTAAAAGGTGGAATAATTTCACTACATCGGAGGTAACTGTTCGTAAATCGTATTGTGAAGCGGCGCCAGTGGTCTGAGGGCCATAATCGATCGCTATGAAAACAAACGGGTCGATGGTTCCACCGCTCTCGTTTTGTTCTGGAACTTCAATTCTGAAAATATTATCCTCCAGTTCAACTAAAGTTTCTTCTTCCCGTTGCGTCATAAATTAATTGCACACCACGTAGTATTGCGTCATGTTCAGTGCGGTGGTGTTAGGTTCTGCCGTCCTTGTGCAGCTTAATTTCTTGATTTTGGTCTTGGTTTTGAGGGTCATGTTAATGCTCACTGCATGTACCTTTTATTTGCTCGCACAGTGAGTAGAAAACTAATGTTCAACACGATTTTGATTATCTGTGGCTTCTGTGAGGTCGTTTCACAGGCACATGAACAGTTTGCTCCTCCACGTGTAATCAGCTTGTGTATAATTGGATGGGCATATTACAAGGGACAATGCTGATTTCGTATTCTGATGTCCCAGTGTTGCTCATCGTATCTGTCTAGTTTCTTTCTCAGGCTCATGATCTTTCTTCTCTGTGCGAGTGAGGAAAGATAAGTATCTTTCCCCATCATGGTAAAAGTACATCATAATATTGTAACCATGATGTACTTTTAGATAAGGTCTATTCGCGTTTCTTTTTTTCCACTATAAATACACGCTTGCTGTGGTGGCGTGCCCATTCCAGTTTTCTCATGGCGCGCCTGATCTTTTCGGCGCGTTGTAAGGTCGCTGCACCCATGGTCTTGTCCGACCGTCAGCAGCAAGGGGTACTCTAACACCCGAGCGTTCCGGCTACGGGAACACCTTTATTTCAAGCAGCTCCCCTTTTATTTTAGTTCCCTGGTTCGGGGGTGGCGGACCACATCTTCTTGAAGCTGATGTGGGATATGGCAATAGGCTATTTCGAGTTTGTTTGTTTGTTTGTTTGTTTGTTTGTTTGTTTGTTTGTTTGTTTATCTGTCTGTCTGTCTGTCTGTCTGTCTGTCTGTCTGTCTGTCTGTCTGTCTGTCTGTCTGTCTGTCTGTCTGTCTGTCTGTTTGTTTGTTTGTTTGTTTGTTTGTTTGTTTGTTTGTTTGTTTGCTTGTTTGCTTGCTTGCTTGTTTGTTTTTTTTTTTTTTTTTTTTACAGTGCTGCAGGCCATGGGAGGCCAAAGCAGGAGTCATTTACTAATATATCGAAGAGGCTAACCCGCGGTAAACAAAAAATGAAGTAAAAATCCCGTCCCATCCTCCCTAACGTGAAACCTGGCGAGGGGCGAAGCATGCAGTGTATAAGTGTATTCTTGGTGCCTTGGCGTTATTACCCACGGAGATGAAATGATTGGGGGGTAAAGGTATACAGCTTTGCTTTAAGTCGCGTGTCTTTGAAGCACGAAACGATCTAGCGGGAGGCGTTGTAAAACGAGTGTCCCGGTGTTTTAGTACCGTGACTTCCCGATATTGCGATGACATGAAACGCCGACAGCACTAGCCCCTAAGGGGCTTGGCTGTCGTAATAAAAGGAAAACATTGAATGCGTAAACATGAACGCTTTCCCCAATCACGAGAGCACTTGCTGCCAAGTGAAACCATCTCAGTTCTATTAGGAGCAATGTACAGATGCCCTAACGCATCGATCGAATACTCAGAGGCTATCCAACACTATAGAAGAACAGAATGCGCGAAACCAGCGGTTATAATTGCTGGAGATTTTAACTTGCCTGGGGTTGACTGGAGTTCACTTATTATAGAGCCACGGGAACGAGCTGACTGCGAAATGCTGCTCGAATTTGCTTTCGCTAACGATTTAACGCAGTTGGTAGAGCTAATAACCTGGAAAACGGGAACAGTGCATTCTATATTGGACTTGGTATTTCTTTATGGACGGTTTGAAAATTATCAGGTAGCAGTTGAAGATGGCATATCGGATCATCAACTTGTATTCTAACTAATCAAAACCGACATTCGTGCAACAAATGTTAAAGAATGCATTGCGCATGTCCCCAATTTTGCTAAAGCTGATGACACGAGCATCATTGATTACTTATCCTTACTTCTAGACAGTCTGAGCCCTGATGACGCCAATGTGTTGCAGACAAGATTTAAAACCATTATCTAGCACTGTGTAAATGCGTTCGTACCATTAAGAAAAAAGAGAAAAAAAGGCGTAATCTCTGAATAACGCGACAGATTGTTCATCTGAAGCGAAAAATAGGAAGGCAAAGGAAAGCAAAAAATCGTGAAAAGATATCTAACCTATCTTCACAATTGCGGACAAAGCTTGGGTAAGAAAAACAAAAGTATTACGAGGAAACACTTACGAACTTCATGCTGTCTTCCCCGCAAAAATTTTGGCGTCGCTTGTCACAAACCGCTCAGAGCCAATACTGATTGATGATTTGATTGATTGATTGAGGGGTTTAACGCGCCGACGCAACGCAGGCGATGAGGCGCACCGTAGTGGAGGGCTCCGGATTAATTTTGACCACCTGGGGATCTTTATCGTGCGCCGAAATCTCGTACACACGGGCGTTTTTGCTTTTCGCCTCCATCAGAAAAGCGGCCGCCGCGACCGGGAATCGAACCCGCGACCTCGTGCTCAGCAGCGCAACGCCTTAGCCACTGAGCCACCGCGGCGGGTCAGAGCCAATACATCACTGTTGTTAACGACGAAATCATAACCGACTGTTCGAACATTGCGTCTTACCATAATAAGTTCTTCCAGTCTGTCTTTTCAAATGTTCCCAAAGGTAGTGTTCCAACTACAGTAACATCATTCTCACATATGTCTTACATGCCAGAAGTACGAATTAGCTATGAAGGAATACTAATTCGCTCGTGCTAAACATTAAAGAACATAAATCTGTGGGTCCGGAAGAAATTCCAACTGCCTTCTTGCGTAGATACACTGAATGCGTCGCTCGATACTTGGAAATAATCTTCCATGCCCCATTGCAACAAGAACGGGTCCCAGACAACTGGCTTTTACCAAAAGTGATCCCGGTACACAAAACCGGAGACAAGCATAATATTGAAAATTACCGGCCAACCTCCTTAACCTGCCTTTGCTGCAAACTCCTAGAACATGTTATATCCAAAGCAATATACCAGCACCTAGAAAATACAAAAATACTACATCCTAACCAACATGGCTTCCGGCAAACATAATTCTCTATTGCGCTACTGCTTGTAACGACGATAATATGCTACACGCAGAAACATGTTGAAATTAGACGAGCAGCACATAAGCGCCGAAACGATGTGGGCCACCGACCTGTTGTACACACCCATTTCTTTTTTTTTTATTTTTCGCAAATATGCTCCACATTGAGTATTCAGCGCGGCCAGTAGGCTCATCACGAGTCAAGATCACAAGGCATACATCAAATGCGGGCAACAGGCAAGCGTACTCCCACTGGTAGCAGCATTAGGTATACTTCGGTAGGCGCTACTGATCACAGAGGGTGTGGGCTGCAGCGCGTTTTTATGCAGGCAGGTGATATTTTTATTTGAACGATTGTTCCGTCATCATTTGCCTCTGAGCGAACGAAACACGAGCAAGCATATTTGTTGTCAAAATGCTGTCTTCTTCTGCCGCTCCTGCAAATGATGAATCGAGCAGCAGTGGGCTCGAAAGGCGAGATCTGGGCGCTCATAGACACGAGACACAAATGCGATTTTGATGATAGAGAAGGAATGTTATCTATCGCCGGTAAAGGCTCGGCGTGGTGCCAGATTGCTTCGCAGTGCAGATGATGAAAATGACGAGGCCCGGGCAAAACTTTACGGCGTCAACTCGGGGCCGCATCCTCAGTGGTTCTGGCGACAAACAGGGCGATCAGAAACCGGGCACCGAGGGAAGAAAAAGAAACAACGGGAGAGCAGCCACACAGGCGCATTGTTTCAAAAAACGTCGCATTTGCCGGACACATCTTTCGGCCATGGTGTTGAGCTCCGGTAACGGCTTCCTTACGAGATTGCCGCTGCATTTGCGGGGCGCAAGGAAAGAAAAAAGGCGTTCGAGATGTAAAATAAAGCTCGGCACCGAATAAGCCCCTGCTTTCCTCTTCCTCCATAACACTCTGGCCAAAAACAGAAACGCGGCCGTCGGCGCCCCATCTGGCCATTCCAAGCACATTTCGAAGCATCCATTGCTTGTTCGCGGAGACGCACGCACAAACTCGGTCGGAGCAAGAGACAAAGTGGAACTTGCGTGGAGGGGGGTACGAGGTCACGACGGCGTCACACGGGCTTTGTTTATACTTGTCCTTCCTGTTCCGCGCCTTCTGTTCCTTTGTGTCCACTTGTTTACCTTGCTGCTTTATTATCATTTCCGTTGGCAACTTATTCCGCACTCTCCTTTCTTTCATGACTTCCCAAGTTGGTGTTTGGCATTCTTCGAGTCTCAGCGGAAATGCCCCTCACTTCATTTATACTTCGTCTTTGCGTGATGCTTTCCGTTTTTGCAGATTGTGCGGCCCTTTTGTTACGCTTTCTTTTCCTTGTTCAAGTGTTTGCATGCATGGTGACTTGCCCACGTTCTGCGATCCCATTTTGGAAGCACTGAAGGAAAGCGCTGTTCCTTAACTGTTCCGTTTATTTTAACGATTCCTGCTGCTTCCGGTCGTTTTTCCCGCCGCTGTGTTTACTCGTTCAATTCCGGTGGGTACGAAGGCTATGTGGGGAGACCTCTGCCTCTATAGTGAAACACCGTGTCGTTTACATTATCTACGTTGTTTGGGTTTCATTAATACACGCGGCGTCGAGAAACAGTAAGCTGGGAAATTTCCAAAACTCCCATTGGACGAAAAATCTTATTGGGAAGCTTCATATAGTGCGTTGCATTCATAATTGAATCGTCTATGTCGCAACTTCTTTCCACATTTTTCTTTCCTTCCACGCTTCAGGGCTCGAGCTTACCGCACTCCCAGAAAGCTTGGGGCTACTCTTGCGGTAGCGGTAGTGGGTACCCTCAGAGGCCTGGTCCTCTTGCATATCACTTCGCCCACAGCGACCAAGGGTGCTGGGTTAGCTATATCATTAGGATGTAGGTAATCAATTTTCGTGGTTTCTAAAGTTCGTCTTTTTCCACAGGTTAAGGTTGTGACGTGACGACAGTGTGACGTCACGAACGTGTAAAGTGATGATCGTTTCGACCAATTCATGTAGTTTATTTTCATAACACCGAATTGAATGCGCATTCCTAATTAGAAGAACATTGTCACGCTCGATGATGCGCTTGTTTTGCCTGAAATGTCGTCTGGGCTATCCGTGAGCCAAGCTTTGTTGACATGTGGGAACCTTGCCATTAGTGGTAATTGGAACGTTTTGCCTAAATTTACTTCCTTATCACGCGCTATTGCGGAAAGCACATAGATGTCGGTAGGGGTTTTTCGAAGCCCGAAAAAGCATGTATATTTGTGCCAAACCCCAAAAATCCCACGTCACAAGCAAAAGGAAACTACGCATTAATAAGTGTTCTTAACTCTCATATTTGTGGACTCCTGCAGGCTAAAGGAACCCAGCCAAAGGATACTGCCGCTGGTACCACAGCCAGCTCTCAGCTGGACCATGGCTCTAAAATTTTACCAAGGTGCCGAAGGGTATATAGCGGCAACCTCTCTGCACCTGAAGCAGCTACTTCATGTTCACTGAGATGATTCTTAAAATATGGCTTTTTTACGGACCACGTTTCGACCGAAGAATGGGAGCCTGTTACCGCCGTTACCCTTGATAACCGCCGACTTCAGCTCACAATCTCTCGATTAGCTGAACTGTAAGCTCTTCCAAAGGAGGGAGTCACAGCACTACTGGCGACACAAGATCGGAGACGTTAATTCGAAATCTATTTTGTACACAACTCCCGATTCGTCATTCTAGCAACCCAGGTGTCTCTCGAAGTCTGCCACGCGGGCGACGTTTTTCGATATCTATCACGCTTCTGTAACCGATGACATCTACAGGGTGTCCCAGCTATCATGCACCAAGATTTAAAAAAAGGGAAATTGCGTAACTCGAAGAAAACCTAGTGCATAATGTTTGCCGTACTGTGAAAAAGCGGGCAGTATTTTTTCTTTAATGAGACTTAATTAACTAATTGTAATTAATTATCTAACTCGAGAAATACTGTCCTAATCACTGAAGTGTCAATGAGGTACTTGTAGGTAACCACGAGGGGCATCTAAGTGCGGTATTTTCAGCGATGAACTAATTCCGTACACATTTATTCTGGCTGATAAAGGAAACCCGGGAAATATGAAAAATACCACGTGACGGCGCCTCCGCGCGCACCGTAAAGCAACGCCCTCAAACAGGCTGCCTCTGAGTTAGCCAGAATGAAATAGACAAAAGAAAGAAAGAAGAAATCACGACCGAGTTTGTTCCTTATCTGCACACGCGTCCCGCGAATCTTGCTGCTGCTGCTCCTTTCATGTATGTTATTATCAAGGTGATGCGCTGTCTCTTAGGGCGGGTAACACGCGAAGCAGTTGCTTTCAATCACCTTTGTTTGGGGACGCTGCTTTACAATGCGCGCGTAAGCGTCGTCACGTGGTATTTTTCATATTTCGCGGGTTCCCTTTATCAGCCAAAATAAATGAGTACGCAATTAGTTCGTCACTGAACATAGCGCAGTTAGATGCCCCTCGTTGTTACCTACAAGTGCCTCATTGACACTTTAGTGATTAGGACAGTATTTCTCGAGTTAGATAATTAATGCCAATTATTAAATTAACTCTCATTAACGAAAAAATTACTCTCCGCTTCTTCACAGTACTGCAAACATTATGCACTAGGTTTTCTTCGAGTTACGCAATTTCCCTTTTTTTAAATCTTGGTGCATGATAGCTGGGACACCCTGTATATAACCGTCCCAGTGCGGATATCTTCTCACGGCCCTCGTTGTGTTAGAAATGAGGCAAGGGAAACCGGGATGTCGAGGTTCAGAAGTGCGAGGGCGAACCCGTATGCTTTCACTGCGGCGACACACGTTGCGTGGACGACACCCGGCCGACTAGAAGCACATGTAGCGATTCGGCGACTATCCGCCCTCAAGGGACCCAACCAACGTAAGAAAACAGCTTTACAAGAGCAAGTTCGACTAGAACTAGCATAGCTACATCGGACCCTCCGTAGCAGGGGCGCCCAGTTCACCACAGCAGAAGCAACGCCCACCCAACGGAACCGCAGTTCGCCGTTCCGCAGCCGAAGCACTTCCCCAGCCGCCGCTCTTAGAAACCGAAGACCCCAGCGGCCCCATCTGTTCCACAACGGTTTAACTGGCCCCTCCTGCACAAATAAACACAGGTAAATGTTTTATTGTGTGCTCTCGAAACGAAGGGACGAAAACCAGAACGGAATGCAAGGAACAGAAACTGCAATAGCGGAGCAATAAAGTGTAGCGGGGCAGGTATGGTATAAACATAAAAAAGCACGACCGCGGTCAAGTTGCAATTGTTAACAAGAAGAATCAAACTGGTCTTTAACCCGTCATGACAGAGAGTGAGACACCGAGAAAACATTTTAATGGGCTCTAAAGTGCGAATGGAATATATTGCCCTTGCCGTCTTGGCCCGTGTCACCAGGAGAGACTTGTCCTCCAGTTGACAAATTCTGAACAGTGTCTCCCACAACTCAGGAAATGAACGGTTGGAGAGGGGTGGTAGGGCTTGGTGTGTACGCATTCCAAGACTATATGGTGTCGGTTAACTAATTGTTGGCAAAATTTGTACTGAGCGGCGCACAGAGTGGGAAAAAATAAAGGCATTTGGACTGAGTGTACGACATGTCGTAGAATGTGTACTTGAAGTCAAGAATTCTCATTATAAAATATTGTACCAATTGCAATAAATCATTGCGCAGCTGCTGTTATAGATTATTTATCTGCTAGTTGAACATATCTTCATGACGAGAGTTATGTTTAGTTAGATATTCCTCAGTATGGGACGACAGAGAAGTAAAGTGGAGCTGCACATAAGAAATGCTGATACTCTTGTTGTCTATTATCGGTTTATATAAATATTGGGCGGTATAGTTCTCTATTAAATGGCCTGACTTTAGATTGGGCGGTTCGCATAGGGGTTCAAATTTGAACAATTTCGTGCTTTCCAACAAATGCATTTCCTCGATGCATTTTTAAAGCTTTTCTATTTCGAAGTTTGTCGGTCAGTCGATCAGTCAAGTAGTGGCCAAAAGTAGCAGCAATTTTTCCGCAGATGCAATATTAATTGCCTATATTTATGAAGTGTTTTGGGAAAAATTGAAGCTTCAATGTGTGATAACTGTCTATATTGGATAAAAGCTTAATAAAAGATGATCGGGAACCAGTTCACCAATTTAACACACTGAAGGGTAAACTTTGACTGTCATCTTTGTTAAGTGTTCCATTTATTAAAACTGATTATTTGCGATAGTGTTGTACAATTTCGTATTTGGTATTTGTAATTTTCTGCCACACTTACTTACACATTTATTAAATTTATTGGGCAATTTCGTAGCGAGCTGTAACCACGTGACCTTTTGTGTATGTAAATGTTAATATTTTGTGCTTCGAGACCTTTACGTTTTCCCCTTGTATTTCGGATGAACGGACTTGTTTTTATTGGTTATTGGGTCACTTGTGGTGTAAATAAGTTACCTGTAATGATTAGATAGGCTTTGGTATCTCTTCAGTTCAGTTTTTTTCAGTTGCCCAAAGAACTAACGTCATCCCCCGGGACCTAAAGACGGCGTTCTAATATCAGTGCTATGATTAATCATACGTGCATTCTTTAGTGAGATCGTACACGTCATCCACCCATTACAAAGGGGAAATTACAATCAATCAATCAATCAATCAATCAATCAATCAATCAATCAATCAATCAATCAATCAATCAATCAATCAATCAATCAATCAATCAATCAATCAATCAATCAATCAATCAATCAATCAATCAATCAATCAATCAATCAATCAAAGGCAGCCAGAGTTGAGACATACCTTTAGGTCTTAATTATAACTATTACGTTTTCTACGGGCGACGAACTTGAACACTAGGCTATAGACTGAGAGCCTCCAGTGTCAATCACTGTCAGTGCCTCAGTGCTGGGCATACGTGTCGGGTCCAACTTTTCCTCTTTTTTTTCCTCTCTCTTTTTTGCCCATTTCCCCTTTCCCACGTGCAGGATAGCAAACTAGGCTCTAGCCAGGTTAACTTTCCTGCCTTTCTTCTACATTCTTCCTTCCTTCCTTCTTCTTGAAAACATTTGTAATAGGTTAGCAGTCTTATTATTTGTTGTCTAATATTTTTCCGGTTTTGTTTCATGTCACGAATGCTGCTCCAGATTCGTCGTTCGTCTTAGACCCGTCGGTGTTTATGAAGATTTCGTCTTGTTTAATGTTCGAGGTATACGGAAGTTTGAACTCTAGATACACTGCGGAATTCTTAAAAATACCCACGTTGCTCCCATATGCAGATTTCCTGATAGGGGTTGGTTAGGACGAAATCTTGACTTCTTACTTCTTCTTCTTGCTTTTTAGGCATTTATATGCGCTACATGTGTCAGAAAAAAACAAGTTCAGTATCTTAACGGGCATGTGAAATAATCAGGAAGTTGTTCGGAAAGCACAATTTGACCCCTTTTATTTCTTAGGGGAGTCATCTCCAAGAATTCCGCCTTAGTGAGATCCCAGGTCATGATAAGGTTGTAGTCCTGAAATTTCAGGTCTCAAGTCCGAGCAGTGGGTTCCCTGTACCAGAGTCCCTCAATACTTTTCTGGTGACGAAACATTGCCATAACGCTATGGGAGGGGGTTGTTATGTCGCCGAAGCCGACGCACGGCGGCGCTGGGAACAGGGGGGGGGGGGGGGGGGGGTAGACGAGACCTCCGGGCTGCGTCGACTAAGCTAGGCTCCCACAAAATCCGGCGCCGTCGGCAGGTTGTTTTCACAGTTTCAAGGAACCAGACGATCACAATTTTTAGATAACCGACTGATCGAAACACTGAGCACTGGCCATCGACCATCGTACGGCCCCTCTAAAGTATTGTTCCTGCGACGCGCGCCGAAATTATGCTCAGCGCCGGCGAAATTCCCGCCCTTGTCAACACGGCGTGTGCTTTACCAGAGTCTCTCAAAGCATTGAGAGGCTCTGGCATCACAAAAGGAGCTGTCAGTCTCTCGTCACATATATTCGCTGTCGTGGAGACACTGCAGACCCGTAAGGAATTTGAACCGCACGGCGTACTTTGGACGGTACAACATCTGCAGGGGTGGCGCCGCGACTGTCCCTATTCATTTCTGGCCGCACGAATGACGCCGGATCGACCGTAACCCCACCGACCAGGACGCACCCGCGCTTTGCACGCTCTAATGCTGTAATTACCCCCGGCATTTACAGAGACCTTCCGCCTGAGTCACAAGGTACCCTCGGCGCCGCTTGAACCAAAGACTACAAAGGTACGGCTCGCCGCAAAAGGACCTTGATAACCTTTCCCTGGCTTGGATTATTTTTCTCGGCTATGTGTTGATTAGTGCGCACTGTACACACGACCTCCGAGATCCTGTTGTTCGGAAAATGTTTTGTCTTCCTTGATCGGTCTCTTCTTTTGTATATATCTACGCATTTATTTCTTCCCATTTTTTATTTATTTCTCGTCCTGTTTGTTGTTACTTTGTATGCCTTGTATTCATGTACCCAGCGCATCACCTGAGATCGCCCAGCGCTGTTGGAAAGGACTTTAAATAAATAAATAAATAAATAAATAAATAAATAAATAAATAAATAAATAAATAAATAAATAAATAAATAAATAAATAAATAAATAAATAAATAAATAAATAAATAAATAAATAAATAAATTAAATAAATAAATAAATAAATAAATAAATAAATAAATAAATAAATAGCGTGCTCGGTACACAATGATTGTGAGGCCCTGAGGTTAACTTTTATTGTACGGAGAACGACATTTCACTGCAATACAAAACTTACCAATTAACGAACATAGATCATTTACAAGAAAACAGAGAAGTACTCAAATGCACTTAGCCAAACATATTTAACTCACAACGGCCCCACGGCACCTGCCCTCTTTCGACCGACCCCCAAAGCACCAAACACTTCAGTTTTATTACACAAACACCACGCCTCCAAAGGCATGTCCCACCACAAAATGAGGAGGACCTAATACACACTCTAGGCCTCTGATTGGCCACAACAGCATCCACTGAAGGTTTGTGCAGAAATGTTCACGTGATTCTTACTCTCACTCATAAGCATCAAGACACAAGTACAACACAGATTAAAACCGACCAACTAAAAGCAACTTTAATCTCTGGCCATCGACCCTCGGGCGATCTCTCTAAAGTATCGTGCACACGGCGCGCGCCGAAATTACGCCAAACCCCGGCGATATGCCCCCGTTTGTCAGCACGGCGCGCGCGTAACAGAAGGAGCTCTCAGTCCCTCGTCACCTACCTCCGCCGGCAAGGTGACACTCTAGTCCCATAACGAATCGGGAACACACTGCGTACCTTGGACTTTACATCTCCTGACGCGGCGGCGCGCCTTCCTCTATTCATCTCTGGCCCCACGATTTACCTCGCAGCGAGCGTAACCCCGCCGACCATGACGCACCCGCGCCCCGCTCGTACTAATGTGGTAATTACCCCTGACACTACAGAGAGACAGAGGCCCCATTGTATGCCAAACTAAATATGAGTGATAGCACACTCTTATCTGCGCGCTTAACAACTGGCTTGAACGGCACCAGCTTCAGCGGTGCGCCTTGCACGCGGGTGGCGCGGGAGCGGAATGCCCTCTCCCTCACTGCGGCGACCCTCGCGGAAGCTTTCGTCCCTGTATCAAACTGCTGCCGGAGTTTCGTGACCAGAAAAGCATTGAGGCACTCTACCTATACTAAAGCTCTGTTATGTCGACCAAGTAATTTGAGGGCTTGTCCGTGAAATGCAGCGATCCACAAAATACACTGCACCTTGGCCGAAAAATCAGATTCCTTTTCGCTATACACCGAAGAAACTACTGTTTCGACAAACAGGGCAAGAACGTGACGTATCAACGGAAACCTTGTATCCTAAACTCAAAGCTGATGACACGATGGCGCAATCCATCGACCTAGTACGCTGGCATTTGTAGTATCATCATAATCCCAGAGACTTACGTGAACAGCGGCTGCTGTAGGTCGTTTACTCTGTGGTATTTCTGATTTTTTTTGTCGGTCTGCACACGTTACCAACAGCCTGACGTATGACTCACACATTGGGCCACTTGTTTGAAAGCGAGATGCATGCTGCCATAGATATTGAAACCTAGCTATAATAACAGCGGCAGCTTATACACAAGCGCATGAGAGCTTTAAAAACTTTTAAGCGTCATCGGTCAAAACTGTTTGTAAGGCCATCAGTGCCCCCAACCCTCTCCTCAATTTTTTCGCATCAAGTTTCTGTGCAAATACATTGTCTTTTTTGTAAATGAACTGGTGCCGAAGCACGCACTTAAGAAAGGCAAACCTGTCGCATCATAGTGTTCATATGCGCAAGTTCCGAATTTTCCACCACGAATAGCGGATTGCATCGAGCACTGAACCAGCACAAACATGAGAAAATGATGCCGACATCAACTTTTCGCGTGTCACCTTGACACGTAAATGCATATATATCCAGGCACTTCAATTAGCACAGTTGAAGAACACTGTAACTTTCCTGCCAGTAACGCTGTAAGGACGATATACGATTCCACAATTCTACTTCCATTTTATATTCTGAAGGGAGAACATACTGTCTCCGGTTACAGCAGTATGATATTTTCATATTGGCTTAAATATTCTTATTGGCCTTCTGAATAAGAACAAAATCGTTCACTGTGATTAACTTCTTGGAGCTTGGCTGTGCTTCTGATAGTTCATTGGTTAAATATGCGGACAAATATGACGCTATGCTGTGGCTATATATTGCGAAAATATATCAGGACAGCACGTGCATGCAGGTTTTTGGAATTCGTTTTTTTTTCCAGCTCACCACGTCTTCCTAGCACAGCTCGTGTGTCCCTATAACATTAGTTTTTAGGGTGAAGGCGAGTAATGCCCTCTTCTGAAGGACAGCACTAACCGCAAGCCGAAGCTAAAGGGAAAGCAATCCGGATGCAATTCGTTTGCTGCCATACTTCGTGTTCAGATTAACCCTACCGGGATGTGTTGACTGCATTCGGCGTCGACCTATAACAGTCGTAATTCTCCTCGTAAACCCTAAACAGCCGACTCTTCTATAATTTCCCGGCATCGTCGGGGTGATATCCGGCCTCGCGGCCCCGAACTTAACGGCGACCACTATGTGCTCGGACAGCCGTTCCGCGGTCGCCGAAAGCAGGCGTAAAATCTGCCCTCAAGAGCTCACTCGAGACGTCGCGCTACCTTTCCTTCGCTGTAGGGATCCCGCCAGTGCGTCTCAAAGAAGAGATCTGCCCTAATTAACTCTGGAGGCTGGCTGGAGAGAAGGCTTCACTGCGCACGGGGTATGTCCCTATGCGATGGGAGAGAGCTCGGAGCTCTCATGCGGGACCAACGTCTAGTGCGTCCCTCTGGCCGATTGCTTGCAATACCGCGGCTTAGCACTTCCGAGAGTGCCGCACTTTCTTTGTGCACATTTTATATGTACCTACATAAAAACTACCCTCATCTTATGGAGTTGGTGGGGGCTTATGTGTTTTTTATTCGCTCGCGGGCTGAAAATAACGGCCTATAATATAGGGGAGCACCCTAAGGGGGCCTCAATATGGAGTTTTATTAGACTACACAATTAGAAATTCATGCGGGCCTGCCTTACTACTTCCACGGCCGATCACTGTGCCCAAGAGACCAAATTTGGGAAATAACAAGGTCACACATGCAATTTGATGAAAAAAAAAAAAAAAACGTATATCTCAGCGGCACTGTAACATCACGCATTGCAAGACGAAATATTTGTACTCTGCAGTGTCAGCGCGCAGATGGTCAAATCCTACTCCAGTCCTCGTCATTGGCAAATTCATTCCCTGTAATCTAAATAATTGGACATATAGGTGTGTTGTGGCGAAGCATAGTCAGCGGATGGTTCGAAGAGGGTGGGGTAAAAGGAAAGAAATAGGTTATGAGTGACTGAGCATGTAGGCCGGGACGGCCAATTGCACAAGTCGCAAATATTCAGTGGGAAAGGTCAGCTGCTAAGTGATTTTTTTTTCAACTGCGCATTGGACATTGCGTGCCCGTCATTTTAGATTTAAGAAGGCCAAGAAGAAGAAATACAAGTTTGTTTTATTCTAAAGATTAGGTGTTCTATATTACTGCCAGCACTTTTGCGGCAGCGAACGATGCTTTACTCAATGAGAAATTACACAGTTAAACCTAAAATTTCAATTCTCCCACTGAATCACGTATTTCATGTCGTCAGCGATGACGTCTTCAGGGCAGGTATTTGAAACGAATGTTAAGTATGTTGACTTGGGCTGCAGCGGACGACCAAAAGTCTTTCGTTGCTTCGTTTACCGTCTGTCTTGTAGATGGCGCCACAATATCGGTCAGGCAGCTCAGGCCTGCTTACCGCACTCGCTTTTTTTTTTTACCTGATTTGCAACTGGCTTATTTTTGTTACGGTTGAAGTAACCGTTTCTTGAAACGTTGGGCATTCTTTCCAAACAGGGTCACGTAAGGAAATATCGCTTATGCCAATTGGTCAACGTCGTGTGAGACAACCATTAAGTGCCGAACTGCTGCGCAGCTATAACAAGTACGCAGTATGCACGAAGCGCGCAGTACGGACTGGTGCTCCTATGTTTACGTGTGCATTCGGAATTTGCATTGTTTACCCCACCATTCTTACTGCTATAAAAAGAATATGCATTAAATTTAAGCGCGAATAGCTCGTTCTGCAAGATTAAAAGCCCTGCCTAACTTGCATTTGCTTTTTCCTGGCCTCAGCCAATCACACAGTTGCCAATAATAAGTCAACAATAGTAAGTGCGGTAAGTGAGCTAGTGGGTGGCTTGGCCATTCTCTTTTTTTCATATTATATAGCTTATTTTAGTAAAGTTTGCGTTAAAAGTGATGTCAGTGTTATTCTAACGCGGTAATTTTTTGAATGAACCACTTGCATTTTGTCTTCATGGCCGCTTTCAGGCATCCCAAGGTTTTCGTGTTTTAGAAGCCTTGATGCTTGTGGGTGCCTCACCGACTGAACGGCCACAATCGTTAGCACCAGTCACGAATTAAAAGAAAAAAATTTAACCCAAGAACTCCTCTGGTGGTTATCTAAATTATGCGTAAGCATTTTCTCGTGCTGTGCGACACGTTGCGCAGAAGTGAAGTTACTCTCTTGTTTACGTCGACTGGAACATTGACTATTTGACCCACAATCCCGAATTGAACGCCCCGAATTGGCTGCTTTACGGACAGGAAGTAATTACGAGGAAATTGAGATGTGCGCAGATATCTCGCGACTGCTGGAAACGGGCGGGCAGTGGGAGTTAGTGGATTTTTTCGCTACCGTGGAAGGGTAGGAACAATGCCGTCGCGCAGAAAAACCTTGCACATGGAGCACAGCCGAAATTTTGTCATGTCTTCGTCTGGAAATTCTCGATGGAATGTATCAAAGGGGTTGCACTGCTCTCTTGGGACGTCGGACGTAAACCAAAATCGGTTGCAGACGTTACGCGGCGTACCGAATTCACCTTCGAGTAACTTTTCTCTAAAGTACTTGTCGCCAAATTACTCTCGCTGTTGTATGCACCGTGGTGGGACGCTGATGCACGGCATGGCTCGAAGAGTCAGAGCACTGAGAATACCGTAGCTACGTATGGTTTCGCTTGATTAGGTGTCGTTCCCGGTGACTGCGGCCTGGGCTGGAACCCTGTGATCACATTTTGCGTGGTGCGACAAAATGTGGAATGGGCTCCTCAGTTCAACACCCATTGGACGCTCCCACTGCAACGGGCCTTCCCAGACGCTGAACCTGGGAGTCGGGGCAGGACCTGGACAGCTCTCTCTCTCTTTGCTCGTGGGAAGGGTGTGGGATTCTATCAATCTTGTGGCATGCCGAACGATCCCATACCATGCCATAGGGTGCCAAAGGAGTCGTTAGAACTTACACAGTGAGGAGAACTCCGTAGGATAGAGCAAGTGGAATTTGGTCCCGGCAGGAAAATTCTTAATTTGGAAGAGCCAGAAACAGTGCTAGTGGTTCTTGGTTAGACGTTCGTGCACGGGGAGTACGTCCGCCAGTCTAAATTACACTGCTGAGCAATGTCTTTGTAAACTTGGTAAATAAGGAAAGAATACGGAGTCTCTATTCACCACTCGTGGGACGCCTGGCGGGATAAATATCGAGTGGTCTTGTGGCCGGTAGCATTCCCCTGGAGCGTTGAGTTAGCTGGTGTACAAACAATCTTCAATTTTTCTTCTTTCGTGTTGCTTCTTGAGCAGGATATCTTGAGCTGTCTTGGAAATTGCCTCCCCCCCCCCTCCTAAAAAAAAGTTGGGACAAGCTTGCTGCGAGTTCATTTGTCGACCTATGAATACCAATTGTACTTATTTTGTACAACTGTACTGCCGTAATTTCCGTTACAAGCTGTTTCAATACCTCTTACATGTAACGCGCTATGTTATGTAATTTTTTTTCCTATCAATTATTTCTGAATCTGTCGGAAATTTTATGATGCTCTAACTCCACCCTCCCTCGTTTCTTGTACTAGTCTACCACTTATTGTACCACCCCTTATGTAATGCCTCCGCCACAGATGCCCTTGAGGTACGAAGATAAATAAATAAATAAATAAATAAATAAATAAATAATGACGGTATCCGCATTCATCTACGAGACGGCCACTGCAATGGCCGCCTCCTAAGCTTCTGCAGTCGTTGTGGATGGTAGGGTGATGCTTGTGATGTCCTTCGCAGTTATTGAGATTAGGGCAGTCACGGCTTTCCTCCGGGCGTATTCGGTGGCGTCGGTGTAGAACATGTGCTGTCGATCTCTGTGTTTGTCGAGGGTGCACGCTCTTGCCTCTATTCTTCTTGCGGGGTCAGTTGGGTCCATGTTGGGAAGTATGGAAGCAACGCCGATGTTTATTGTTATCTGCGGAAGTACCTCTCGTGGTTGCTGAAATTTTTATTCCAGGGGTGTTATGCCCAGACTGGTTAGGAGGCTACATCCGATGTGTGCCACGTCTAGTCGCTGATCCAGAAGATGGTATGGCCGTCCAGAGTGGTCTTAATGCCCAAGTATTGGCTTTTCTTCCTTTTTATTCTGTGCATGATGATCTGAGACTTTTGTGGTGACTAGTGGAGCCTCACGTTTTGGCAAGATCGCTAACAGCATCTGAATGCAGCCGAAGACGCTCCTGCAGCTCGCCTACCTAGTCCTTCCCGGTCCACACTAGGGCGCCATCGGTATAGCAGCCATGGTACAGACCCAAGATGGCCCCCAGGATGGCAGTTGGCCTATAGGGATTGTATTAAAAAGAACGGAAAGCTAACCACTCCTTGCGGTGTGCCTCTGCTACCAAGTCGATGTGACCAGATGACAGGTCACCGACCTTGAGTATCGTGTTTATGCTGAGAGAAAGCCTTTGGCGTAATTAAATGTCTGACTCCGGCTGTCGAGGCGCCAGTATACCCGGGAAGAGGGCTGGATACGCTGATTAATCAATTTAAAACAAGATTGTTGTTCATCTTAGATGACGTCATAAACAGACTTGGCCTAGTAATGTGATGGCGTTTATGCGATAACTAACACTTATTTGGAGGGGTGAAATGGCACGGACGTCAAATGTAACAGCTTCCAGCGATAAAAATAGTCGTCGCTGCATTGACTGCGATCAAATGTTCTCCGGCGAAAAAGCATGTTCCAACACAAAAGAAACATGAACCGCAACATTTCAATACGCATAGAGAGCTTAAAAGGTTTTAAACTTTGATAAATATAAATATTACTTAACGATAAATGTAACGATAGGCCGCCATTGGAATCTGAACCTGGCAGCGTTTATTAATAGAAATTAAGAAGATGAAATGGACGTGGGCAGGGCATGTAATGTGAAGGCAAGATAACCGTTGGTCATTAAGGGTAACAGAGTGGATCCCTAGAGAAGGCAAGCGTGGCAGGGGGCGGCAGAAAGTTAGATGAGCACATGAATATATAAAACCGTAATGCTGCTACTGCAGTAGAATCCCGCTAGAAAGTTAAAGCGCTCAGGGTTAACCGTCTCCTGTGCTTTGACTTCAATATGAATAGCAGCCATGCTTGTTACGGCATTATACGCAACCCACATTTTCGCCTTTTTACAGCAAAGCTGTTTTACAAGCCGTAAGTTCGGTGTTTCAGGAAAAAAAAAAAAAATTGGCTGCGTATCTGCTCCTTTTGTTGCAAATGTCGTCAAAAGACGATAGTCTTTGTGCACATTTGACAAGGAAATGACCCTCTTTGCTTTCCCGCTCACTTCTCATGCGGTTTCTATTCCGTCTCGCTCATCCCAAGGTAAACACACTAAAGGTTTTACCGCGTTCCACTGCTACAGGCCGCGTTCCACTGCTACAGGCGGGGTTCCTCGGTGCCAGCGCTGCAGGTTTTATAGAACTTCAAGGTTTTATAGAACCGCGTTGCCGTGCTCCACGTGCGTTCCAAGCAGAACGTGAAACCTAGCTAGTGAAACCTTTCTTTGCTGTTGCTGCGTGATTTCTCATATGCTGCCAGGAGGTGGTGCAGGCAACATAACAGCAGCCGCCGGTTTTCCGCAGTAGATGTAGAATATCATTTGCTATTGAAAAACCAAGCATCGAGGAATTTTTAATAAAGGAACACTGCAAATATCCCTTGTGTACTAATTTTCTGTCTTATATTTGCGTAATTTCTTGTTCTAGCTCAACAAAGTCTACGAGTATGAACATATAAACCGGGCTTAGACGTTTACATTTGGCAGTGAGTATATAAGACTATTGCGCAGTAAGCATTTTACTTTGTCCGGGTGGCTTAATCGAGTTACAGACAGACAGACGGACAGACATACAGACAGACCAAAATTTCTGCGTTTAAGTAGCCCAAGAAAGACTATCGTATTTAAAATACCAAGAAAATGGGAATGCTCGTGAGCTCGTGCCCCGCGGCAACCGCACAGCGTCCCCGAATTGCGGAGTAGCTTTAGCAAAAAAAATAATAATAATCCGCAGAAACTGAGAGAATTGTCTACTAAAGCGTAGCATTCTTATGCCACTTATCGTAAGTGTGAATTCTTTACAGCCAACTTTTTTAGTTTCTCTAAATTCTGTCGGCCAATTACCTCCATTTACGCTATTGTAATGATTACAGCTGTTACTTGCGCTAAAGCTGCCTGTTTTGTAAATGAATGGCGTTACACGGTTCGCAATTTTTCGTAATGTTTTTATATTTTCATTTTTTAGCTTTCAAAATTTCGTGCCACCAATCTTCATTTACGCTATTATAACGATTACAGATGGAACTGCGATATCTCATTTTCGTGGAAATGCAGAGTGTTACACGGTCCCGACTGTGGGTGTACTCGGCAAAAAATGCTACGCATTGAAAAGGTAAAGAGGGAAGCATGAGCGGGTCACCTCCACGGCATCCTGACTGCGGACGCCTCTCACCGGGCGCCCGCCCGGTTAGAGGCGTCCTGAGAGGCGTGAGAGGCATCGCGTTTGCTGTCTTGAATAAATAGAAAAACTGCGCGTAAAAGACAGGACTAAGAAAAAGGGTACAGGACGAGCGCCCGTCCTGTTTCCTTTGTCCTAGTCCTGTTTTTTACGCGCAGTTTTTCTACTTATAACATGTAGTACCAACTAGCCGAACAGCATGCTGTACTGGTCTGGAATAAAATTTAATCAATCAATCAATCAATCAATCAATCAATCAATCAATCAATCAATCAATCAATCAATCAATCAATCAATCAATCAATCAATCAATCAATCAATCAATCAATCAATCAATCAATCAATCAATTCACCGCTGTCATCAAGCGCTACCGAGCATGTAAAAGAAATCCAGCGCTAAAGCTAAAGATGAAAGGACACCCTGCTAGGGAACGGTCACCGCGGCCGCCGTATTCTATAGAAGCCATTATGGATAATTGGAGACGTGGCTACGACTGCGCCAATCCTTCCCGAGACGACTTGCAGATACCGCCACCGCTGCCTCGAGTCGATGACAAAGAGCCGGTGGAGGTCTACAATGTTGAGGATGACATTGCATCTACCAGTCACCGCGTAAAAGACGGCGACCTCTTCGATACATATGACGACGATTAATAGCACCGGAACTATGCAAATAAGCAATGATACTGAAACTTAACTATGTGTCCGGCAATGGTCACCATGCTCCGGCAATGCTCCGGCAATGCTCACAACAGCTCAGCCATTCAAGTCTTGCGCGTGAGTGCAAGCTTCCCTGAATTTTCTTCTATGACTTGCAGGCATTGACTGTGATGCGGCACCACGACGTCTTGTGTTCTTAATGATGGAAACTGATCTTGCTTGGCCCCTGTCTAGTTAGTTTGTTCTTACCCTTTCCTTTCTGTTGCAGAGGGATAAATGAGATTACTCAAGGAAGAAAGCTAGCGCTACCTCTTCAAGGGGCCCTAAATAAGGTGGCGAAGTCTATAATGCCTGGAGCTTTCACGCTTTTCTCCCGCCTCAAAGCGCTGTGGATGCCACGAGCAGATAAAATCGAGCGAAATAACCTAGAGACACTTGTCAGGGCGCTGGTGCTCCGAGGTACGCGTAGCCACTGGCTCCGCTGAGTGGTTCATCCAGCTTTTTATTTTCAGCAGCCGGCACGTATGCTCCACGTACTACTGGATGCGTGGCACTGCTTTTCGCGTCAGCCGTGCTAGCGATGGCACGTCATTTCTAGCATAGGGAAAACTAGCGTTCGAAGGTCGTATAGGAGGGCTCCAAAAACAACACGCTCGCTGATGGCAATATTTGAAGATTTCCTCCTACGACTAGCGGGCCGCTTGCGTATCTTGCACGCGACGCTGTCGCGGCGAACAGGTCTCTCTCAGGCCTGGTCGCGCAAAAAGGACTCAGCATCGCCGTATTTATTCGGTCATCGCTTTGCTTTATGAAGCCGCGCCGACGATGATCCCCAACACAGTGTATCTTTCACCGCCTTATCATCCTCTTTTAGGTGCGGAATACCTTAGGACCACTCAATGTCCGTCCGCGTTCGTGCGCATATCATTTACAATCGCAAAAAAATCACACAGACACCGGCAGGATTCGAGCCTGTGTCTGGTAGACCAGACAGAGTTAGTGTCAGTCGTCTTACCCATTGGGCTACGACCGTGAGATAGCCCAGAGTCAAACGGCTTACCCCCTCGTCTGTAACGGCGCGGAGTACCTTGGGACCTCCAAATGTCCGTCCGCGTCCATCCGTGCGCACACCACCATCAAGCGAAAATCAAGCGAAATTCGATTTGAGCCGTGAGTTGCAGTTTCATTTAGGGAATAATCAAGGTTCAACTCATGGCTCAAATCAAATGACGGTCGGGGCGCAAATCGGATGTCAGTCGGGGCGCAACTTGGATGTCCTTTCGAGGCCCCGTACTCCGCACCCTTGCCATCATCCACGGAGTGGAGATACTGCCATTTTTTACCAATTTTAAACTGGTTTTCAGCAATAGTCCAAATCTTCCAGGCAGCGACGAGTTTTAGCTGCTGCCGTGTGTGCCGATTCATGCGCGGTCCATGTGCACCATGAAGGCAGATGGTTACCGCGCTCGTCTGCGTAGTGTATCTGCCTGCAGAGGGCGCTCCGTGCTTATCAGTGTTATTAATATCTTGTAAATGACGCGCTAGATCAACAAGCTCAGCTAAGCTGATGTGACAGATGGCGACGATCGACATTCTTCCCTACACTGATACGCCGTGCCGGGGTGTCGCTCTTGTAGGCGCCAGCCGAGCCGGCCAAACCACCTTCGGCTTCTTCCCCCAGTGGTGGAAACGCTGATTCTCTGCGGGATTTGATGGAACCCGCCGATAGCGGCGCCGTAGTTTTTACCGCCAGCTGAGTCATAGAGGCTACTTCAGAGGCAAAAAAGCTACATCAAGGCTCCGTTGAATGGTGGCAAGACTTTACATGTAACCAGGACAGAACGCAGCAGCGCGCTTGAAATCGCGACCTATTTAGGGTCCCTTTAAGTAACAGACAGATGGTGCTCCTTAAGCATTGCCAGCAGGGAGTTGCGAACATACAATCACCGCCATAGGTCAAGAGCATGTGCTCCTAGATGAGGCAAAGGAGCGCATTTGGCAAAATGTCAGATCGTGTAAGGCTGAGAAATCCTGTCCGGCGTTCATAACCGTTGCCAATGGCGTTGTCTACACTTCTGGGGCTAGTACCTAAGTGCCATATAAAAAGCCCCCTGTCTGATAATCCAGAATTTGCAAAGGGGGTGAGAAAGATGTGCCTAACAGCGCCATTATGAACAGGATCCATTCGCAGATTTCCCTCCCAAACTTCTGACCGTTCAGGAACCTAGCAAAATCATTGCAGAAAAGTGAAACGTCACATAGAGCAAGAAACCGACTTTGATACGCGCATTGTAAAAAAAATGTGCAGAAATTTGCACAGTTTTTGTGTATTTTATTGACAAAAGGTTATGCCTATACGTTTTAATTGGAGAGTTTCTATGGCTCTGAAATCAGGTAGAACAACGTGCTAAACTACTGTTCATAACTGTTCAAACTGTTCATAAAGCAAGCTTTTATCTTTAATATTAGCTGTGCAAAACCAGATTGCGCTACTCTGAATGACTACCGAGTAATCACTTCTGAAAAACACAACAGATGAGTCAGAAAGCTGCACCTGAGTGCAAGTATATCCAGAAAGCGCGACAGCCTAACACCTACACAGGCTACCGCGCTCGAGCAGCTGCACAACATTCAGGACAAAATCAACCTTCTTTGCTCCAGAGCGGCGTTATCTAATGGTGCATCTGACGTGCACATGTGGGTGAGGCCATGAATATCAAAGATAAGCCAGTTGTCCAGTATACCAAGCAGCATGGAAATCTTTGCAAGGGCGGCACTTTCAGCAAAAATGATTTTGTTTTAGCCTTCACCACAGAACTACAGGAGGAGATGCTAAAGGAATATGGTTTTGGCATTGTGTGCGTTGACTTCACTAATGAAAATTCTGGTTACACTTTTCAGCTTCCAATATTTATTACTTTAGAAAAGTGCCTATAGCCCAGTGCTGGGTTACGGATTTATTTAGGCCACTTAAGAATAGTTAAAGGGTGTTAAAACAGTAACCCACAGGCATTTTTGTTTTCTGCCTCTACCAAAAATAGGGCCACTGGGAAGGAGAAAAATATTATTTTTAAATCCTAAAGGGTCCTTCATATTTACTTTACACTTGTTTTGCTCCGAAGTCGTGAACCTTCTTACGGATCAGTGGAGCATCCAGAGCTGCCTCATGAAAAAAAAGAGGGGGAAGGGGGGGGAGGGGGAAGGGGGGGGGGGCAGGCAGCACAGGCCTGTTCGGCCTAACGCAAGCCGGTGTACTTTGGCCGGAGATTTTCTGTACGGCCTCTTTCCGGCAGACGTGTTCGGCCCGTGTCAAAATGTGGGCCTTTTGGCCGTATACGGCCGTACTCCCATGGCTGTCCAATGGCCAGTGTCCGTCGCCCAGTCGACCGGCTTACGTTCATACAGCCAGATTCCAGCCGTAGGGCTCCGGCCATTCCGAAGCTACCCATGTGCGGCCGAAGTGCGGCCACCGGAGGACAGCCGAGATGCGGTCGTCGGACTACAGCCGGACTAAACTGCTGGAAGTTTGGCCATGCTACGGGTATTGGGGTTCAGCCACAGTACCTTAACTGTACTGAGGCAGGTGGACGACCTCTGCTTGCGCCGCAAGCATATGAATCAGTCGCGCTGTGCAGCAGCACAAACCCACCATTTTAAGTCACTGCACGCACATCAAAGTGAGACCGCGCGCCACCACCAGCCGTTCTGCCTTCAGCGCAGCCTTGCTTAATTATCACAGTCAGTTGAGAGCAAAGCCATTTATTAAACAGTGCTCACGAATGGTCGTTCCTTTAATTGCTGTGCCTCTTTTACTGTCGGATGCAGAAAATGTTCATTTCTTTGCAGAGGTGGAATAGTTGTATTGTCCAGGTCCTGATATCTTCTGTGGTACGCGGCTTACCTGTAATAAAAGGTGAAAAATGGGGGGGGGGGGGGGGGGGGAGGGGGGGGGGGGAGGGAGGCGCATACTTTCGTGGGTTGAATTTCACAACGGTGAAAGTGCCGCTTTTATCCAATTTCTTTTAGGACAATCATCCTGAGCACTTTTATGCTCTGACTAAATCAACTATTTTTACAACATTTGCTTGCCCAGTTCAGTTTTATATAAAACCGGCGGGAATGCCTTTACGACGCGTTTTGGTACTCCACAAAAACTGAGGAGCATTCAATATAATTTCCTTCACATAAAAAGTATGTCCAGTTTTTGACCATTTTTCTTGCAAAAAACATTTTCTGCTCGATCAACTTCTCTGATGAGCTTTCACAGGGCTGATGCTAGGAGAGAACAAGTACTATCATTTTCAATCTATTTTTCATGTTGTTTTCATGAGTTACGTGCACACCATTTAATAGTCCAAAAGAACTTACTTTCCCTGTATGTCGTACTACGTTAAAAAAATTCTAGACGCGTTGCGAATGACGCCGTGCTTGCGGTGGCTGCAGTTGTATCCCTCTGTGCTCACGCAAGGGAGGGCGTAAGACCAGAGTTTCATAATTTGTTTCAAACCAATAACATAGCAATGGTTGTATGCATACAGTAAACCTTGCATACTGTAATGAATAAAACAATAAATATTTTATTTGTCGAGTTTGAATGTGTAAGGGTCTCAATCCGTCGGAGGCGAACTTACGGCTCCGGAAGTTTATTTCATATTTATTTATTTATTTATTTGATACCTGCTTCGACTTTGCATGCATTATAGAACGGAGATACATAACACTAAGCATCAAATTTGAGACCAAATAACAAAATAATTCTACAAAGCGCAGTGAAAATCGTCATTATAAACAGTGGATACAATCATTCGTGGAAGATAAATACACTCTTGTATTGATCTAAAAGACAAAATGAATCACGCAAGGCGGCACGTTTAAAGGAAAGTTAATAATTTGCTTTCAGATTGCGGTCCCACTTTGGGATATGTAGAATGGCGCTTGGATATACTTCTCCCCATCGATTACAGTTTTCCAATGATAGAAATTGCGAAAAAATTTCAACCTGAGGTTTCGTCTGTGATCTTTCATGTCTTACTCATTAAGTTTACTTTTACTTTCCCTCATGCTAAGTTGATAGTGCAAATTACCGAATACGAATCGCACTGTCCTATTCTGTATGTTTTCGAGCGTATCAACCAGCTTTTTGGTGTTGGGATCCCAGCAAACACATGCGTAGTCCAACATTCAGCGCACATGAGTAAAATATGGTTGTTCTTTTAAGTTAGATGGAAGTTCGCTGAAATTTTGTCTCAGAAAGCCAAAAACACGTGCAGCCGTAACTTTTATGTTGTGAACGTGCCTATTTAACCTCCAACCACTGGTTAAGTATACTCCTAGTTATTTATATTCCTCGGCGTTCTTTAAGCAGCGTAATTGAAGGTATACCTATTCAATTGGAGTGAAGGTTTTCTTGTGAGGGGACGCTAACACACTTTGTAACATTCAACTACTTTTCTGAATCAGCACACCAGGATGTTATGAAATTCGAATCATGCTGCAGGTATTCGGAATCACGTTCATTCACTATAGTCGTGTAAACTACACAGTCATCCGCGAACATTTTGAACAAAGATTTGAGGCCAATAGTAATATCATTTATATATAACACAAACAAAAGAGGGCCCGCAACTAAGCCTTGGGGAATTCCGGAGGTCACGGCAACCTATCCTGACGAACACCCATTGAGAGCGACCGACTGCTGTCTTAGAGAAAGATGGGCTATCCATGCAATAACCGATTAATTCAGTTTATAGCCCACAATGTACTAAAAAGAAGGTCATATGGAACACCGCCAAATGCTTTTTTGCACACCAAGAAAATACAGTCAACTACTTTAATCTTATCTATTGCTAGAGCCAAATCGCGTGAACTCAACAAGCTGCATTGAGTAAGAAAAACCTGACGAAATCCGTGTTTGCTAGGATGCTGGAAATTATGCTTGACCAAATCAGTCATATCCCAAGTGTAGCTAAGCTCATCTTCATACACCGCATTTAAATTAACACCCAGGTTTCGTAATTGACAACGCTATGTTGTTATCGCAAATTTAAAATAACACTTGTTTCAAAATAGACAGTCATAAAATCTGTTGAAGTAACGCAGTTCAGGGCCCGAACTTGAGCCTACAAATGCACGAGCTTAGCCTCTTTTACGTTTATCACCAACAAAATAGTGCAACGTTGTTTTTCTCTGTATTATTGTAAGAAGAATAGCCGAAAACTTGCGCTTTTGCGCAGCCTTGCCTTTCTTGGGTGGACAGTCCTTTACATGGCGACGGTTGAGCTCATGCGTGGTGGCCGCCTGCTCGACGCCCTTTAAGGCCAGTTATTTTCGGTGAAACACCGCCATTCGCCCCCTCAAGAAATGCTCTGCATTTCTTGAGGGGGCGAATAGCCTCGAGCTGACGCGTCGACGAAGCCGGCGGTCGAGGCGTGGTAGCGGCTATGATTGGCGAGGCTGAGCTCACCCGTCGGTGTGGCACAGTCTTCTTGTGGCAATAAATGGCATTCCGATGGCCTAAAAGGTTACCTGGTAATGTCCAGTGAGTCCTTGCACCTTGCCGGTTCACCCAGTACCACTCATTACTGCTTGACAATCGAAGTTCATTCATTTAAAGCGTATAAACACCGAGAAGGTCAAAAACGCGTCTGCATCGCTCGGCTCCATAACAGCTTTAACAGCTCTTTCCTCACCGAAGGAAAAACCCGACGTACACCAGCGGGTCTCCTCCCATCCACGTCTGACCACGAACTCTCGCACCCAGACGCGTGCCGTTGTTCGGCTGTATGCCGCTTACAGAAAGAATGACGTATAACCTGAGACCTTACGTCGGCTGGTCTCCTCCTGAACAAATGTTGCCAAATATTCTGCGGCCGTTCGCTTGCCGTAATTCGGCCGAGGACCGCTAACCAAATGGAAAACGTACGCTCCCGCGCTGTACGTCGGCCGGTCTCCTTTACAACACCGGTTGTAAAGGAGAATAAAACGAATATTCCGCCGCCGGATGCGCAGTTTACTGTTGAAAGAGCGAATGCGCGGCAGCCGCGCTCCGGCCGGTCTTCTTTCGAACACCAGGTGCCCCAGGAATCCAAATATTCTGTGGCCGGTCGCTTGCCTTTCTTCGGCTGAACACCTCTTCCCGAAGGAAAAACGGATGCCCCAAGGCCGTACTTCGGCCGTTCTTTTTCTGAATATCGGCAGCCGAAAGTGAACTAAATATCTGGCAGCCGGATACCTGCCGTTGTGTGTCTGAACATGGGCGGCCGGAGAAATACCGAAGCACTGATTGCCGAATGTTGGCTGTTCAACGTATGATCAGTGGCTCCAAGAACCTGGATGCTGGCCGGACATGCCAGAAAGCGGCCGTAGACGGGCCTATCTTGGGACACGCTTTCTGTGATGCCGGGGGGGGGGGGGGCACTTCGAAGAATGATATTACACTGCTATAATAGTACACCCCACAGGTAGATGCATGGTGTGTGACCTCGGTCAGCAGTTTAAGTCCTGTTAGCACAAATCTTTAACGGGACATAATTTACAGAGTCGAATGCCCATGTTGATGTAGAGAAAAATACCCGAAGTAAAATGATTTTCATTTCTAACGTAGTTAGTTTAAAACAAAGCACAAGCAGGGCCGACCACGGAAAATCTGAGTACGTGCCAGTACGCATTTAGCATGCGGGAAATAAGAAGCCTATTATACTACGGACACAAAAAATGGCGATGTGGAAACGCCCTCTGTCGAACTTGGTGCATGCCACAAATATGCTCGTGTGAGCGGGTTTCGCTAGTTTCTAAGAATATGATAGCTTGGAACAAGTTCGGCAGTGCCTCGCGTATACCTCTCCATTTGAACAGGACACGCACGGGCCTTCCGTTCTCCGTACAAACTGATTCCACGCAGGCTTTGGATTGCAACTCATTCAACAGCATCGGTCCCCGCTCGCCAGAGAGAGTGAAAGCCAGCACGCGAATGCAACCCTGGAGCTAAGAGGACTCTACGATCATGTACGAGCATCCAAGTCCCCGCTCCGAAATGATCCAACATGCGCCAGAAAACGACCTCATTTCATCGCAGAAAGCCTGTGCCTAGGAACACTACGAAGACCGTTAGGCCGTTTCTCGTCTTCCATGCAGGAGTAGAGACAATGGCATTAAATAGTAGAGACACAATGGCATTAAAAAAGCCTCTTTCCTGCTGTTTTATCGTTATGGGAGTACGTCAGTGGGAAACGTAAGAAAAAGTCTGCAACCCACGGGTACTGGCAGCTGTTTTCCCGCCTAATTGCATTAGCAGACGTTTCCACGTTTCCTATTTGGGGATAAGGTGCGGACGGTAGAACATGCGTCACGAGGTCGCGGTAAACATTTCTTAGGTTTTTTGCGAAAAGGTGCTCAAAGAAAAGAGTCGATCAAAGATGGTCAAGGCACACCCGGGCGCCATTTAGAACAGATGGGCTGTTTTACCCTGCTACAGTGCCAAATGGGTGGAACCTCAAGCCTGAATTGCGGTCAGTAGGAAAAGATCGGCTTGGTCCTTCAAGTGCGGGAAGCCTCGGCGGTGAGCATGAGCTCAACGTTCATGAGGCACAGGCCACTGCACTCCTTACTCAGAAAAGCTGGATGCTATGCACACGTTCGTGAGTGAGCGCCAAAGACTGCACACAGCCACGGGCCCTTCACCGAGCCGGCGTCGATGGTAGTGATCCCCCCCGCCTCCCCCGCATACAAGAAACCCAGATGCGCTACAGTGTTGAATACGTCTGCCCTGCTGAAAAGAAAATTTTGTTGGGCTCTCCAGGGCCGCAGCTCTCTTTCGGCAGCTCCGAGTTTTAGTTTCTGACGGGACCGAACCCCTGCGCCTGATACCATGCTGACAGCAAGGTAGTTCTCAAACCTGTCGCAGCAGAAGATGCCATGACAATGCCATTGCTTGCCGACCGAGCCGGAAAGCCGAGCCCATTCAGGTTTATGCAATATCCTTCTGAGACCCGAGAGCCGACAGCACCGATGAGCCAGCCCCAGGACCACCCCAGCCTGTGCCAGCGATGCGACTATGAACGCCCTTTTGCAAGCCGCGACGCGTAGTCCCTATCGGCAATCACCGTGTTTATGATGATGGTAAGCGCGGCGAACATGAGTCACAGATTTCCTGCCATACAGGAACTCGAGAAGGTTAAATAACACCTTATTGATGGCTGTGGGAAAATAGTGCAAGTGCGTATGCTGGCTATCAGATGGCACATGCGCTTTGATATCTTGAAGCTTGTGGTAATTCAGTACCAGCATACACGATGCAACTGCATGTGTTCACCCAAGGGAGTTACCAAGAAGCTCGGAATGAGTCATTTATTTGAGAAGAAAGGCTGGATGAGTTACAACTAGAGATTCGGAAGGCTTTTGGAGTCACTGTCGGTTTTCGTTGAGCCTGAATGAAGTGAGCATCAAATGAATGGGTGATAGGGTGACGACTGGAGTAGGAATAAAACTGAAGCTTTTAAACCCGAAGTGGAGATTGAATAAAATGGCTTACCTACCCTTTCACGTACTGGCATAAACCATTCCATCATTCCAGTGTTCAAGCAAGGTTACAAATTCTTTTGTGAAATATCATTCAAGCCAAATTTCAGATGTTTTCGAGTTGCGCACTAGATGTTAAAATTAAAAGGACCTAGAGGCAGAGGAAGTCTGGATTTGCTGCATCCTTATAATATGTTAATATAACGTTTTAGGAGAAACTCGCGTGTTTTGAGTTCTAACTGCCCGCTATTTTTCAAGTCCCTCCTGGGAAAAGGCGAGTGGATGAAGATCATTGCTAGTACAGTGCCGCACTACACGAGTTTAACCTGAGTTATCGGTCATGAATATATGTGTCCCTGCCTTCCTTCCTCAACACAAAGCCGATTCTTCAACTACAGGGATAGTGTGGCAACTGCAGAAGCAACGGAAATTCACGAGTTCATGCAGCAAGATTTTTTTACAGGATCCAAAATAATGCGTGTAGACTCTGCTTTCAAGCGGCGCTGCGCCTTATAGTTGCCACCAGAGATAGAAGAGAGAGAGAGTAAACTTTATCGGTACAAATGACAGCTAAATGTATGGTCTCCATTCCAGGATTCCGCTGTAGCTGGCCGGCTCGCCGCACGGTTGACCACATGAAGCTGAGTGTCCGCACAGCGGCTGGTCAGGGCACTCCCACTGCTCGTTAAAAGCTTTAGAAACTGGTTTGATGTCGGGTTGGATAGGTACAAGCAAGCTACGTAGCACAGGATGTCTCGCGCGTCACAAAAGTTCCACAAGGGGAGTACCATGGTGTTGAAGTGACATAGGGTTTGCTCGGGTGGGGGAACTAGGTTCAAGTACGCGAGGCTCGCCTCTGCAACGAATAAAAAAAAAAGCTTTTGCCAAGCTGGGGCCACTTCTATTAGGACCATACTATCACAGCAGTACTCAAGGTAGTGCGCCCGAACCCCATCAAAAGAAAGTAATTTCAAAAGCATCAGATAAACTGCGGCTGTCAAGTGAATATCAGTGTGGGTAAATCGAAAGTACAGTTACTTTCTAGTTCTCAGAATCTATTTGTACGGACGAGGTAACACCTTTAAACAACAGCAAGAAGAACGAAGTTCGACTTCGTACTTATAGCGCATGTCGACAGATATTTTTGATAAGTAGGGCATTGGAAGACATTGAAAGAAGGTTTCCAACAGTCTAAATAGACCGAAAGCGTAGAAAACTCGACTCCCAAATTTCTCAAGCACGCTGCTGATTTTCCAAAAAAAGATATGCCTAAGATTTTAGTAGCATGTGTCTGCACCGAACGGTTGATTTATAGATCCTTTCGTTCTATGTTTCGTCTAAAAAGTAGAGCCGAATACTGCAGTTTTATCAACTTGTATTTGCTTTTCGTACGTCTCAAAACACGAGCTCAGGTCTGTTTTCGAAAAATCGGTGTTATTTGCTAGAAACATTCCATTCGGCGGAATTGCTAGAATAAAATAGAATCTTCAAGCCCCTTCACCAGCGGGAAAGGTCTCAACTTTGGCATTCGGAAGAGTTTTGATGAATGTAGTTACCGTACCTAACCACTCCTTAGAATGATGTAATGAAATGGACGTCGGCGCTCCTCGACCATGATCAGAAGTGATCCTCAAGCACAATATTAGCATTGGCCTGGATCGGCACGTGTCAAGGGAGTGGGAAAGATGCGAGGAATCTGGGACAGACCCCAACCTTCTGACTGTAAGACCTTCAGAATGGTAATCAACAAAACAAAACTAAGTCTATATATGCAAGTGCATTCAGCTTGAGCACAACCAGTCTGGGCATCCCATGCTTACTCAGTATGGTATAAAGCTAACTTTTTTACTGAGGGCGTTAAAATGTTACGCGAAACTTTTGATTCTTTTTTCCTCTAGATTTTTCTAATCGTTTTGTGAATTTCTGAGCACCCTCCGCAATATAATTATTATTCTATTTAATCGTTTGGCCCAAAACGAGATCGGTAATGTCCCTTATAATGTAAAATCCCTTCCTTGAACCGTTACCGTTTGGGAAAGAGCGGATGATCCTGCAATGAATGGCACAAATGAGTCGCCTTTTAGGAATGGGGCTGAAAAGATTAAATCGACGGTCTGTAACAGGCGGTTATCAGGGGCTGCTTCTGCTATCGCTGTCTGCGATTCTTGGGGGTTCTAGGGTAGAAAATGGCACGCTTTTAACGTACCAGTGAAAAAAATTGGCGCAGCTTGCACTAGTGGTGCAAGGCTGGAGAAACAGCAGAGATGGGAGTCGACATAGCGTCTTCCCACACTGACAGCGGATCCCAGGAGAGAGGGAGCAGCCGGACCCCAGCAGTGAAAACCGTATTGGACGCCACTGCAAAGCAAAGATTATTAAAGTATGTGCATTGTTTTATTCATTAGCAATCGTCGTCATCCCTTTCGTCATCGTATTCCGACAGCACAGCCGCGTAGAGCAAATCCTCTTGTAGCACGTCCTTGCCTAGGTAGACGTCCACTCGTTCGTCAGCTGGTCCGGTGGCCGTCTCCACGTGTGGGTTGTGAAGGGATGGCTTGATAGATTCGTCGACATCGTCTTCGGCGCGGCGGACGCGTGGCGCATTGCTTGCTACATGAAGACGAAGGCTAAACTCCTCATAAGGCGTAAGCCCTCGCGCAAGCCTGGACGACGCCGGGCGGTCGCCGTGAGGCCCGCGCTCACATTCGCTCGGGATTTTCTGTCTACGCCGGACGGATTTGTGTCGGCCTAAAAAGCTCTGCTATTAAAAGGAGGAAGATGGTTCTGCAAAAACAAGTAGCCTGCGCTGCAGATAATTGTATCAGCGGTGAGGCGTGGACGCGCAGATGCCCAGTTCGTTTCCTCCCACGCCTCTATTACGCCACGAACCATCAAAATCCAACGATGGCAGTACCCTGGCCATTTTTTGTAGTTAATTCGACGGCTTCGTTGTGGTTTCTAAGCACCTCGGTAGAAGAATAGACTACTCTGAAGTGAAGGATGTAGTGGTCTGCAGGCTCTGGATGCTTTAGACCAAAGGTCGGCAACCTGCGGCCCGCGGGCCGCATGCGGCCCCCAGCATGTCATCAGAACACCCCCCCTCCCCCCTGTCACTTCCTATCTGAAGCCCGACACACCAGTTTTGACCTCAAGTGGGGTTAGACGGGAGACAAGAACAGAGAATTGGTCGCTTCCAGTTGGCATTGTCCCCCATTTTCCAATTTAGCCAGATTATTGCCAATTATTGTGAAATATTATTGTCAATCCGCTGAATTTTTTCTCATTGTTTACAAAGCCCCCTTCCCCACTCAATTTACCATCCGGCCCTCCGCCGTGTCGACAACATACAACTCGGCCCTCCGCCTCAAAAGGTTGCCGACCCTGCTTTAGTCCCAGTACTTGGAACTATCCAGCGCCACCTTTCCGCGTTCTGTAGGGCCGTTTGTAAAAGATGATGGATAAAATAATCTGTGAGAGGTAATATTGACGACAGCGAACTAAAAAAAGTTGTCGTTGGGTGTGGGAGGGTCGGGTCTGCAGCTTCTGTCGCCGGAAGTCATTTTGTGCTTACTGTGCTAAGTCGAGCATACATGGAGTAAAAAAAAAAAACTTCCTCCCTTCGTCTTACATTGTTCTGAGGCGAATGTCTCAACTAATCTTCAAAGTTCTTCGACCCTTCAGTATCTCTAGCACCCAGGTCTCTCTGGAACGGTCTGCGTATTGTGGGTCGAGTTCGTTTCATCCAAACAGGTCATGTTATTCGTTGTTTCAAGTTTTGCAGCTGTCGCTATCCTCTTCCTCCATCATCATCAGTTTGAAGGCCTAATTTTCTTTCCCGTATACACTACCTCCTCTCTTTTCGGTCCCTCCCCAGCGCCCCTGCACTATTTCTCTCCTTCTCGGTTTGAGGGTCAAATTAACTCCTCACCGCTAGAAAAGAGTTAAGCAGATGCCGACAGACAAAAATGGTTACTCAGAAACAAACCAACCAAGAAAGGCGAATTATCCGAAAAGTACTATAACGTTTAAAAAAAACCAATGCCTTTAAAACAGGGCTAGAACTGATATGTGGCGGAGCGCACAAATATAATTCAAGGCAACATAACTAAAACTGGAATTCACCGGAAAGTTTCACTGTGTTCCGTCGTAGACAAGAGAATTGAGAGAGAATGAGCGAGAAGGCACGAGGCAGCATACAAACTAGACCGAATTAACGGGACACTTTTGACGGCGGTAAACCTGCAAAGACTCTGAGTATCTCTTAAGAGTCGATAGTCACCCGTTAAATGCCTTCGTAATGAAGGGCTTTCACATTTTGCGTCCGTTCATACAGTCTGATTTCGTTACTTTCGTTTTAGAGCCGATATAGTGACTAGGTTGTTCAAATCCTGCTGGTATTTATCGTAAACATACCACCTGGCGACGCCTGTGTTAATGTTATGTGCATGTAAGGCCATGTCTTCGTACTCTTAAAACATGAGCCCTTCTCAAAAGGGCTCCTCTTTTTACAAAAACTTGTGTTTATTCATTAATTCATATTTTAGAGTTTGCCATGAGGCCTAGATAGAAGTATGTAGAGGGGCACTGCAGATTCCCGTAGGAGCCGGAGTAAGGGGCCATAGGGAGAACCCGCATCCTATATATGAAATCTGGCGTAAAGCCGGAGCACGGGCCAGCGGAGGCCAGGTGGTAAACGTGTAATGCAGCAGGCGTTTTAAAGCGCGGCAACTGAGTGCCAAGTGTTCCTCTGTAGCTTTATCGAGAGTAGCCGAGCAGAAAGTTCAGGTTTATGCAAATTTGGCATAATAATTTAGTTGGCTGAGGTTCCTATCACAGCCGGAACAGAGGCCACCTCTGGCGAATTCGACGTAGCAGGATTTGATCATGGCTGGTCAAATTGTCAGTGAGGTTCAAACCGTGTGGGGCTATGAGTAGACTCTAATCGCGGCGATGGCGTGCCTTTACACTAGCGAAGTTAATAGGCTCTGAAAAGTGCAAGAGGGCATGGTACCGCTACCTGCCACCGACGTGCCAGGGCAGCTATTGTAACCTGCCCCTCCTAGAGGCAGGTGGCAACTAGAAACACAAGGCGTGCGAGAGAAATTGCCTAGAGCCCTCCCACTTATCGCCGTGTTTTTACACACTGGTATTACCCTTCTTTCATAGTGAATATCAGCACGCCTCGTTCAAACTGGCCCTAATATATCTGTTCGCCCGTATCACAATGCGACGAGAGGGGCCCGGAAAAAAACGGTCAGTGTAATTGAAGCCAGGATTTCATGAGTGTCGAGGTTCCTGTAATGGTTGGCCCCGGCGTTCGTCATGCCCATCATGGTCTTCCCTATTGCCAGGGATGGCAGTACACCCGAAAGCACATTTAGTACAACACAGTATAATATATTGAAATACCCAAGGTCCAGACAAAAAAAAAATGATGCACTGTCCAGCGCTCGGAACCGTCAGTCGTCCTTCAGACAACGGTAAACGTCACGGAGTCACTTCCCTTGTAGAGACCTTGTTATCCATTTCCGATTTATATGTGATACTTCTATCACCGCCTCTACTTACCTACATCGGAAATGTTGGAACGCGAGTCTATTCACGGAAACAATGTGGCTAATACCCTTCCATTCTGCCCCTCAAACCTTTTAGTCTCCTTTATGCTCTACGTACTCCCCACCATATTGACCGCCTTCCTTAAATACGGTGGTGCTTTTGAACCCGTCACAACTGCTCCATGTCCGTGCGCTCATCTTTCACCTGCAGCCAGGGTGCAAGAAGGGAGATACGGGACGTACCCTCTGTGCCCTATGCCTCAGCCTCGTCTCCGCGCGAAATAAAACCTCCCAAAGCGCCTTTCTACGACAATAGTTTCCAGCGGTACCGGAAGTAGTCGGGCAGCATACTTCCGCATTTAAAATGTATTTAGTATTCCCAAAAACAAACAAACAAAAAATGAAGACGGAGCTATCGGTACTGTAGCTCATGCTTCTCACCTACACTTTTCCCTTGCAGTTATACCCCTCTGTTTGATTCGCTTAGGCGTAATCATTTTTTTCTTCGCAACCTAAGGATCCGTGCGGCTATTCTCCTCGAAATCAGAAAAACGTGCGAGTCCCTGCACTTTCGTTCTCTTTACCGCACGCTTTGATGACTTTTAAACTGTCGATTACTTTATCTACCCTCTATCAGACGGGAGGTGACCATGTCGTAAAAAAATGTCGTAAAAATGTGAGGTTATAACGGCCTATATCGGCTAGGAAGCCGGCCTACGTCTTCCATATTTTTTTTTATTTTCTTGTGCTCAACGCAGAACACAAGCTATAGAGCCGTTTTGAGCAGGTCACGATAAAAATTTTCAACGGGTGTTGCTTTTTATGCCGTCATATCTGGATAAATAAAACACGAACGTAATAACGACCTGTGCTATTTGACGAAGGAACGCCCTCAAACAAACTTGCAAACAAACAAACAAAGAGAAAATAAAGAGCGAGAACTGCAACGGAGCGCATTTCGTGAGGTTGGCTTGATCACGACGCCAACTTCGACGGTGCTATAACTCTCTACGTTTCCGGCGCAGTTGAGGCGGGTCTTCTTTTTAGGCCATCGCATCAGTGCGCAACACCAGGGTGTGGTGGTGTACGGAACGCGTTTGTGTTGGCACATGTTAACTGATGTGCCGTCAGAGCTTCTGAGTTTCACTAGCCTTCTCGGTTTCACTAGCCCTTCCCCGTCTCGAAATTGCGCGTGCAACTTTAACTCAAACTGACAACTCTGAAGGATCCTTGGATCAAGAGCTGCGAAGCGTATGTGTTCATTTTTTTTCTGTTACAAAACTTTCGAAGCATCACGGCGCCAGCTGCCCCGCCAACGGGGCTGCGTTTATTTTCCACTCGGCTCTTTTTCGGTTGTTTGCCCTTCTTACCGGATTCAGGTACTTTTGTTTATTTTATTCACATGTTTGTAAAAAGCCCTGCGTTCCTAAAAAGGATTTTGGCGAGAGGAAGATAAGAAAATAAGAGCACAAGTACTCGAGGCAGCTTCTTAACACGTTAGGGGACAAAAAGGGCGAAGTAGAAAAGTCAGATGTTGGTTTCCACACGTGTCTTTGTCGGTGCTGCCCGAAAAAAAAGTTTTAGGCTTTGCTTTGTTCCAGTTCAATTCCTGTGATTGTAGTGATAAAAGCAATACGAACTGCAAAGTGGGGAAGGATTTTTTCTGTGAGCTGAGTCGCTTAAAAAAAAAGTTGTTATTTGAAAGCTACACCTTTCCATACCTAGTCCACTCCATCCTTCGATGTTTTTTTTCTTCATACATGGCGGACAAATCGCTCTTTCCGCTCACAGAAGGTGTTTTTTATGAACTGGGTACCATTTAAACCCGATTGAAATCCGCATTCACACATTCACAGAAAAGAATCGATGTATGTTTAATTTTTATTCCGGCGTGTCGGCGGATGTTGCCATTAGATTTTTTAGCATAGTATTTCGACGTTTCCGCTACTTCGGAACTTGCCCCTATGCAATGCAATTTTGGTGTACTGTGGCCAAACGAGAATTGCATAAATGACCCGACATTGCAAAACTAGTAAGCCGCACACAAAAACAGACAAGGACAGGGCAAGTTTTGTCGCAATGCATCTCCTTTTTCATATATCCCATTCATATGTGTGAAAAATGTCGGGTCTCATCGTATGTGCATATTCTGTCACAATTCAGCAGTTGCAACTGGATGGCATGAACGTACGCGCGGCCTGACAGAGCTGGTTGGCGCGAAAAGCGTCCGTTGAGCCTGTTTTTCAAACTCCGAAATTCCGCTGCAAAAGTCCAGGGCCATTTCCGGTACGTTGCGTCAGCTAACCACTCGCTACTGATGAGTTTAAACGGATAGCAGCGACCAGTCATTTTGTAATCAGCTCCCATTTACTTCTTTGCGTTTCCCTCATCTTTCCTCCGCGTTTATAAAGTTTCGAAAATTAGGGGTGATCATTTGAACTGGGGAGGTAGGGTTTCGATTATGCTTGTGCGACAGATGTCCGTTGACGAACTTAATTCACTTCAACCCCCTCCTCCCTTCCCTTCCACTTCTTCTGCCAGCACGTTCACTCTTACCGGCGCTTTTTCCTCCTATCCACTTGCTCTGTGGCTTCCGGCAGGCAACGACGCCGACACCGTCGTGTTTTTACAAATTGACACCACTACTGCTACAGCAGTAAACGGGAAGGTAGGACGCCAAAAAGAGACTAGTTCAGTTTGCGTAATTTTGCACAACATCCTTCCTTGTGCCGCTCCGAAATGTATAAAAGAATAGCACGGGGTTACACAGAGAATACTCGGACCTCAGCTCTTGGCACTCCACGTCATGCGGATAAATCATTGAGCCTTGCCCGCTTGTGTCGGCTCATCGCACCGTCGGTCGCCCGAAGTAACTATTTGGTTGTCGATTGTTAGCAACCCCTAGCTGCAGGCGGAAAGTATCTTTCTCAGGAGGTATTTACAGTGGTGAGGTGCACTACACAGAAGTCGCAGCGGCATGGTTGCTTTTTGTTTCCCTTGCAATGTGTCGCCAGAGTTCTGCGTTAGGTTTTGGCAGTACAGCAGGTGAAGTAGGGACCATAGTTTCTGCGTGAGTGGTTGGAAAGTAGTAACAAGTTTTGAGAGCTGAGGGAAGCAGCACAGCCACAGCTATAAATTTAATATCCTGGCGTAAAGTGCAATTACTAGAGTCTGATAACTAGTGGAGTAAGGGCACTACGGCTGCACTCGGGAATCCAGAATTGCTACAGCGTAGTTACTTGGCTAGGATGATAAAAGTGCGCACCCAGCTGGCGCGCGCAAATGGCGTCAGCAAAATCGAAGACAAATTACGTCATGCAACCTGTATAGATTGGCACACACAAAAACTATTTTTAAATCACCAAGTGAAAGAAGAAAGTTAGGAACAGGTGAACAGCCTAAACAGGGACATTAAGGCCTGCTAGTGATAAGGCAATGATGAACGTCGAAACAAGATGCCAATGAGGGTAAAATAATTTTGTTCACAGTTTCCTTTTGCATGAATTATAATTTGTCTAAAGTGAGACTTTGAGGATATCATCGGTTCAACGTGCCTGCCCAACATGCGTGTTTTCCATAAACCATGTAGGGCCATCAGAAACCCGACAGTAGGCCCTGTGAACACAGACATTGCAAACTGCAGTCTGTCGAATAGAATCGTCGCAAATATCTTGTAGTACACTTCAGAGAGTGTGATTGGCTGTAATCAACAAGTGCAAACAGATTTTCCTTTTCTGCAGGCTCCCGAATTAAAACGGTGTAGCTTCGAGCGAATTTGTCGTGCGCCTTGTCTTTGTATGAAAGGACGCTACAACGCTCCTCAGCACTATTCTCCGCGGCGCCACGACGAATTCCTTGCCGACCCTGACCACCGCAGTAGAAAGCTTCATCGATTAGATCCTGATTTGAAGCGAAGCCACGCGTGGCTGTTCCACCGACTGCGACTTGGCGTAGCTTTTACTCATCGCGACCAACGTCTCATCATGGTGCTGGTGACCCTGATGGTGAAGGGTGCCGTATTCGAGAATTATTTTGGCATGTTCTCTGCAACTGTCCTTCCTACGCCACGGAATCGTTAGCCACGGAATCTGTCCCAGGGTACTGTCGGATACTGTCTGAATTGTCTGAGGACGGCGTTCTGTGACCCTGTCCAAACCTGCAGGGTTCAAGCAGAGCGTTCAAGAATGTGCCAGCGTTTTTGAAAGCAGCGGTTTGGCAGCTAAATTAATGTTCAGGCCCAGTCATGGTGAACTAACTGTACACGGTTTAGACATTTTTTTGTATATAGTTGTACACCAACCTTAGTCTCATTATCATCATGCATGTCACCCTCTACCTGTGCTCTTTTCTCCTTCACCCTTTTAGCAGGCCAATCTCTACATGATCAGGCCAACCTCTCTTGGTTTTCGTTCATTTCACTAAAATTACTTTCTCTGCCTCTTTTTTTGAACGAATGACCGGCGAAGCGAATTTATATCAAGGACACAACAAACAAATTTGAGAACTGGTCACAAAAGAATTTTAAAAATTGTAAAATACTTTTTAAAGGGACCATGCAGACAAAATACACGTTTGTTTTATTCTAAAGTTTTACTGTTTTGTAGTGCCCTCAGCGCTTGTCCGGAAGCAAACGATGCTTTATTCACTGAGAAATTCAACATTACACGAAAATTACAGTTCTCTGGCTAAATCATGCGCTTTCGTGACGTCGACAATGACGCATCCAGAGCAGAGCTTCAAAATAAAGATAGCCTGCTGACCAGGGCTGCCCCGTCTCACGGACGACCTTTTGGTTATCTTGTTGATCGCCCACTTTCATAGATGGCGCCGCAATACCGATGAAGTGCTATACTTGGTGACAACTTAAGAACGGCACCAGAAGTTGCCGCTGTGCCTTATCACTGTAGCCGGATGTTTCTCCACGCGGCGCAAGTACGGCGTTACTGGGAATATTTTAAACATGGTGTGTGCCGTTGCCGTGATTTTTTGGACTTAATATGCTTATAAACGACTCCAGTGACGACAAACAAACTGCGTGAGACAAGGCAGACGATATCACGCATTCATAGCAAACCCCTTTCAAAACGCGCGCGCACTGACATCACGGGTCCGGCGCTTTGGCGGACTGATACACTACATGAAGTGGTGCCGTTCTTAAGTTGTAACCGAGTATAGTGTTTGCACTTTGCTTCTGGCCGGGCTGCTATACCTGACTTATTTTTATTAGGGTTCATACTAATCGTTTCCTAAAACGCAAGCTATGACTCGACAGATATGGTCATGTAAGTCACGTTGCCGCTTATGCCAGTTGGTCATGCAAGTCACGTTGCCGCTTATGCCAGCTTGTCAGTGTTGTGTCAGACAAGTCCAACGCGTCCCACGGCTGTGTTAGGCAGCCTCAGCCAGCAAGGTGCCGCACTATCTGCTTCGGTGTTTACGTGTTCATTCATAACTCGAATTGTTCACCCCCACAATTGTTACTGCTATAAAAAGAATGTGCCCTAAATTTAAGGGCAAATAGCTCGTTCGGCCACCTTGTAAGTCTTGCCTAATTAGCGTTTGCTGTTGCCGGCCTCAGCCAATTGCACAGCTGTGCATATGACATCATAGGTTCTGTCGCGGGAAATGAGCTAGTGGGTCGCATGGCGATTCCCTTTTTTCCTAATTATATAGCTTATCTGAGCTAAGTGTACGTTAAAACTGGTGTCAGTATGACTCTAACGAGGCAATCTTTCAAATGAACCAAACTTGTGCTTTGTCTGCACGGTCCCTTTAATGGGCATGAAGACAAAATACATCTTTGTTCAATCCGAATAACTAGTCTCCGATAACTCACTCAGCTCCATTGCAGCCATGAAAGACGTTTTATTAACAAAAAAACTGTGGTTGATTCCTCTGTCATAGGAGTCGGTAAAGCACGAAAGTGCAATGTGCAGCGAAATCTGCAGCCGAGCATGATTTGCGGGTCGGCAGTTGTCTTGTGGGTGTGCTTGGCGAGCGACGTCCTGCTGGCGGGTCGCTTCGGCAAAGGTGTACTGGTGTCATTTCTGGGATGGATATGACGTCAGTGAAATCTTGGGGTATCGTGGCAAAAAACACTTTCGTGTTAAAATATAAAATCCGAAAACGAACAACGCTAAGTATAACCAGAGTCCTCCAATTCTTTACTGGTCACGAAACTGCTCCGTAACTCAATGGGAGAGCTTCATATGCTGCGTTTGGCTGCCGCGCGGTGGCGCCACCCTCTCACTGAGGTCACTCCTCGGGCGGCGTTGCGCTAGCTCGAACGGCGGAGCCGCGGCGAGTTGTGTTTGTTTTGTGCGGGGAAAAAATATAACGTGCATCTCGCGCTCTTGTGATGCGACTTAAGTAGTGCAACGACGATGCCTAACATGTGTTGCGTCCCGGGATGTCATTCCTGGTACAACGATACCACAGAAAATGTTTCCTTGTCCTGTTGACCGAGCGACGGGGAGCTGCGAGAGAAATGGAGGCGCGCCATTCCAAGGCAAGAAACGGGTGATTTCAGCTTCGATTATAAGTGTGTGATAGTGCGTGGAAATGCACTGTGTGTGAGAATGGAAAAAGCAAGGTACCCTTTTGAGAGCATCGTGGACCTAGAATTGTACAAGGCTAACTTAAAGCCGGATTTTTGTCATATCAGTCAGGTTGTAGCGGTGCTTCATTACCTGTTTGCAAACTTTTATTACCTTGCGCTCAGGCTCGCGTGTAAAAAAGGTTTTGGACGTCCTTGTGCTTTTACTTTTCATATTTCCGCGAATTATCCCTTAGGGTTCGTCTTGTTTGTTTTGTAACCGCGCGTGGCCAATTCCGGTTTCTTATCTGGCTTTTCAACCGGAGCGCCCGTTTGCTCTTTTTGTCGTACGTCCCGTCGGGCAATATTGTTTGATACCTCGATACATCAAACCTCGATATATCGAACAGCGCGGTGCCCGCGAAATAGTTCGATATAACCAAAATTCGATATATAAAATCACGCAAAAAACGCGTCATAAACTGGTACAAATCAATAATTGAACGAATTGTGCAGTAAATACTCACTTGGTGCTTCGAAGTATTTATTATTTTGACTTAAAGTACTGCAGCAGGGTAGCCTGGCGTGTTATACACGACTTCCTCAACGTAGTCCAAACGTTCCACAAGCGACAGGCCGGTGCCTTGTATAGCGCTGCAGTAGCGGTGCGGTAGGGCCAAAACCGCTGAAGCCTCGGTCGAAGTCGGGAGCGAGACACTATCAGCGCTTGCGGGTACAACCTCGGCAGCGTCTTCGTTTGTGCGCTCAGTAGTAACCTCCGCTAGGATCTCCACATCCGTCAACTCCGCCGTCGTTCCGGTGCTGTCGTCACCGCCAACAAAGTCATCAATGCACAGGCTTCGTGGCTCAGCACCAACAAAGCGCTCCAGCTGGCCCCAGGTTTCTTCAAGCTTACATTCTTCTTTTGCACCGTCCAGTTCTGCTTCGGTGCAACCGATGCGCAGCAGTCGGGAACGCCCATCGCGCCACCGCTATCCTCGAGGGTACTGCGGGATAGCTCGCCGCCTGTCAACAGAGCGCGAGCGGTCTGGGCAGTCTGGGGTGGCGGAGTTCGATGTACCCATTTCATGTCCGTCCCAGTTCGAAAGAAAAAATTAAAAATGCGTGTGATTTTCCGCGTGATATAGAAAGTGTTCGATATAGGCATTAATTCGATATACCCGAGTTCGATATATCGAGGTTTGACTTATGAAAAGGGTGCCACCTTGTCGCCAACTTGATTTTTTGTTTCTTCGACAATGTTCTCGATCCCATTTCCATGGATCTGAAATTAATAACGTTCCGAGAGTAATGCATGCATAGCAGACGCCGCGCAACTCACTTTATTGACGTTCATCTGTGCACGCCACACTGCGGGCTGCTTCTTCGACGTTTGTGTTTCCTTCTAGTCTTCTGTAGAACAGGAGCTCGCTAGCTCGCTGCGTTCAGAAAAGCTTTGCGTCATTTTGGCTACGTGGCAATATTCTGTTTCCTCCGTGTGCTCCACATCGCAGCGCGAAAAAATAAATTTTTGTACGCTGGACCACGCTCTTTTGTTTCCCTTCGTAACATTAAATTTTTGTTGCGTGTGTTAAAATCAGTTTTATTGTTCTTTTTTTCACTTCCTGTTTTTGCAAGGATTGCAAAGCGTGGAAGCGGAAAGACAGATGGGGCAACATATATCTCTTCGTGTTTTGATCCTTCGCGTTTCTGCGGCGTTTTAAGTGCGAATGCACTTTATAAGCGACCCCGAACCTTCCGCCGTCCGCATAGCAACAGCTGCGGGTGCGCGCGCTTTTCGTCTTCCTTAGCAACGGGGGGAGATGGGCGCGCGCTGCCTGGCCGCTGACATGGCACATACCCACGTGGGAGATTGGCCAGGAATAAGTGCGAATGCACTTCGTAAGCGAGCCTGAATAGTCATAGCGCCTCCTCTACCCCCTAGCCTACTCTCCTAAAGCCCCTTTACTACTCTCCAGCTCGCAACACCCTCTCTCGGCGCGCCAGCCAGGCCACTACACTATATAAAAAAAAGCATCCGGCGCCAGGTTTCGATCTGCGGACTTTGCGGCCGCAGCGCGACGCTCTACCGACTAAGCCACGGACGCGACTTTTTTTTTTTTTTTGTAACAGTAACTTTATTTACAAATATACAAACAGGGCCAGATGAAGTGGTTACTGAGGTTTCAGAGAACAGTGTAACATGCTATGCTCACACAGACAAATGATCGCGTTCGGGAACGTACAAGCCAAGACAAAATTCAGCGTGTTTCGACAGGGAAGTGCAAACCATTAGTAGGCAGTGCCAGCAAATCCACGTAGTGCCGGCGTGGTTCCTGTTAGAAACACTTACAAATAGGCGATGGTGTCATTTGTTTACAGTATACGGTAATGAAGTAGGGGCAAGGGGTTGGGCGTAGAAGTTATGGAGAAAAGTCGTTAGTGAGCAGAAGTGGCCCATGGTGCTGTCGCGCTACCGGCCCTCAGATCAAGTCCCATCTCCTTTGCTGCTCTACCTTAAACTCCATACGGGCTCGTGAGCCCCGCGCCAGTGAGTCGCGAAGCTCAGTGTCTGAATCGGGCCCGTCAAGGGCGGCCGCTGCCCACTGCGCCTTCTGTACAAAGTGCCTCCACGCCGGCCGCGGGCTTTCGGCACATTCAACCACGTCGACTCTCGCCCTCCATAGCGAGTGGAGACCTATGACGTGGACGCAGTCACGGAGAAGCGGGTGCTCCGAGGCCGCCTCCAAGAACCTCAAGTTCATCCAGGTGAGCTGCCAGTACGTGTCGAAAGAGCACTGCAGCTCGTCCCAGAAATACGACACCGTGTTGCACTCCACAAAGACGTGCTCTGCCGTCTCCCTCCTTCCACACAACAAGCAGTTGGTCCCTCCAGGAAGAAAGAAGCCCCTCTCCCCCTGTCTTGCCTTAGTGGGTAGAACCCCTGTGTGAAAACGGAAGAAGAAATCCTTCGAACCAGTAGGAATGGGGAGCTTCCGCACTCGCCGGAGGACGTCACTTTTCATGCGCCCTAGCGGTGGTGAGCGATACATGGGGGGTGGAAGGATCTGTTCCACCAGGTCCCAGTACAACTTCTTCGGGGCCACTGCGCACAGGTACTCCCAAGAGAACAGTCCCTGCAAGAGGGCCACCGCTGCCGCCACTTCTTTGTAAAAGCCCGTTGCCCGGTTAGTATGTGTAAACTCCGCTGTTGTTGGCAGCCAAGGGGCCAAATGTGAGGAGCCTACGTTTTGCAGAGCAGCCCGAAGGAAACCGTCACGACGATCCCGGAAGAACAAAAAACGTTGCACTGTCAGCTTGAGCTCCACGTTAACAAGCCCGAGGCCACCCGCTTCCGGACTCCAGAAAATGTTAGTGCGACGCATAGGCTCGTAGTCACTAACACTGATATCAAAGTCGCGTCCGGTTCTCGTCCGGACGCGACTTTGATATCAGTGTTAGTGACGCGCCCTATATCTTTAACGCATTCAAACTACGTGGTCAGCGGCGTGCGTTGGCGACTCAGCGGCGTTATAGCGGCTTGATAACTGCGTGGTGTACACGTGATAGTACAAACCCGCTAGTTCTGCATTCTCTCACGTGACTGCGCCTCCTCTCCCTTCACTCCGGTCGGCGCTTCGCAGCTGCGGTGCGCTGCGGTGCGGTGCGCTCCTCCTCTCGAACATACACGTTGATTCACCAAGATTTCCGCAGAGGGACAAACGAGGCGTGTTAAGCCGAACGTGATCACGAGGGGGTGTTAATGTAACTAACGGGCAAAATGCCACCAAACTTCAACAAACTCCCCCTCATAGCATCACCCCGTGCTTCGCACTTCCTCATACTCCCCTTCGGGGAAATGCGGGGGAATTTTTTTAGATGTTCTCAAGTATGTACCCACTCATTGAAACGGCAATACTATTGGGCTATCTCTTTTAGTGTTCTGTGTATTCCAGAGCAATCAACGGATTCATTAAGCGTAGTCTGAACGACGCCTACTTGGTTTCTATCAGTTTTTTTTATTATTGTAGTATCGATAGGCCCGCAGCAGTCCGTGACTACGCAGCTACCGTATGTGTGGTATTTACAACTTTTGCTTTAAGAAAAGAAGAAATAGAAATTTAAAAATCCGAAAACACGACGGCGCAGCGCTTGTGCCAGAGCACGCAGAAGCCGTTGCCGTTCGCGGCCGAAGTCTACGGTAATTTACTACGAAAAATAAAACCCCATTGAAGGCAGGTGATGACTGGACTATTCATCGCTAACTACTACGAAAAAAAAAACACACTTAATCAGCGCGCAGACACCAAAAGGAGCGAGCGTTTGCACGCCAAGAGCAGGCCAATACGCCGCGAAAGCGGCGGCTGGATGACCTTCGTGCGGCGGTGGCGCCTGTAGTGGCGCGCGCGGTCCCTATATGAAACGAGCGCCGAAGTTTCGTGACCAGTAAAACATTGAAGGACTCTGGTATAACTACTTTTTAGTACTAAAGGTTGCTTCCCCGCAAAAAGACCCTGTGTGCAGGGGTGCACACTTTACAGACCGCTTGCTTCGTTGAACTGGCGTCACTTCCGTGACGTATATGACGTCAGCGAAATCTTCGTGTATCCGTAAACAAAACACTTTCATGTTCAAAAAACGCAAAAATATTGAAAATATTTCATATTTTGCACTGCAGTGATGTGTTAGTAATATTAGGCACCACTAAAACAGTTATCAGTGTGTGCATGTCAGCATTTAAGTGACACGATCAAACGCAACTAGAGTCATGTTTCTTTGGGGTGGGCTAGGTCGGCGGCAGCCAATCGAAGAAACACGATTCTGGGACCTTATTGAAAAATCGCCGGAAAGGGGAGGCGGTGTTGCCAATTTTCTATATCTTTTCTTAAATAACTCGATTATTTGCTTGAAGTATACGAGAAGATTCGTATCAGTGTTATCGGGATGAGGTCATTTTTTTATTGAACAAAACACTTAGTTCATCTCCTTGGCTTGGTAAATTCTATCAGGTCCAGCTCAGTTCATAAAAGGGAGCTAATCAACAGCAGCTTCTACTTCATTGAAGGTAATAGGGCCACGGTATCAAGACTCCTCATCTGTCAGAGCCTCAGAGGCGTAACAAGGGATACAATACAAAGGTGTTCAGAAGATCGCTGCTACCACTTCAAGATGTGGCGCTAACAGACTGGTACACTACTGCTCCAACTCTGATATAATTGCTACTGTTGTGGTAACACTGGTTTGTTAAAAAGGATCTGCGCAATAAATTTGGATGACGCATTTTGTCGCTCATCAAGCAAAGCCTGGCGAGTGGGGTGCTCCCAATGAAGGACACGAATATTAAGGGATGGCACAACATTGCCTCTTTACCTCAACGCATCAAACTGTTAAAGCTGACACTTCATAGTAACTATTTATTCGTGACTAGTACCCGGTGCCTCACATTGCAACTCGTAGAGATGGTAAAGGTGCTTAAGAAGCACCTGTTCTTCGAAGGGTTTGGGGCAGATATCTATCGACGTAGTCAGTATCAGTTGCGAATAAGCGAACTGCCTTCTTGAACACTTCCCGCGCAGCAAGTAAAGCAAGTCCGTGGACAAGGAACGCGACAATACAGCGCGCATATTGCTACAAAAACTTTGTACTTTAAAAGCGCCCAATTTAGTTTCCAAAACACCCAGTGTGGTGGGAAGCTAGAATGAATGCGTCCACCAAGATCCAGAACAAGGCAGTGGTGGATCAAAGAGAGCTGTTTGAGATATAAGAGTCGGGTTGCCGTAAAGGATCACTTAAGAACCGAAATACTATGAAGATGAACATGGGATTATCACCCGATATCACGTACGAGCTACGAGCTTGGCATGGCAATCCAGTACCAACAAGCGCCGCAACAAGAGAATCAAGAAACAATTGGCTGAGACACCAACGAGAGTGACATAATTACCCGGAAATCTGTGACTAAAGGCATAAAACCTCTGTGAGCCACCTCTGCTCTCTCAGCCTTCGTTCTTTGCGCAGTAACTAAACCTAGACGAGGCCGGGACAATACCCGGGTGGCTATCTGGTGTTGCTATCTGGTCCTCATCCCACATGCATTCGAAATGTTGAATTTTAGTTGAGTGGGCACCATGAGGTGTGCAAATCAGCGTCTCACATATCCATGTCGTGTACTTCGGACTGTAAAGGAGAGGTCCCACCTGATTTGTCTTTGGACTAATTAGAGTTTGATCGGCGAGGCTGCCTGTCGGGCGCTTCGACGGACGAACTGGCGCGGGCCCTGCGAAGAGCAGCGCGGAAATGGAAAACACGTGTTGCGCGGTGCTTTCGAACGCCGCGCATTCCGAGGAAGGCCGCGCCTGCTCGCACCAAATGTCTTAACCGCCACCACATGGACGAAGAGGACTGGTTTTTCCTTCTTCCTCAGCCCTCAGCGGCAAGAGGAATGGAAAATGAAGACAGAGAGACGCGGCCCGGGCGCGGGAGAGCTCGGCCCGCCGTCTTTGGGCTCCGCCCAAGCACTGTTTTTTAGCCGCCCGCTGGGATGTAAATAAATGTACAGTTTTTGCATCGGAAGCGGAGTTTGTCGGTTGAGGATACCCGGGGTCAGATCCTCAGCGCTGCTGCGGCTTGGAGGAGAAGCCCCCGGGAAAAGAACACCGCGAAGATAACTCTGCCCTTTTTTTCTGCTCCTACCTTCTCATCCCGTGAAGAGGCCTGAAGAACACGAGCTGGTGAACTTTCATATACACTGTCAGCAAGGCCCTATGCAGGGCCGTGTGCAGATTATTTCATCGTGATGTCTGGACGAAACGACACCCGTCGGGGCTGACGCGAGTAGTTGGGGCAGGAAGAGGACGACACGTTGCAGTCGAACAAATATGTCGGCTAGAGTGGGTGCAACACACTGGGATGCCCGCTGTTGAGCGGCTAAGATTTCCTCAGCGGCGGCTGCACTATCAGGGACAACAGGTAGAACATGCCCAGGTAGATCATCTGATGGCTGCTCAGAAGGGTCCTCCACCAGCGCAGCAACCGACTGCCTACCGGGGATGTTCAAGGCCACTTCACCTACAGGTTGGAGCCTCCAATACTCACCACCACAGCACCTGAAAGATGATCCAGCACCTGTGAAGCATCCGTGATGTGCTTCCGCAAGGCATCATCTGGAGGCGTGGGTGATTCCAAAACCTGTACTTCTACGTAACCCACGGAACACTTCATGTTACCCAATTTTTTACCTCTTCCTTTTCCCCCTCTCTTTCGCCCTGCTTCTTTCAAGGACTTTAGTCCCTTTGCCGCAACCCCGCAGAGTAGCATGTAGGCAAATATATGCCAGCAGACCTCTCTGCTTTCTTCTAATAAAGTGCTCTATCTCTCTCTCTCTCCAAAGCTTATCGGTGTAGGTCACCAAGCCGGTGTATGGCACCCCGTAACCGTATGAGCAAACTTGGGGCATTCGCTACAACGTGGTGGATGGCAGTGACGCCGGAGAAGGCCTCAATAAAGCCGGCCACAAATCAGTGCAAGACTGATTTCTTCAGGCATGTTGCACACCACACACATCATTGACGACAACACAGTTAGCGAGTCCCAAAACCATGTTGCGGTTCAGCGTTGGCATGTCCTCCATTCCTGAGACTCTCCAATTTTGCATTTATATGGACATGAACTTGCCACTAGGCCTTAAAGGAGCCATGAAGAGAAAGTACAACTTCGTTTAGTTTGAAAGAACTAGGATTCAGTATCTCACTCAGCTCCATTACAGCCACCAAAGATGTTTTTTAACGAAAAAAAAGCAAGAAGTATTTAAAAACTTTCAAATTTTGCGCCACAGTGACGTGTTATGAGCAAGAATGACGTCACACGGGCCAACAATAAAACATAATTTTCAGTGCGTTAACTGCACGTTAGCATTCAAGTGATGCGGTCAAATGAAACTAGAGGCCCCATTACAGACGTCCAGTCATGTGTCGTCGCGACAGGTCAGTTAGGCGGCCGCCAATCGCACAAACAAGGTTCCGTGACGTCATTGAAAAGTTGCGGGAAATTGGCTAGGGGGTCGCCACGGCTTCACACGTTTTCGTTAATATCTCCGTTATTTGTTCGAAGATTGCGATGATATTGGTATCATTGTTATCGGGACTAAGCAGTCGTTCTAATAAACCCAACTTGTATTTTGTCTTCACTCTTTCGGGACCGCTCCATAGGCCATCGATCACATAGGATCGATGGTTTCGCGAGCCTGTAGAATACAAATTTTCGCTCGATGGAACACCTAGCGACATCTAGGAGATAGTTTGAAAACTGGAGTTTTCTCTTTTGTGAAGTTTCTTTTTTTATCGCCAGGCGGCAACGCGTCAGATATTTTATTCTGACGGGCAGTGGTTTCGAATGTAAACAAACATGGCGTCATACTCGTGCGAGCGCGATAAGAAATCCGCCTCGTCTCGGCTCGCATATCTTCGCCTTCTACTGTGGATTTTAACGATGAGAGTGGCAGTGAAGAGTCGAAATACGGCTTTAGAGATCGGATTTCAGCTCGAGTGAGGATTCGGGTGTCGATCAGCCTGGAACATCAAATCGCGCTCAAAGGTGGGTGTTGGTTTCGGTTTCAATTGGCTCTGGAGTAGGTATGCGCGCTCGAACTATGCTCTGGCTGGTTTATATTTATTCGCTAGGGTGTTAACTACCTATGGTGGTGATCTCCTGCCACCAGCGCAGAAACGGATCAAATTTTCGCCGAGACAAGAGCCCGGCGTGTACCTGGGCGACGACGTAGCCATGGCCCGAGTGCCAAAGAGATCACACACAAAACAAAAAACCAGTTACACCTAGCCGCATCAAACTTTTTCAATGAAGAAACAAAGCATTGTGTTAGATTTTGTATATCCTGAAATAATTTTATTCTTTTTTAATATTTTTATATTTACGCTTTTTTCTATCTTTTTCTGTAGTTTTTTTACGAAGTTCTTAGTTTCGGATTTTTTCATGGTTCTATCGTCAGTGTTGAAGTAAAACTTGGTATTTTATGTAAAAGAACATATAATTAGCTGCATTTTGGTATATGCTAAGGCAGGATGGTGCCTTTGCTTTATGTAAAAAAAAATTGTACAGAGACCTCCCTTTTTCATCCATTTTTCCGGCGGTCCCGAAAGAGTTAAGCACTTCACTTACGCACACGTCCTGGAGGCATCCTCTAAGGCAGAGGAGTTTCATGCCCACTTCATCGGGCTGCGGACAAATCACCATGCAGCGCGGGTCTTTGGCAACTGATACTCCAACATCAGTTTTAACCTTGGTAGCAGCGTAGAGGCAAGTCACCATCTGAACATGTGATATCTGAAATTTCTCGATGGAGTTTATGCCGCTGAGAGTGCCCACGCCTTCAAAAATTATCTTTAAAATTGTGAGCACGTTACGGGCACCCAGTAAGGTAAGAGTAGAGAAAAAAATTGGCCGCGTATCTGCTCCTTTCGTTGCAAATGCCGTCAAAAGACGATAGACTTTATCGGCTTTTGCGAAGCAAATGCCTCCCTTCGCTTTACCGCTCACCTCTCACGTTGTTCCTCTTGCGTCGCGCTCCTCCCAAGGTAAAGACGCCAAAGGTTTGCTTAAATCATTTGAAATTTCCCGCGTTCCGCTTCTCCAAACCGGGTGTCTCGATGCGAACGCTGCCGTACGGCGAAGACGCGCGTTAGTCGAGGCACCCCACTTCAACGTTTATAGAACCGCGTTTCCCTACTCCACGTGCGTTGCAAGCAGAACGTGGAAACTATCTAGTGGAACCTTGCGTAACTGTTGCCGTTTGATTTCTTAAAATGGCGCCAGAAGCTATAGTGGCGCGGGCGACAGCAGGCGACGGCGGAGTGAATTCTTTTTTTGCAGTTGATGAAGTATTTAATTTCGCAAAAGTCAAGCATGTTTGATTTTTTTATAAAGGAACACTGCAAATATCACTTCTGTATTGATTTGTTGTCTCATATTTGCGTAATGTCTTGTTCTTCTTCAACAATGTGGACAAGTATGAACATTACACTGGACATAGACGGGTAGATTTAGCTGTGACTATATAAGACTATTGCGCAGGCATTGTTTTGTTTTGGCCGGGTGGCTGAATCGAGTCACAGACAGACAGACGGACAGACAGACAGACATACACACATACAGACAGACCAAAATTTCTGGGTTTAAGTAGCTCAAGAAAGACTATCGCCTTTAAAACTTGATTGGCCCACGGCCTCAGCTTCGTGAGTTGTGCTCCGGCATCACTTCATTGAGCTCTGGCTTCTGAAAAGGCGATCTTCATATCTGCTTTGTAAAGATCTGCCTTCAAAAATTGTTATTAATTCTCATTTTCATGCGTTGTTAGGTTTTAAACTCGATAGTTGGACGATGTATGGCCACGTCAGAGGGCGAGTAGAGGAAGCTTGGGTCATGACCGGGTCATTAAATAACAATGTCGTTTCGGGAGCAATACGGCCGGGTGGCTGAATCGAGTCACAGACAGACAGACGGACAGACAGACAGACATACACACATACAGACAGACCAAAATTTCTGGGTTTAAGTAGCCCAAGAAAGACTATCGTCTTTAAAACAGTTTACAACGAGCTGACCGGTGGGCAACGAGGCGGAATGGTACGGTAAGCATTATTGCCGTACTGTCATCGCTACCGTACCGGCTGTATCGCCGTGATTGCACACCCGGAGACAACGTCGCTTGTGTAGGGAGCGTACCCACTCATCCAGGTGCAGCTCCGCTCCTTGTCGCTGTAACAGGTTCCTGTGACTCTATACACCTTTTAATGAATGAAAAGAGAAACAGCAGGGAGGCACGTAGAAACGCGCCTCCTTGCTACAGTAACAGACGTGTAGTGGTTCTTTGTCTTGGTACGAAGTTGGAATTCGCAACCGGTCTGTAAAATTATAACCATGCATCCCTATTTGTCCAAACTCTGTTAGATTCAGATGATTACCCCTGAAACAATTTAAAAACTCCCGCAATCTCCACGAAGTGAATGATGATGAGAGGGGCGAAGCTCAAATGCTTGTCGGTAAAACCGTGAAACATTCGCCCACACATCATATAAAGACTCGTCACGTCAAGCTTTCCACCGCTCCGTTGACAAGCTCGTCGACGACGTCGATGTTTGTGGTAATTATGTAGGGCTTGTTTGGGACGATGAGAATCTCCATGGGAAAGTTGGCGAATTCGGTGTGTGACATTTTACCCACCTTGGCCGTCGCCTTCGGCAGAGCGTCTTGTGTCGCGTACCCCCGGTACGTGTCTTCAGCTCGCAGGCGACGAACGACAACCTCTTCTTCTTGCTCTCCTCCTTGTTGGGTAGCAACGAACGCATTGAACGTTTTGACCTCTTCGGCCAATCTTTGGTTGGCCAATCCCTAGGGGGATCCTGCCACAATCATCATCATTCCGCCGTGTATGGCAGCAACGAGGGACGGGACAGGGCCCGAGCAAGAGTCTTGAGCTCACAGGCGACGAACGACAACGTCTTCTTATCCTCCTTGTGGGGTAGCAACGAACGCGTTGAACGTTATGACCTCTTCGGCCAATCTTTGGTTGGCAAATCCCTAGGGGGATCCTGCCACGATCATCATCAATGTGCCGTGTACAATGTGCCGTGTACGGCCGGGACAGGGCCCAAGCAAGAGGAGCTTCGCCCCTAAAATTGCCAGCCCGCCTAAGCCCTATCATGGTGTAATGAATGCGAAAGCATTAGTGTGCAATTTCTGGGCGTGTCCTTTCATCCTCATCATCATAGTTATTATCATCATCATCACCACACCCCCTTTTCCAGTTTTCGCATTTTCTTCCTCCATACAGAGTCACCCCATTGTTCCCCTTGATCCTTTTTCCCACTTCGGCCGTCCGCCATCTTTTTCGTAAGAAAATTTATTCGATTCAACCACATTTTTGTCTTCCCACCAATCTTATTTTAAACTGATTTTCTTTTCTTTCTTTATAGGAGTTCTGAGGAATCTGGCGCCAGTTGTCCTGACATCCTTTCACGTACTTGAGCTGTCGGCCATTTTTCGTGTCATCAGTGGACCATTTCTTGCCCACAATGACGGATTTCCGACTTTTGGTATTAAATAAGGCTCTCGCAATAAAATGTGCCCGTTCGTACGTAGGCTCGCAATAAACTGCGGTCTTAACTAATGGGAGGGCGATGTGATGGTTGGGAGGATAAAGGTGCTACCCAGGAGCGCGAACTAACGCCTCGTGAGAGACAGTGGTGGAAGCAGCGGCATCAGGTGTATGCACGTGAGGGAAGAGCAAATTGAACGCACCCATCACTTTTAATCACTAGTTGCGCCAGGAGAGCAACATAGCAACTGTAGCTGAATTCCCTGGACAAGGGCGACGTCTTGTTTATTAAACCTATTTAGGAAGTAAGAGATACGCCATGACAATTCGTTTTATGACGCCAGAAATGCCATTTATGAAAGACTCTTCGCCCTCTTTTTTTCGCACAAATTTCACCCCACCTTCACTGCCACCCGCTTCACTTGTCGCCAGCTCTTATCAATAGTTGGACTTGGCTGAGCAGTGCCTCGACGGAAGGCGTCCGTGGCTGTGACGCTGTTGTTATGGCGTTCCATTTGTTGTAAAAAATCCCGCCATCTCCACGAATTGAATGATGATGAGAGGGGCGAAGCTAAAATGCTTATCGGTAAAACCGTGAAACATTCGCCCACACATCATATAAAGACTCGACACGTCAAGCTTTCCACCGCTCCGTTGACAAGCCCATCGACGACGTCGATGTTTGTGGTGATTATGTAGGGCTTGTTTGGGACGATGAGAATCTCCATGGGTAAGTTGGCGAATTCGGTGTGTGACATTTTAGCCACCTTGGCCGTCGCCTTCTGCAGAGCGTCTTGTGTCGCGTACCCCCTGTACGTGTCTTGAGCTCGCAGGCGACGAACGACAACCACAAATGCTTACTCGTACTTTATAGGAATGGCAGCAAGGGCGGAGTGCGAAACGTGCGGCACATCGGAGACGATACGCCACGTTTTATGCGAGTGCCCACGCTACTGGGCTGAAAGAAAAAAGGTGTCGTCAGCGCTGAGGAACCTGGACTCTCGGCGGCCATTTTCGGAGGAGAAGATTCTGTGCCACTGGCCTTCTCAGTCATCCGCTCAGAAGGCGACGAAGGAACTATTACGTTTTCTACGGGCGACGAACTTGAACACTAGGCTATAGAGTGAGAGCCTCCAGTGTCAATCACTGTCAGTGCCTCAGTGCTGGGCATACGCGTCTGGTCCAACTTTTCCTCTTTTTTTCTCTCTCTCTTTTTTGCCCATTTCCCCTTTCCCACGCGCAGGATAGCAAACTAGACTCTAGCCAGGCTAAAGGAGCACTGACACAAAAATTTTGCATCTTGTTTTTTTTGTTGCGGTAAGTAGCTAGTGACCTACTTATAACCTGTAGAAACCTCATTTGCTTCAGCGTGCGACGGTTGTTTAATTAGAGGCATTTTCAATGCGACCAGTCGCAGTTTCGGTTTCAGCGAGTGCCGCCAAACGATGGATTTTGTGTGAACAAAGCTGACCACGTGACCGTCGGAGGGATATTGGGGATATGACAGAGCAGAGCCGCCGTAGCACTGTCGAATCCGCATCGACGGCAGTTTCTGCGAATGCCCCCACGTACTGATCTCGTGAGGCGCTTAATTAAAAAGCGACCGTAGATGTGACGCAGGCGCTGCGAGTGCAAATGCTACCACGGCTAAAGAACGACGCGCGACGCTCGAGACGGTGGGTGGCAAGACGCGCGCTGGGAGCAGCCGGCCGGTCTGCCTACAGGTCCGCCTACAGATGTGTTCGGCTTAGCACTGCGGCGGATATTCGAGTGCCGCTCTCGTAAGCGGTGCAGATGACAATTTTTAATGCAACCCGCCATCGCATCATTAACTCCTTTCTCATGTAAGCCACCATGGTCGGGACTTGGGGACAATTTCGTGCAACGGTAACAAGCTATCACTCGAGCTACCTGCGCCGGCCTGGGCCACTTCGCGGCCGTGGCCGCCGCCTGCACAGCGACCGTGCGGCTAGCTCAGTGGGCTTTTCGTGCCTCCGCCGCGTTTTCGCATCCAATGGTAATAAACAGTAATAGAAACAGAGTGCCTGGAATCGCTGTTGAACTTTGGTCGCGGCCAGCTGCCCGATCAGCTGACGAAATCACTGCGCACAAGTACAAGAAGCAGTAGCTGAAACTGACTAAAAGGCAACGAAAATACCCGAAGTCCCATTTAGAATGCATAAAGGTGTCATAAATAGATTGTATGCGTGATAACAAAAGTTAATATTCAAATATGACAAACACTTGAAAATAAAAAAAAGTGGTTACGGGATTCGAACCCGGGCTACGATAGAGCGGAACTACTACACTACGAGACCAAGCGTTTCTGAGCGATTAAATTGAGAGCCACAAGCACGTAGACATAGCTTCAAACATGCCCCTAGATGGTGTCATGCGTCGCTTGGCTTTGCTGACTAGGAAACGCCTATACGCACTGTTCCAATGGGGCAATATACTGTGCTGGGACAATCGCCGTGCACTGATAGGACGCGCTGTCGTCATCACCTCATCTTCATCATCTCGGCTTCTCGAATCACCATCACCGCTCCCTGACGGGGTATTCCTGTGTCCTCGCCTCTCGGAATAAAGCGTTCTCCTTCACGAGTCCTCGACTCCCTCATGTGTTCCAGTTAATATTTGGGGGAAGTGCGTTTATAGATTGTTTGCTCGTGTCTTGTTCGACATAACTAGTTCGCTGCAGTGAAGCAAGCACTGTCTCGTGCATCAACTGGGATGATGAACCGCATACGTATTTGGTGCTCTTTGGCCGAAGATGCACTCGCGCCTTTAAAATACACGCACACCGCATACAAAATTTAATAAACTTCGTTGACATCTATAAAACTATCTTGCAAGCAGTTAACAGTTATAGGGCGACTAACATATTTTTAGTGATTTGCTTTTACAGAAAACAAAATACTTCTTCTATAACAATACCGTGCAAAGCATTAAAAAGCGCAAAGAATATCTGAGCGAAAACCAGAAACGAACCCCTTTCCAGGAGGTCTGCGGCACTCAAACCGCTTTTTTGAACATCGCCTTTTTCTAATTTGAGGGACGCAGTCCAAAATCACCAGTGGCTTGAATTTGAGAAGAATAAACGTCTTCCGTTTCCCCCTTTGCCGTTCCGATGAAGTCATAACTGATATAATGCTGAAGCATGCATGGTGCTTTTATGAAAACCTTCATAACGAAACAGTTGTTGAGGCTATTACATGTTGTGCATTTGGTTCAAAAAGCTTCGCTGAAAAGGTGGTTTTTGTTTAACGCTCAGCCATTAGCTCTCTGTGCTTTAGTACGGGCACAATTTTAAGTGCTTTTTAAGGATGTATTAACGGCTACTGTCTGCCGTGAAATACGTACTTATTCCATGTTGTTTATGCCGTGATGCGGCATATACATAGTGTTAAACGATTGTGTCGCATTTTACACTGAATGCAGCATGCTACGCATGCCGCTAAATGCTTAGGAGCACGTTTGAAATTTTCATCTCATGCAGGCTATTAATTTCCACGAGCAAAACAAAAGCTTCTTTGCAGGTAATGGTTGACTGCGTGTGATACAGAAGGAGAACGATTTAAAACTTGGAGGGATAAATCTACCACGCGATATCTGCATTACGTACTGTGTATTAACGCTGAAATTGCATTCTTGTTCCAAATTACCCACTGCAGTAACGGAAAAACCGGCAGTGTTAACTTTCGTTATGTTCTGCCTTGCCATAGTAATTGGAGTTCACCGAATGACTTACCTCCTCCTGCTGCTCTTCAGGCTGCTATTTTCCTGCAGTATTCGTGTTCAGCAGAAAAAAATGGCTGGTAATCCAACCTATGTATTATTACTCGCTAATTATCTGCGTCACACTTGCCCTTTCCTATACGGAAGCAGTTTTATAAAGCGTAGGTATCAAAGAGCGTAAGGGTATATTTTATTAGTTATGAAAAGGCGTGTTGTCAAGACAACGCAGTCAATGAAGCAGCGTCCTTTTATGTGCACTGTAAACAGCAACGCAGAAAAGCTTGGAAAAGCTGCCACCATAAGTTATGCACAGATATCGCACGCGATCACGACCCACGGCGAGGAACAACTTTAGCCAAAACTAATGTGTTAAAGAAGCTAATATCTGAGCTTCTTGTTTCAGCTTCAGCGGTGCGTAGACGTCCGCTTACAGACAAGCTCCCATTTTCCGAAACGAATACGAGCAATCAAAAGTGCCGAGTTTGTGTGAACTCTTCCGCGGACTGGCCAGTGGCCACGGCGCGTGTCGCCCAAGCCACAGAGAAAGACAAAGTTGGCCGAAAACATTATAGAGTTTCATACTAATCTACGCTAGAGGGGATACAGGCGCTAGCGTCTATGCGAGCTGCCGAATGACGGCTTCATCGCCCACGGAGGCGGCCATTCCTGGAGATACATGATTTTCTAACATGGCTTGCTTCAGCTGTCATCTTTACTTGACCTAAATAACTTTTTTTTAAATACAAAAGCCAGCATCATTATTGAAGAGCTTACAAGCTATTAGTCGTGTAAACAACCTGTACTTTTTGATAATTTTATATGGAGGTTTAGAAGAATTCTTCTATTAGACGGGGTCATATTTGTAAAGTGCATACACGGCTGAGGTTACCGGAGCAGGCGATACGGCGGCAAAGCGCTTTGTGTGTGTGTGTGTGTGTGTGTGTGTGTGTGTGTGTGTGTAGGGGAGAGGGGAGGGGCAGGGGGGAGTCGGCGATGGCGGTCGGCTGAAGCATGGCGGCTGTACTACATTCCCAAATTTGCATGGGCACGAGCGGTGACAGCTACTTTGCGTGCGCTTTGTTCACACCAATGATTACAGACAGCTGATTACCAGCGGAAAAGGGCTGTGGTGTGCTTGCGCGCACAGCCTAGCAGGCGACTATTGAATTGGCGGAATCTTTCTGTGCATGTGACCTACGCTCGCTCTTGTTTCGCCACTTTTTACCGTGAAAAGGTGCTGACCCACACGCCGATCGACGCTCCCGTGATATTGTTACGTGAAGAAAAATTCTACGACTTTACACTTACACTGACTGCTCGTAAATGATTTTTATTTTGCTTTGCCGCTACCGAGCTCGTGTTGTCCTCGCACCCACCGCGGTGGCTCAGTTGCTAAAGTGTTGTGCTGCTGAGCACGAAGACGCAGGTTTGAGTCCCGGCCGCGGCGGCCGCTTTTCTGATGGAGGCGAAAAGCAAGAACGTCCGTGTGTATGGATTTCGGAGCACGTTAAAGATCCCCACGGGGTCAAAATTAATTCGGAGCCCTCCACTATGGTGCGCCTCATCGCCTGCGTTGCGTCGGTGCGTTAAACCCTACAATAAATGAATCGTGTTCTCAGCAAGTGTCGCCATAAACGGGACTAGGATGGAACAGCGTGCTCGTACCGTCTACCTTGCGTGAATCTCGAGTTCTCGTCACTTTTGAGAAACGCCGTATAACATGACTAGTGCTAGAGCAGAGGCTACACGGCGATGCTACTGCTTTCCGCGCACATTTCATTTTAGCTGACCAGTATTTGCTCATTGCAGCCAGTGGAATCGGGCGCTAACAGCAATTTTTCCCCGTAATGAGCCGACGACGCTTTCAACGTTGAAACCGAAACTGATGGCGCAGAAAAATCTGGAGCCACGTACACATAACAAGCGCCAAGTCTGAAGTTAAGCCAAGTTAAGCCAATCAGCTCCATGGTGGTTGAACGATTGCAGCGCCAGTGTCCCCTCTAATTTTTAGTATGAAACTCTATAGAAAACATGACGAAACGACCCCCACTTCAGTAGCGCTTGCCATGCGCATGCGTCGGCAGCCGCATGGCAGAGAAATTTGCGCTGATGCACTGTACAATGGGACTTCAACGGGTACAACGATGATGAGTGGAACACGGGACTGCGTCAACACTTCAAACGACAGCAAGGTTTATTCCCGTAGAGTTACTTTCTTCCGCATGCAACGTCACCAGTGGCGTTCCACAAAGGTTTTCTTCGTTGCTTGCGTGATTCTCCTGATGTTTACTAAAGAAACTATCATTCAGACAGGCGGGAACCGTTACCAGCTTGGAAGTACATGGTTTGGATGCGGCGTGAAACTGCGAATTTCTTCATATCCTCGGGCTGTAGTTTCTGTTCGTCTTAGCGGAGTTTTGCCAGGAGGCACAGGAAAGGTCAGTGCTGCTTATGTATGTGCTGGTAACGGTTGTTGTTCAGCGACATCTTTATTCACTGCGGCCGTCAAACATACCGCTTCACTGCCCGTTGCTCCTGTGTCGTCCATGCTTATGGTCGCAGCGGGTAACATCATTTTGTTTTGGAGAAACGTTTGCAGCTGTAATTCACCTAAATTTGCGTGTTTGTGCGGCGGAGTCGACTGAGAATTTGTGACTGCGCACGTTAGCCACTCCTATTTAGAAAGTTGCTGGTGCGCCCGTTTTACGAGTCTGCATGTCACCTTACGGTGTGGTGTTGCTCAGTTGTATATTGATGTTGGTGACCTGTCGGCGATAGTGAATCTTCTCGAGTTAGTTGCTCGCTATAGTCTCCCGCGCACACGCCGAACAACTTCCAAGCAAGTTTGTTAGAGTGTCCGTCCTTACACTTGTCGGTATTTTTTTAAGTTATCGTGTTAATTGTGGCGTTGTGAGCATCTGCTGAGTAGCATAAATTTACTGTGCTTACCAAACCGGTTTCTTACCAAGCCTGTTTCTGATGATGCAACAGGTGGTCAAAATGGACATTATTTTGCGTTTAAGTTTTGCAAATATTTGGCTCTTACACCTTGAGAGTTGCTTCTGTGATATTCCGGCGCCGCCTACACGCCCAGTACATGCCGCAACAATACAGTGGCAACTGAAGATTTAAATATCAGGCTTTTCATACTCCGGTAGTACCAATAATACTCCCAAATACAGGTGGAGCATGAGCAATGCTATCGTTGAATTTGTGTAAGGGTACGAATAATGGTTAATTTCTCTTTGAAGTGAATTGTTTAGAACCCAGAAAGGGAGGTCTGCAATAAAATGTGATATAGTTGTGATTTACGAAAAAATTGTGGAACAACCTGATACAGCCGTAGTTAACTTTTGGCTCGCACCACTACGCCACCATTCAGGGCATTCATATCCATAAGAAAATTTTTGAGATAGAGGCATTTCTGTAAAACAAATTTTCTTCCACAGTGCGACATTTATTATTTTCTGTGACTGGGCATTTATTTCTTCGTGGTAGCAGCATTAAGTAAACACATTCTGAATGCATTTTATGAGTGTTGTCAGGTTATCTGTATGATAGTATATTTATCACTATTATATATTGAGCACCTCATTCCCACTTTTTCTGCAGAGAAATCACTTTTTGAATTGTGTATCCATCCCATGCATTACAACATTGGCTGATGTTATTCCAGAAAGCATTCATTTGGTCTACTGTCTGCTCTCTCATGAATTAAAACAATTATTAAGGAGGTAGAGTGACATATATCTTGTTAACTAGATGTAAACAGGTATTAAGGGTTGATACTAGCTTTGTGTCGAAGCATTTGCGCCTATTGACTACAGCTGTGGCAAATTAAGAATGTAAGGAATACCTGTACCGCTGCTCACTGGGCTATGCATTTTGAAGGTGCATTTGTGTAAAAAATTGGCGCAACTTGCACTTTTAGTCGTGCAAAGCGGGAGAAGCAGCAGAGCTGGCGGCCCCTCTTCCCTCCTGGGAGACCTGGCTGTTGCCCCTCAAATGGATTTCCGAACTTGCCGCTGAAAGTTCTGGATGACATCATTGCTGCTAGTCTCATGGGAAAGGGAGGAGCCTGCCTTGTGACGTTCGACGGAGCCATACTCACGAGTGTTACAACGTACGAAGCACGCAGTATGCTTTGCCACATCTTCAAGGTCTCGGGCACAAGAAAGATATTTGTCCTCACCCAAATACCTGTGCCAAAAAGGGAAGAGAGCACGCCGCCGGTGTCGAATGTACGGACCAGACTCCCTACTGTCGAAACTGCAGGAAGGACAGACACATAGGTTGTGACACCGAGTGTCCCACGCGTCGCCGACATGAGGAACGGAGGAGAAAGTGGGCTTGAAAATCGGCGCTCACGTAGGCGCCATCGCCGTAGAAGCAGGCGTCGCTCTTGCAGCCAGAACAACGGCAATCGCAAAATGGTGCTTTCCGAGACGATCCCCAGCCGCAGCAGGAGCCACAGTGTTGGTGCCACCGCTGTGCCAGAGTCGGACAGAATCACAGTTTTTCACGGCTCGCAAATTGCTAATGAGACGACCAATCAAAAGGTCACATAGGCATTTGTTACCGCGTCAACCATGCCTCCTGCACAACCATCGGCCCAAATGTTCTTCACTCAAGGTTCACCCGCTCTGAGAGGTTCACGAGATCACGAACTGGAAGCTGTGATCGCGGCTCTCTCCGAAGAGGAGCGAGCCCTGCAGGTCAAGGTGCAACAAATTCGCCGGGAGATGGAACGGGCGCTGGCCGACGTCAACGCCCGCATTGCTGAGAAGACTGCGCGACGTAAGGAGCTCCAAACACGCCTATGGGGCAGCCGCATGAAGCACGCCTCGGCGACCATGGTGATCTCGCCATCAAAAGTGGAGCGAAGCCCACAGCAAAGACCGGAACCGACACAGTGTATCGTCGAAATGTGTGTGCAAACACTCATGGACAGACTGATAACTGTGGGCATCCTCCCCTTTTAGGCCAAGTCCCTTGCTACACATTCGGCCGCCACTTCATGAAGAGATGCATCGGCACCACCAAAAAAGGTTAACTGGGCAGCCACAGCCTCCCACGAGACTAATCATTTACGATACACACACCAGAATTTTTCCTACTCGCCCACTGAGGCAGAAATCACACGCATTATCAAATGCTCGAAGTTGTTATAGAGGAAAACATACAGCTCAAAGCAGAAACGCTCAACTAAGAAATCACCCCAGGTCCGCAACGGGAACGCCAACCTCATCTATCGGTACGTCCGGGGTACCGATGTCGGTACCCGCAAGATCCATCGCCATGTCGATCGTATGCGCTTCGGAAGATACCGCCCCACCCTCCAAACGCCGAGAGGCCACAGTCTATAATACCTACGTTTTCCAGCAGGACCATACCGTAGACTTGGAAAGCAAACTAGAGGATCACTTCGTCAAGTTGGAAAGCATCATCGCTAGCCTAGCAAATACACTAACTAAGTAACATGCCACCCTAAATTCCAAGATTCTGACTATGAAGGCCTCGCACACGCCTTCCGGAGGCGGCCCTCATAAAATGAAATGTTACTCCAGGACCTCGACTGGCGAAGGAACTAAGCAGCTTGTATCTCCTAGCGGCCAACATGGGTCAGACCAAAACACATAAGCAATACTGCATATGTCATTGGAACTGCCATGGGTTTCGGCGCAAATGGGGCAACATTCGACAGTACCTACACTCTATAGGATCTGATGAGCCAGACATCATTGATCTTGAAGAATCCGGAGGCCTCGCTCAGATATCTGGCTACCACCCTTACAGTGCACTGCTTCCAGGAGCAAATCAAATACTTGTTACCACACTTATCAACCGTAACATTCCGGCCATTCAGAAATTTACTGGCATCACTGTAGTTGAGCATGCTCTCGAAATTATCTGGTAGCGCAAACGCGGAGGCGGCGACGTATTCATACTAAATATTTACAGCAGTCCCAGCAAATATCATGGGTTTTCTTCTCTGCTTCTAAAAACGATAGATGTCCCTCACAAACCACCCATGGTAGTAGTCGGGGATTTTAATTCGCCACACCAAGTATGGGGTTACCGCAAGGACACCAAAAAATGCAGGATACTTTGGGAAGATGCGCCGCAACTCGGTCTAACGCTCCTCACTGATCCCACTTATCCCACTCGACTAGGAAATTCTGTTACCCATGATGATACTCCAGACCTCACATTTACCAAAAATACCAGGGAGGCTACACTGAGGAACATATATGAAAACCTAGGCAGTAATAATTATATCGTAACTAGCACAGTTCGTTCCGGACCCATGCGAGAGCAAGGCCGGCGACTGAATGTTGTTAATTGGAACACCTTTCGACGGCTTCGAATGGCCGAAACCGACGCCGAGGTCACGGCATACAACAGAGAGAATACTGGATAGGCGAACTTCAGGAACATGTTCGTCTCGTAGAAAACCGGGCTAGTTGGTACAGATTCATCTTCACAGCGCACAAATAACGGGACAAAGGGGAGTATAAGACTGTACAAGCCAGGGAAGCAGCTACAGCTTCGAAACCTCTGGTCTGTCTCCCTCACCTCGTGTGTAGACAAATTGTTCGAACAGGTAGTACCGAGGAGGCTGCATAATTAGATGGAGTCCTGCCAACACAATGATCGGCTTCCGCTCGAAGTTATCCACGCAAGACGTAATGCTTTGCACCATACCATTGGTGGCCAGAGATGCTCACACCTCGACACCCGGGCCATTGTAGGTTTGGACCTTACGAAAACGTTCGACAAGGTTCGTCATGAGGCCATCCTTCACAACCTAGCCGCTCTCAGGGTCGGAGAGCGGGCATACAATTACGTTCGAGACTTGTTCTCCCACTGCACCGCTAAATTAACTGTAGGTGGTATTCAATCTCCGGCCATTAACATGGGCAGTAAAGGCACCCCTCAATTCTCAGTTTTGTCACCTTTCTTTTTAACGTGGCTATGATCAACCTTCCCTCACAGCTTGCCTCTTTTACCCGGCCTGCACCACATCATTTATGCAGATGATATCACTTTCTGGATGGCTGGGGGCAACGACGACGAGATAGAGCCCATTCTGCAAGAAGCCATCAACAACGTTACTGCCTATGTTACCCCAAGGGGTTTCACTTGTTCCCCGCAAAAATCTTTGTTACTTTTATACCAACCTCATCTGCGCGGCTACAGCCATGTGAGAACACAACCTGATATTCAACTACATGTCGGGGCCCATCCTATCCCAAGGGTGTCATGCCTCTTGGCTTACGCATACAGAAAAGTGCCTCCAATACAGAAACTATTCGAGCACTTCAATCAAGTACGCAGGAGATGGGCCGGCTCATATCCCACATAGCCAACCGCAACCACAGTCTAAAGGAAGCGAACTTACTGCGCCTAGTTCAAGCCTTCATCATTAGCCACATCACTGGATCTCAAGAAAACTGGATCTCTGGATCTCAATGTCTGGATGTCAAGAAAACTGAGAGAGAAGCTAGACTGCATTATCCGCAAAGCCCATAAACAGGCCTTAGGCATCCCCATCGCAACTTCTACGGAACGCTTCCTAGCTATGGGTGTCAACAACTCTTTCAATGAACTTGTGGAAGCGCAACGCATTGCGCAACATCAACGCCTCGCCTGGAGCACGACCGACCGCTTCATTCTCGCAACAGCTAAACTTCACGTTTCTTACACAGCACGTAGACAAGGTGGCTCTAACAAACGATCACAGGGCACGTATACACATACCCCTTCTCCCTCTAAATATGCTCCCCGAGCATAACGTCAAACGCCGCTTTGCACGAGCGCAAGCCTCAGTACACCACCTGCTTAATGAGGAACGCGTGGTCTACGTCGATGCGGCCGGCCACCGAGACCGAGAAACCATGGCTATCGCAATCGTAGACCGAAAGGGCAACTCTGTCATCTCTGGATCAATTCGCACAATCAACTCGGAAACTGGGAAAGAAACAGCTATTGTGCTTGCGCTCTCTTCCACATCTGCCAAGATAATAGTCAGCGACTGTAAAACAGCCCCCCCAAACTTTGTTATGGGTAGAATCTCCTCAGAAGGGCAGCGCGCACTTGGCCGATGCGAGGGTTCCTACTTACGTCATGTCTAACTTATATGGACGCCAACCCATTCGTCTTTGCCGGCAAACGTGCACGCCCATGCGGCGGCCGGGAGGTTTAGCTGCCGAGACCACCTAGACTCTTCCGAACATGTGCTCAACACAGGGGACAGGGACAGGCTAGTCGCATATGAGTAAATAACCAATCACTACCATTTAGGCCACCTCAAATACCCGGCACCACATCACTCCCTGACTAGGTGACACTCTATGGCATGGAGGCTTTTACAGTCTAACACTGTAAAAGCCTCCTCAACTCCGACGCCTACAACCGCCTGTATCCCGACCTCTATAAAGACTCCTGCCAGTGGTGCGCCGCAAAAACTAACCTCCATCATATCATTCGGGCCTGCCCACAGCACCCCATTCGTACAACACCCACATTACCGAGATTTATCATAAATAACCTGGAACAGTGAGAGGCAATGCTGCTCAGCCCCGGCGCGGAGTCCCAACGACGAGCCGTCCGACTGGCTGAGGATGCCGTTAGGGCCCACGGTCTCCTGGCCACCTCTGATGGGAAAGGACCAGCGGAACATCTCATTCCGCCCCTCTCCTTCCCACGTTTTGAGGACAATAAAGTTTATTCACTCACTCTGCCTGACTGCCAGGACCGGATCGTTTTGTCCGCGGGCTTTCACATCTCTCCCAAAGGGAACCGCGTTAACACGTGCTAGAAAGCGTGGCAACCGGCTTCGCGAACTCGACATATGTAGCGCGAACGTCTGTGCTCCCATTTCCGGCGCGAATGCATGTGAACTGGCGAGGAGAATAGCACGCGAGAGATCACGACATGAACGCTGGGCAGAGTGGTCTCGAAGGGCGAGCTTCCCGACGCCGGGCGCTCCTTACGAAGCCCACGCAAACGTGTGCTGTGTATTTTTTCTTTGTATTTTTTTTTGTAACGCCGGACGGCGGAACTAAGCGCTTGAACAGCTCTGCTGGTAAAAAAATTCCTTTTCTAAAGAAAAACAATTGGCCGCGTATCTGCTCCTTTCGTTGCAAATGCCGTCAAAAGACGATAGTCTTTATCGGCTTTTGCGAAGTAAATGCCTCCCTTCGCTTTCGCGCTCACCTCTCATGTTGTTCCTCTTGCGTCGTGCTCCTCCCAAGGTAAAGACGCCAAAGGTTTGCTTAAATCATTTTAAATTTCCCGCGTTTCACTGCTCCAAACCGGGTGTCTCGATGCGAACGCTGCCGTACGGCGAAGACGCGTGTTAATCGAAGCGCCCTACTTCAACGTTTATAGAACCACGTTTTCTTACTCCACGTGCGTTGAAAGCAGAACGTGGAACCTATCTAGTGGAACCTTGCGTAACTGTTGCCGTTTGATTTCTTAAAATGGCGCCAGAAGCTATAGTGGCGCGGGCGACAGCAGGCGACGGCGGAGTGAATTCTTTTTCTGCAGTTTATGAAGTATTTTTATTGGGCAAAAGTCAAGCATGTTTGATTTTTTATAAAGGAACACTGCAAATATCACTCCTGTATTGATTTGTTGTCTCATATTTGCGTAATGTCCTGTTCTTCTTCAACAATGTTGACAAGTATGAACATTACACCGGACCTAGACGGGTAGATTTAGCTGTGACTATATAAGACTATTGCGCAGGAATTGTTTTGCTTTGGCCGGGTGGCTGAATCGAGTCACAGACAGACAGACGGACAGACAGACAGGCAGACATACAGACATACAGACAGACCAAAATTTCTGGGTTTAAGTAGCTCAAGAAAGACTATCGCCTTTAAAACTTGATTGGCCCACGGCCTCAGCTTCGTGAGTTGTGCTCCGGCATCACTTCATTGAGCTCTGGCTTCTAAAAAGGCGATCTTCATATCTGCTTTGTAAAGATCTGCCTTCAAAAATTGTTATTAATTCTCATTTTCATGCGTTGTTAGGTTTTAAACTCGATAGTTGGACGATGTATGGCCACGTCAGAGGGCGAGTAGAGGAAGCTTGGGTCATGACCGGGTCATTAAATAACAATGTCGTTTCGGGAGCAATACGGCTTCTTTGTTTATACGTTTTCAGCAACGGTGATACGTTTTCAGCAACAAGGTGGAATTTGCGTTATGGTAGTGCCAGAAGGTGTTTTTTCATCGTTGTTACCATCGTGATTTGTTTCAGCAGTACAAAAACGCCGCTGATTTCATAATGTATGCGACACTTGCAGTATTCATCTTGGTTTACTGCATTCACCTTGGCTTTGTTCTGGTGCCGAGGGGATTGTAGGCGGCCACAGACTCTTCTTTTATAGACCCAGCACGAATTTTTTCGGCCGCAACTGCAGAGGCATGCAGCTCCAAAAGAACGGATGTCTTGCCGCTTAATTTTCTAAATACTGGCACGGTAAGATTACCATGACATTTTTTTTTTCAAATTTTGTTGGTTCGGTTTGTTCGTTTCAGTTTTTGTTGTTGTTGTAAGCTGTGCTTTAATTGTAGCCAGCTGGTTGCTATGTGGTAGCACTTAACACGTAAAAGGAGTTTTCCACAAATACTGGCTTGCACTCTAGAATAACCTTCCATTTCACAGCTGTTAACATTGGTAAAACGACATTGCTACAGCTACGGTTATTCAAAAGTCTCATATAAGGCAACATGAATATAGAATAAACACTGCTGCTCGATCAGTCATGTAATGGCATGTTTTCTCTCATTCATATCCTTCCATAGAATTGAAATTTTAACGCTATTCCAGGGGCTGCTTTTGTTTTAGTGCAACACAATTTGTCAGTGAATAGACATTCTTTTTGCTTACAGCTAGCCTTAGAAGCAGACATAAGGTTCAGAGAACGGGGATTTTAAGGGCCGAACTATAGGCCAAGTGCAAAAAATTTTGGATTGAGAACCAAAACACACAGGTGGGCTAGTTGGTAAAGCATGTCTTACAAAAAAGAAACAGCGCGCAAACGGACGGTGCCACAGAAAGGAAGGTGCATAACACAAGCGCTTGTCTTGTGCACCTTCCTTTCAGTTGTGCCGTCCGTTTGCGCGCTGTTCTTTTGTAAGACATCTGATTGAGAAGTCTCATGGGAATTGCAGAGTTTGTCTGAAGGCTTTTGTTACGCGTATCTCTACGGTAAGACGGCACTTCCCAATTTTTAGCGGCGAAGCCCCTTAGGGGCTGGGGCTGTTAGCGTCTCCTGTTGTCGTCGTCGTCGTGATCGTCGTCGTATCGTCGTAATTGTCGTTTCATGTAGTCACGACACTAAAACACCGGGAAACTGGTTCACGCCTCGTGCTAGAACGCAACGTGTACTAAAAAAACACCGGGACACTCGTTTACGCCTCGCGCTAGATAGAAAGAGAGAAAACACTTTATTCAAGAGCCTGGTTAAGTGCGTTCGGTGACCGACAGCCGCAGCCTGCCGGTGACCATGGCAGCTCTTTCCGCGAGACTCTCCTGCGTCTGCAAGTTCGAGCTGCCCAGCGCTTTCTCCCAGAGCTCATCTGAGGGGATCAAGGGAAAGGGGTCTTTAGAGCGTGCCCATATGAGATGGGCGACTGTGTCCTTCGCACCACACGCAGGGCCATTAGGCGACGGATATAAATTCGGGTGAATATGGTGCAGTATGGAGCGACATGACAGCGTGTTCGTCTGTAGTAGGCGCCACAGACGTTTTTCGGCATCAGTAAGATCCCGATGTGCGGGCGGATACATTCGGCGGGAGAGGCGGTAGTGGGCGGTGATTTCTTGATAGCTTAGTAAGCTGTCTTGGGCGGATCGGGCTCCATGTAAGGGGACGAGGCTTGGTCCTGCTCTGGTCGTGAGCTCTCGTGCTGCTTGGTTTGCCGCCTCATTACCCCCCAACCCTGTATGGGCAGGAGTCCAGGTCAATTCCACTTCGGTGTTAGGAGGATTTTGTACGAGAATTTTGAGTGCCTGCGGGGAAATAGTCCCTTTGGCGAAGTTTTTGGTGGCCGTTTTTGAATCTGAAATTATGATTGCAGGGTTCGGCTGGTGAGCTAGGTCCAGCGCAATAGCCGCCTCTTCTGCCGTTGCCGGATTGCGGGTGCGTAAAGTAAGGGAATTGATGGGTGGAGTGTTGGGGTCATACAGAGCGTCGTGATGTCTGTAGTCGGCCGCGTCCACGTATACCGTGCTTGGGTTTATTGGGTATTTCTCGGTTAGAGTTTGGGCTCGTTGTTCCCTGCGCTTTCGATTGTGTACCGGGTGCATGTCGCGGGAGAGGGCGAATGAGAAGTTGTGCGTGAATTTCACGGGGGATGGGGACTCTGGTATCGGCGGGGCTCGCAGTTTTAGCTGGGCTCGCAGTTTCAGTCTGTGCATGATTTCTTGGCCGGTAGGGGATGTCGACAGTCACGATAGCTGATTAAGCCTGTGGGCCTCTATTAGTTCCTCGGCTGTATTGTAGACGCCCAACTGCTCCAACGTGGCAGTGGAAGTGCTGTGGGGTATTTGTAGGGCTGTCTTGTAGACTTTACGAATAAGGCAATTTACCTTGTTCAGTTCGATCGGGGATGGATTAAGGTACGGTAGCGAGTATGTAATACGGCTGATTACAAATGCTTCGATTAGCCGGATTCTTTCAGCTTCTTTGAGTCCTTTATTCCGGGCTGCTACACGCCGTATTAGTCCAATTCTTTGGTTCACTTGAGTCGTGAGTTGCGCTATGAAGCGAGTGTTGGCACGATTGCTCTGGATAATTAACCCCAATATCTTTATGCTGGGTACATTCGGTACATCCATTTCGCCAATACGGATTGTTATGTTTGAGGGTGGCTGGGAGACTCCCTTGGCTGGGAGCACGAGAAGTTCTGATTTATCTGGGGAGCATTCTAAACCTGCCATTCTTTTCTCAGCAATGACAGTTTGGGCTCCTCTCTGCAGGGTACTTTCTATATGAGCGTCACTGCCTCTCGACGTCCAAAGGGTTATATCATCGGCGTACAGGCTATATCGCAGATTTGTCACCTGATCCAGTTTGCGTGGGATATCAAGCATAGCGAGATTAAAAAGCAGCGGGGAGAGGACTGCTCCCTGGGGTGTGCCTATTGAAGGTAATTCAATGACGTCCGACGTGATGTCACCTATTTGAAGTAGGGCCATACGGGATGTTAAGAAACTTCCAATGTAGTTAAATGTACATTGGCCGGGAGCTGGGGATTCCAATCCATTCAGTATGGCCGTATGGGAGACTCTATCGAATGCCCTGGTAAGTTCTAGTGTTAGAATGGCTGCCGCGTCCACGTTTGATAGTGGCGTAATAATATCATGAAATAACTGCAGGTGCACATCTTGAGCAGACAGTCCAGCTCGGAAACCTATCATGGTATGTGGGATGGCGTCCGTTTGGGCCAGGTACTTGACCAATCGTGCATGGATGACATGCTCCATTACTTTGCCCATACACGAGGAAAGGGAAATTGAGCGGAGATGGTCGAGAGTAAGAGGATTGCCCAGTTTTGGAATAAGAGAAATTTTCGCGAGCTTCCACGATGCGGCTAAGGTACCGCTGGTTCAATAATAGTTGAAATACTGAGTGAGGGTGCAAATAGATAGGTCATCTAGATTGCGAAGCATTTTGTTAGTTATGCCATCCATGCCGGGGGCCGACCCCGGATGCAGGTGAAGAAGGGCTGCTCGAACCTCCGCTTCTGTTAAATCTTTGTCTAATTCTGTATTTTCTTTTCCCTGATAAGGAGGTAGAGTGACTTTGGTACCATTCGCTATGTAAAGCGTTTTGGTTCGCTCTAGGAGCTGTTGGTTCGTTCCCGGGTAGCTATGAATGATTTGTGTCATACGGTTTCTTTGCACCGTTTTGGATTGCACGATGTCCAGCAAATGTCTTAGTAAGGACCATGTTCGGCGCATACTCAGGTTCCCTTTCATTTGGTCCCAGAGTTGTCCCCATTGGGCTTGAGCAAGGTCTGCGGCGTGTGTTTCGATTGCTTGTTCAAGTTCCGCTAGTTTTCGTCTCAGGCGGCGGTTACGTTTATTGCATTTTCATCTGCGCTGTATACTCTTGTATGCAGCCCACGTATGGTGCAGCGGGTGTCTACTATTTCTGCGTGTATCTCGCGTTCTAGTGGCTGGTCGGGCTTACGTTTATCCTCTATTAATTGGTCCACCCAGCTCTGTAGTGTATTCGCGTTAATGACCGGAGGGTCTCGTTGAGTGCGGGTTTGCCTAAATTCATCCCAGTTTGTTAGATGCTGCTGCCTCAAGCGTGGTTTGAGATTTGAGGAAAGAGAGATACTGAGTTGAAAGATGTAGTGGTCGCTTCCTAACGAGTGGTCCGTGCAGCTACACTGTGCCTCTCCTACCCTGCTAGTGAGAGTGAGGTCTGGTGCAGTATCTTTCTGCGCGATGTTACCAATTCGAGTGGGTATGGAGGGGTCCGATTCAACTGTTAGCCGGAGGCACTGCACGTGCTCCCAGAGGAGACGGCCTTTTCGGGTGCTTCTTTTATAGCCACATGCATTGTGGGGCGCATTAAAATCACCTACTATTAGTAGTGGGCATTGTTGTGCTGTTTGTACGGCCAAGCTAAAGAGATGCTTAAAGGTGTGGGAGTGAGCCCGGGGTCCGCTATAAACATTGAGGACGTATAGTCGAGAGGCAGTGCGCTTTTGGGGGTAGAGAACCACCAGATCATGCGGTATGTCAACGCTGTCGAACTGCAACCTGTCTGCCGGGATGTTTCTTTGGACCTGGGTAGCCGTGTATGGGTTATTTGAAGATTGGAACGATTGATATCCGAGAAGTTTAACATTAGGGCCTGCCTCCTAGAGTGCAATTACCGAGGGAGCTTCCGCTTTTGTCCTTAGCAGCATTTGTAGGTTGGGACGTTTCCTGCCAAAACCGCGGCAATTCCACTGCCAGACTTTGTTAATTTCACTGTGCTTGGCCATTCGCCTGACCATACATTGGTTGCGGGATTACTTGAGTAACTACAGGGGCGTTGAAAGTGGTTGCCATTCCCTGAAAGTAATTTTACATTGCGGTTCTCAGAGCTTCTATTTTAGCCTGCATGGCAACCTGATTGCTCATGAGGGTATGATGGAGGTTAATGTACTCCTCTTTTTGCTCGGAGAGAGCCTGTCTACACGTACTTTCGAGGGAGGCAAGGCGTTCCTCCATGTTAGAAGATTCTTTTGGAGCGACAGGAGCGTCAGATGTTGCAATCCGTTTTGGCGGCGGTGGCGTGGAGTTCTCAGATGCATCTACCTGAGGGGAGGTTGCTGTTGCTTTAGTAGAAGGTTCTCACGTTTAAGTGCAGCATTTTCTTGCCGCAATAAGTTGATCTCAGTGCGAATCGATTGCAACTCCTTTAGGATGTCTGTTTGAGGGGTTGCGAATGAGGGGGGGGGGGGAGGGAAGAACATTGTAGCGAGCTGCTGGGAGGTGCGCGTGGGCAGCTCACCTGTGTTTTCCAGCTGTCGTCTTGCTGCGGAGGCCCTTGCTGCTGGGTCTACTTCGAATGGTTTCGTTTGCCTGCGGAAGGCCCCTTGGGGTCGCGGTGTGCGGCGTTTGGAAGAGCTGAGAAGGGGTCCTTGTTGGGATCTTGAACTTGGGACGCAGCTTGTGCGTAGGTGACTGGCTTACGCCGCGGTTGATATCGCTTAGGGCAGTCCACAGCCCCTGTGGGGTGTGGTCCGGCGCACGCGATGTACTTTGGCACACACGGATGATTTTCAGTCGCATATACAGTCCCACATACAGGGCAGCGTGGAGACGCTGGTGCGTTGGGGCACACATCGCGACGGTGTCCTGGCTGCCAGCACGCTGCGCATGCCTCAGATTTTCTGCGGAACGGCTTGCAGCGATAGGTAGTTGCACGGTAGCGAACCCAGTAGGGGACTTTGGTACCGTCTAATAGTATCTGAGCGATGTTAGAGTTATTGAGTCGCCGAGCGTCCAATATCTTCACGCCGGGGTTGTACTGGCAGACGCTGTTGAGGACCTGCTCCGGGGTGTCGTCATCCGGTATATTGAATATTACTCCCATCACCGTGTTCGCTGGTGCGGCAACGTGCGCAGCAATCTCGTACTGCTTCCCCTTCAGCGTGAGAGAAGTTATGCTTGCGTATTTCATAACACGTTCTTCGGTTGGAGTGCTTATGGTGATAAAGTTGGATACCTGCATTATGCGGACTTGGTCTTCATTGTTAGGGCCCAGTCCTGCGTGTGTTTGAATGATATCCGCTAGCGCAGCTAGAGCGACCGGTGTAAGTGCCAGGCCGCCACGCGGACGCAGGAATATTTTGATGTCAGTTGCGGGAACAGGTTCCGCCGGAGGCTGGCGCCGAGCCTGGCGTTTCTTGCCGTTTCGCAGAGAGCGCGATGGGGCTTGCTGTGCACTTGCCTGCATGGCACTCCGCTCAGCAGTCTGGTGGGCTTGTTGTTTCCGGCGCACTGCTATCCAGCCAGGCTGGTTAGGTCCGCCGGGTCGATGTCTTCACCGTCGACGATATTTCCCATAGTACTCACGCAGCAGCTGTGGCGATCCGCAGCTGGCCCGCCGGCGTGCGATGGTGAATGCGTCGGTGGCGCGCCAGGCCTGGTTAGGCCTAGCTACTGGGCGGACGTGGCAGTCTTCAGCCATTGTTATTTGGCTGCTCGATGTTCCGACGGCCTTGTCGTTGGTACCCAGATGAACCGGAAGCCTTGCTGGTTTGCCGGGTGCAACCCACGATGTCGTGGATATTGATAATCCAGTTTTATGGCCAAAAGTAGTGGGAGCCGTTATGGAATACGTGTGCATGCTCTGGCCCCCTAGCGGCCTTCCACCTCGCGCTAGAGAGCTTCGTGCTTCAAAGGCAAGAAAATTTTGAACAAAGCTGTATACCTCTACTCCCCAATGGTTTCATCTCCGTTGGCAAAAACGACAAGGCGCCAAGAATACACTTATACATTGCATGCTTCGTCCCTGCCCAGGTTTTACGTTAGTGGAGATGGCCGGGATTTTTTTTAATGGAAAGGAACTCATAAAGAAGCAATTTTCAGTGTTGTTCTTTCATACATAAAGCAACTCAGACATCATGGGACAATAGATTTTAAAGCACACTTTTTTGAAACATCTTTTACCTGCAAGTTAAATAAAGCCAGCCTCACAACAGAACTCTAGAAAGCCCGTAATAGAGTTCACAGAACATTTTTTTTTTCGCAGTGAGAAGGTGTGTAAAATAGAGTGCTCGAAAATTGATTACATCATTTGATTACTAAACCAAACCTCTCAAGCATAAAAAAGCCAAGTTATATCCAAACCACGAAGGCAGCACAGCGAAACACTTTCCAGAATCAGAGCAAGGTCATTGATAGCCTGCGCTCATTACATCTTTTCGTGCACACTTGCACCTTTGCAGCATCCCTAGAAAAGAAACCAAGAAATCACTTATATTTAAATAAATTACTGTGTTAGCAAAGAGGTATACTGAGCAACTCACTCATTTCAAGCCAGCGTGTAACAAAAATTTTCCTGTTCTATTCTTAAAGGCACGTAAGGTGGGGAATAAGTCTTCTCGAGGCCAGGTATTTTGACAGAGGAGAATGGCAGCGTAAATATCGTCTGCAAGAAAAACATCGTGAATTCGCCGCCTGCGTTGTCACTTCAGGATGTGGTCATCTTCCTCCTCGTCGCATATTTCTCTTAAACTTTTGAAACTTATATATGTGGAAAGTTCTTGGAACTTCTGTAGATAGTTCTGGGGAAGTATGAGCCGTTTGACAATGGCATTGTGTCATTTAGGTTGTAATCTGTCGAAATATTTGAACTGACCAACCCTACTTTGGGTTTTAAATTACTGGTAGAAGTGGAAGTCTCTCCTCAAAGATTTGGAGGGGTCAGGTCTGATATGGGGGTTTAAATGATTGGAAGATGCATACGGCATGTCAACCGCAATACTGAAGTTGTGCCTTCATTTACTATTTTTAACAGCGAAGCTGCTTAAGAAATCTAAATTTTTTGTGTCCGCAATTACAAATACCAAGACATTGTCGAACACGAGCACGTGAGCGCGGGCCTCGCTGCGACCACCCGGCATTTAACAAAACCAAGAAAAAGCCTAGCGCTCGTGTCTGCTTACCTCGCGATAACCGCCCAGCATCCCCTGCGCATGTTTGTCAAGTGGGGTTGTGAAAGACACGACGCGAGTGACGGGAGGCCGACCCTCCCTCCGGACGTTACGGACTCGATCGGCTCTTCGGAGCGCGAACACCAGCTAAGGGCTATCCAGCGGTTCGAGGCTGCACTGGGCAAGCAACGGCGAAAGGAGAACCCGCACTCCTCTCGGCCTCCTCCTGCGGGAGCGAGGGCTAGGGGAGACAGCGGCGGCACTCCAAGTAGCCCGCGCCGACCAGACGCAGGCCTCGGGGTCGGCCCGACGCCGCAGTGAGCGGCGAAGACTACGGGACGGTGAAGCCCTGCGAGCAGTAGTATTAACTCTATGCCTGCGAGGCCTGACCCGTCCCCGACTGCAGGAGATCCAATAAAGTCCTTTCTCTCTCTCTCTCTCTCAAGCCAAGCATACACACTTAGTGAGATTGGCCAAGATTGCTGCGGCCGCCCGGCAGGTAAAAAAAAACAAGAGAATTCCGAGCGCTCGTGTGTGGTGCCTTGCGGCGACTGCCCAGCGTCCCTTCCGCACGTTTGTCAAGCCATGCATGCCCACTTAAGGAGATGGGCCAAGTCTGGCCAAAAAATTACTCCAGCGTTCGCCGTAATTGTAGCAGCACTTGCCCGGAACGTGAACGACTCCAGCGTTCGCCGTAATCATGGCCACACTTGCTCTGAACGAGAGGACACGTCATAGCGTACGCCCCTTCAAGGTGATGTCCAATGATTATCACTTCAAAAAAAAAATTAAAGAAGCTCACACTTATAGCAACAATTATGGATTAAATGTCGTTGCGACAGCGAAGAAAAATCGGCTGCAATCGTGGACTTACAGCTTCGTGATGGTCGTCAAGGTTGCGTACAGCTTCGCTACCTTCAATTCTTACGCGTTAGTGTGAGCTTCCTTGATTTTTTCTTCATTGGCACAAAGCGCAGGCTACCTTTAGAGCTACACTGTTAATGTAGTTAACGGTACTGCATTGTAACGTTTTAAATTCATGTGGAGCTCATGACGATGTTTTCCGTGACAGTGATGCTACTACAAAACAAAAAACACAGGTCACTGACCAAGTCAAAAACAAATTGACGTTTCGGGAGCGCTACGACTCCCTTGTTCACAAAGAAAACGGCCACTGGAAGACGCCGAATTATATACCCCCAGTAATCTTTTAAGAGGTTTGGCGTAGTCAGGATTCATGCAGCCGTCCGTCCTGTTGATTGTGTGCGGAGTTGTCTAAATAATCAAGGACTCCAGATTCAGGCGCGCAGATATGTTGCGTTCCGTCGTCAGTATCTTGGAATGTTCCCAGTTTATCGCATGTTGAGTATTCGCCACGTGTTCCGCAATGGCGTTGGAGACCACGTTTTTCTTTCGCACGTCGTACTGGTGTTGCTTGATGCGTTTGCAAAGATTACCGGATTCGCCTATGTATACTGCTGGGCATTCGGCGCAAGCGATCCGATAAACAAGACCAGGAAATTTGCAACGCGGAAGCCTGTCTTTCACATTCACCAGCTCATTGCGCAGCTTGCTTGTTGGTGCGTGCGCCAGTTGCAAATTGTGCTTTCGGAAAACACGTGCCAGGGCCTCACTGATCCCAGGTACATATGGCACCACGGCGCGTTTTGGCTTCTCTGTGTTCTGGCTTGTTACATTTTCCTCGAGTAGAGGGCGCTCCGGAACCATTCTTCTCTGCGTGTTTCTCACGAACGAAAGCGGGTAGCCGTTCTTCTTTAGCTCCTTTTCAATTGTTGCCAATTCCTTCTGGAGCACAACTTTATCGGTGCAGGTTCGTCTGGCCCAATTTGTTAATGCCATGACAACTGACCGCTTGTGACTGATAGGGTGTGCTGACTTGAAGTCCAGGTACCTTCCAGAATGGGTCGGTTTCCGGTAAACACGGAAAGTAAGACCTTCAGCCCTACGAGAAACGATGGCGTCTAAAAAAGGAAGTGAGCCACTGGCCTCCTCTTCAACAGGCGTCTTCCTGCGGCCGTTTTCATCGTGAACAAGGGAGCCGTAGCGGTCCCGAAACGTCAATTTGTTTTTGACTTGGTCAGTGACCTGTGTTTTTTGTTTTGTAGTGTGCTACCTGACCAGACGGTATGCCGTCCAACCATCGACTTCAGTGATGCTACTGATGGATGCAAAAGTGACAGCGTTCATTTACATAGACGGCTTCGGGCTTTATTGATCAATGTTCGTACTGTATCTAAACTGACACCCAGGGCCCAGAAGAATTAAAAATGTGCGTATTCGCCTTAAACAAGTTTCTGACTTTGAACAAAGTTGCATTAATTGCTTGGTAGAAGCAGTGCTTTGGTCACAAGTACACTGACAGCAAGATAGGAGGGTTTCTATTGCACGCAAATGTGAATTTTACTTCAGGTAAAACGTTCAATCTGGCAAAAATGCTTTGAATTTTGCTTGGCAAAACTGGTCGCTTGTATGTTTCAACGCTGGCTTGTTTGGTTCTTTAGGATGTCTTACTTGCTCTTGCTGGAATTCATATCATTTATATATTTAGGCTGCCTGTTAAACTTTAAGATGTGTAACATGCTCCCAGTTATCTGATTTCTAAAATTATGTAAGATGTTGTCTCATGAGCTTTTTTTGGATGAGTTATTTCAAACAACTACAAATTTTTGGGGCGAGTAAGGTGCCCTAATGGGGCTCACCGGTTAATATTCCTGTGGGACTTACTCCTCCATGACCCACTGGCTTAAAAACAATCGTGCACAAATACGAAAAGTTTTACAAATGCCTACAAATTCTGACAACGGCCTGGATTGCTTATTTTAGAAATAGGTGACTTCTGTAGTGAAATAAATACAGAAACCACTCACTTGGTTGACAGCTAGCGTCACCTACTGAAAACTAAATTAACCAAAACGCGTTTCTTGTTAATTTTTATTTTACTAAATAAGTGATATATTCCTAAAAGAGGCAAACTATGCCTTTAAGAACATTTATATGGATTTGTAAATCTTTTTGTATTGGTACACGATGCTTTTTACGCCCATGGACCATGAATTAGTAAGCTTCATTTAAATGTAATCACGTGAGTCCTTTTTAGGTGAAACGCTTTTTCAGGGCGCTTATAGAGTCTTTTTTGGCTACAGTTAGCTTGATATTGCACTTACGTCTGGTGTGCGGGGAATGTACGGTTTTAATATTTATGTTTTAATTGTGCTTTATTTCCACATGGTTTTCGTAAGTTTCCATTTGCAGATGTTTCATCTTTAATACTGGCGTGCAGCGTTTTTTCCCTAAATTCTAGCACTTTACTCTTGTAGGTCTTGTGATAATCCGACCGTGTATGGCTTGTTTTTGTCTTTTTATACAATTTATTAGGAAACTGCGTTATTTAGAACAGTGATGCACAGATCTGATATGGCAAGGCAATAGGTTCTTCCCCTTTTGAGTTATCTCATTCCGTGTGATAAGGCAGCATATTTTATGCACACTGTTGTATAATGTCTAAGTCAGTGCCGCGGTAGATGTACAGTTAAGCGTGGATGTAATGAACCTCCATGTAACGAATACCTGGATTTAACGATTTTTTTCAATTCCCCATTGCCACATCCAATGAAGCCCACGTATTTGCGGCCTCCATGTAAAGAAGTCGGGGAGCTGATCAGTCGTTGTTTTTTGCACTTTTACTAAAAAATCGACCGGAGAAATGAACTAATTGAAAAAATTGAACTAAATGAAAAAAATTTGTCATGATGATGATGATGGTGATGATTATAAACATAGGGACTTGCACGATCCCGTGGCTAACGTAGCGTGACTTCTGGTTTTGCTTGTGCAGCGGGACACCACACCAACTAGCAAGAGTAACTACCCTTCACTTTTTTTTTTTTTTTTTTGGTGCGCCCGCACCACAAACTACCGTGCGTTTCCACGTGTGAGTGCGGTTTCGGTTCCAGACCGAAGTTTCGAGGGGCTCGGTCGCCCTTTCGGCGCGTAGTGTCGCGTCTCCACGTCTATCTGTATTATCGGTTCGTCTGTGATGAGTGCTGCTGCTAGAAAACGAAAAGTTGCGTCTTTTCAAGAAAAGCGCATAATTTTAAATGCCGCCTCCGCATGCGAGAAAGAAGAATATTGCCGCTTGGTATACTATCCCGGCTGGTACCATCTCAACAATCTCATGCGGTAAAGAGCATCAAGTTCGCAAAAAGGCACCTTTTCAGCATAAGTTTGGTTCTTGTAACGCGCTAAGGCGCCGAAAAGTGTCAAAAGGCAAAAGTGATACTTAGGTTTCGTTTGTGAATACGGGGTAAGTGACCTTGTTTCTTTGAAGTGCCGTGTATTGCCTGCATGATGCCAAAGCAGTAGGAGAAAATCACGCAGTTTTCCACTGTAAAATAAATTCTTAAAAGGTGAATTACTCTTCACTCGTGTCTAGTATTCTGGTTTCGTTTGCGCTTCATTCCTGTGAGCCTGAACACAAAACCTGCAGGTAACAAAAACCTGGATGCAACGAAAAATTGCGAACTTCTGTCAACTTCGTTACAGCCAGGTTTAACTGCACAAGTATATTTGTTTGTTACGCAGTTACGCCTAAAGCTATCTTTATTACCCATGCTTTTGAGTAAATATGTGAAAATGCCACCTAGAGCCTAATGTTATCATTTTGGTGCTTGTTCCTTGTATGCTGGTTATTTTTTCTGCAATTTGAAACAGACATGTCTCTAAAACTCATATGTACGCAAAACTACCACCAACAAAAAAAATAGTTTATTATTTTGAAAAGCAGCGAATCAGTGTTAATAGTTGGTTTCGTATATATTTTGATGCAAATACCTTGTTTCTTTTACATGCGGCCAAAACTAAGAACAGGATTCGGCGGGTTTAGCCAATGTCTCTGTGTGCCGCTCCAGGTGCCTCAGAGGAATTTTCACACAGAACTGTGGTCTGATAGGCAACTGTTGCGACCTTCAGGGACCACACTGCTGCTGCGACATCTGCTTTAAAATGGTTGGTATTACTGCAGACCATATGTGAAGGCAGTCTAAATGGCGCTCGCGGTTTTCTTCTGATACCAATGCATCCACGAGCTTGGCGTATCACTTCGGCTTACACCGACAGGAAAGCAGAAACATTGGAAACAAGTGTGTCATATCGACAGATTCCCAACGTCTATAGAAGCAGTATTTCATAAAGACAGCAGGTCTGAAGGTACCTGGAATGACGCACTGGATAAATCTATAATAATTTTACGTGGATCAGTGTTACAGTAATTTAAACTATCCTTTTTAATTGGAACAGTCATCCATATACTTTTTGGCTGCTCCGCCGGCCAAAACTTTTCCGCGGCGTCTATGGAAAAGGGGACATTTAGCGGGAATGCACTATGCTACTCGCCCAATTGTTACTACTCTAATTAGGAGGCTGAAATCGCTCGTACAGGCACAGTACATGTCTCTAACACACGTGTCTCAGCTCGCGAAGCGATAACGCACTCACTGGGGCAACTTTTGGTCCCCTATATTCACCGAGCTGTGGTGCTGTCTCGCAATCTGGAGGTACAGGGTGGATTAAAAGAAATACGAACAACAAAATGCCCAGCCTGCGGCGTATATTGTACCGTATGACAGTGAATCGGTAAACTGCACTAATGCGCCGTTCTCACTGATATCTTGAGAGTGTAGCCTACTATTAGGGGAAGTGTTTCATCAAGAAGACTCATTTGCATGTCGTCGTGTTTATTGTCCTCATCGTCATCATCATCCTCATTCATGTGTCACTGAAGGACGAAAGTTTGCAATTAATAACAAGTTGGCGAGGCTAAATTAAGAAGAATGTTAGCGTGTTCAACCCGTACAACCTGTGTGCGAGGAAACAAAGTCGACAGCAATCATGAAATGGGCGAAAATAAGAATTATGAAGGCTGACATAGCATGACGACATATTGCGAACCTTAAAAACCAGTTTGACGTAACCACTTTAGTCACCGCGGCGGTCGCAAACGGCGCAGTATTCTTTTTGCTTTTATTCGAAATTTTGCTCTGCAGCATAGTACGGTGAGGGCAGGTATGGCTAAATGTACCGGAACAACTTGCTCTTAGCAATCAAGTCTAAAAGGTGGCGGTGATGTGGCCCAAACAGCCAGCGTTCGCAGTCTCGAGGTCGGCTTGGATACAGTTCCACGCTGCTTAACTGCCGATGTCGGGAGCGCTGCAGACCACGGAAAGTCCAGAGAATATGGATATTTCCGGTCGATGCCGATGTGGAGCAATATGGGCAAGTAGGGCCAAATAGTGCCCGTTGGTCTGATGGCCAGGTGCGTGTGACGGTGGGTGTGAGTGTCACACCGACATGAATCCTTCTTGTGCCACCGATAACAGATTTGACAAGGCTCTACGCTTCCGCTAATTAGTCAGATAAGGAATTGAATGGGTTAAACTGCTCAATGCCGAAATTTCCTCAGTTTCTTTCCATCTCAATAACCCCGTTTTTTTTTTATTCTTCGAGCGTCGGCCATTGCGTGTGCAGTGTGTGGGCCAGAAACGCTGGATTTTCGACACACTGAGATAACTGACGCTTCGGTATTAATAAAGCCCTAATCCGTGTTTCCGGGATGCGTTGCCGTACTTCTGCAGTATTTTTAGCACATATTGTAGCTGGGTCATGCTGTGCTTTATGGGGACATCTGTTTTAAATTAAACATCTGTGAAAGATTTCTGAACAGCAGAGTTGCCAAGCATGGAACCTTACAGTAATGAAGCGAATAGCCTACCTATTGTCAGTTCTCGTGTTAAGTACAAAATTGCAACTTGCAGGAAATTAAATTAGTTTATATTTCTTTTTTCTCTCCAACTATTTGCATTTACCTGCATTGCCGTCTCCTGCCGGAGCTCCTCATTTCCCTCAGTCATGTTATGCCAAGCCGCCACGCCTATATTTTACTGTAGGCTGAAAACAATATATCGGAGCTTTGGATCACAGCCTCACAATGATTGTTAACTTTAAGGCTTAGCTACATTTTGACGAAAATATATTTTCAGCCACTTTTCCACTCTTGGGAGGCCTAGTTTTCTACAGTCAGATAATGTATCACTCGCTGCGCTTTAGCTGTTTTCACGAGCGCCGCGTTAACGATAGTTCGGTACAATGGTCTTTTTAAAGCCATTTTTGGTGTAGGGTACGACTTTGCACGTGTCCTGTGTAAAATGGTGTCCCGAGTAGCAA
>NW_027526203.1:282089414-282314414 GCF_048455015.1 Haemaphysalis longicornis | reverse complement strand
ACGGCTGACTTATCACCAGACCTAAATATTGGAAAAATTCGAGTGATCTTCCATGCACGAGGAAATTTACCTAAAAGTAAGCAGTTATTATAAATGGAAGTTAAGACAGGCACAAAAATGTTGCCGTAAGCCTTCATGAGGGCTGCTGGAATTCCATCTGCACCACAGGAAAATGGTGGTTTCATCCGTTGAAGGCTATCATTGACAATTTTTTCATGGAACATAAGGGTTTTAAAATTAGAGTTATTAAACGATAGGCGTTCGTCGTTGCCATCTGGCAGTTGAAAGACAGAATGAAAGTACTGAGCAAAACTGGTGACAACATCCTCAACCTCTTCACCATCGGAATTAAGCAGGCTAACGTGTTCTTTAGACGCCTTAGAACGGCCGTGTACATACCTCCAGAATTCAGCCGGTTTCTGAGACGCAGCAACCTCTAACGATTCTATATAGAGCTGGTGGTCACGCCGGTAGAGGATTTTACAAAGTGAGCGATACCGACTAAACTCCGCTTTCCACTTGTCAAGCCCAGAACGCTTGGCCTTTTTGTGGGCGCTGTCCTTAAGTTTAAGCGAACTTCGAAGTTCTTTAGAAAACCAGTGGGGAAATTTGGAAGGAACAGGCTTATAACAAGGGATGTACTTTTTCAGGCCACTTCTGACGATTTCGGTAAAACGTCGAACCTGTTCGTCAACATCATTAACATCAAAAACACTAGACCATTCAGCAGATGACTAAAAGTGATACAGCCCAGCATAATCTCCACGCTTGAAAGCATATCGCGGGACTGCACAATTGTCAACACCGCCAGAGCGATGCTGGGTCGCGACCGAGACAAGACAATAGGAGGGGGGTGAAAATAATAATAATCAATCAATCAATCAATCAATCAATCAATGTTTATTAGAGTGCCCAGGAACAGCCGAGGCCTTGGTTCTGGCGCACTGAGGAAGACAAAATGCGGCACTAATATACAGCAGAAACTCACAATATAAACAGTCAACAAGAAGAACGAGCGAAGAAAAGAAAAAAAGAGCAGTAAAACCCTAAGGATAATAAAAAGGTATTCCAAACACAATTAGACGATTAAGAAACTCTAATGGTGGATCAATGGCAAAAGTATATGGAACAATGGTCACAGCAGTTGGGTGAAGTAAGCAGACATAAAAACATATTCGCAGATATAGGCGAAAACACAAAGCTTCAATTAAACATGAATGTATGAAACAAAATACAGGTACTGATTTATTAAAAACAGCAACAGAAGATGAAAAGTACAAGACACATCACAATAAATCGGGTGCGATGGAAAGCAAGTAGCATACCGTAATATATGACAAGTCGATGAAGCAGTTACAGCCACAAAGTCACGAATATATTGGACTTACAAACCAGAAACAAGCACTATGAAGACATTTCATACATAAAAACCATATAAAAAACTAAAAAAAAGTGCCGAAAAGAAGAGTAATTATTGTATCACAGCTAACAACCCAGTCAAAAACTCCCGAAGGGGACGTTGAAATATATCAAGTTTCCCAGAGTGACAGTTATAGAGACGCTGCACTCTTTGGAGGGGGGAATGGGTGTTGAGTGCTGTAGCATTATGGAAAGGGGGGGTAAACCTTGTTGTTTTTTGCGAAACACGAAGGCTGACTTGTGCAAGTAGTTCCTGGCATGTGATAATACCATGAAGCAGTTTATATAGAAAAAGAAGATCTAGGCGGGTTCGCCGACAACTCAGAGAGACAGGCAATGGGAATCTGGATACTGCTAAGGCAGTCTCGGGAGGCCCAGAGGAAAAACGATGCCTGTATATTGATAGAAACTTGGTCTGAACACGCTCTATACGTTTGCTGTTAGAATGACAGGTTCCATTCCATACGACAGAGGCATATTCTAGTTGAGGAATACAAAGTGTTTTGAATAGTTTCAGGAATGAATTAGGGGACCGAAAGTCCCGTGAAAATCTGCATACAGCACCAAGAGAGCGAAGAGCCCGCCGAGTAAGTTGATCGACATGGGGCGAGAAAGTTAAGGCGCTGTCAAAGAGCACTCCAAGGTCTCTGATACCATCAACTCTAGACAGGGGGCCGCCGTCAATGGTGTAAGGAAAGTAAAGGATGTTTGTTTTTCGGCTATAAGAGATGGCCTTTGTTTTCTTTGGATTAAGAGTTAATCTATTCTTTGAACACCATTTAGAGAACAAGGACACATCTTTGTTTAGGAAAACACAGTCCTCAGCAGACTTAATACGTTTGAATATTTTGATGTCGTCAGCATAGATTAGGAACGAAGACTTCTTGATTGCAGCTGACACATCGTTTATAAAAATAGAAAACAACAGAGGGCCCAACACAGAGCCTTGGGGCACACCACTGGTTGTCCTGTACATAGCGGACTTCCTGCCGTTAACACTCACATAACAAAACCGATTGTGTAGGTAACTCCATAACAATGCCACGAGTGGTGCATCAACGCCAGACAGTAAAAGCTTATTAAGTAACAACGAGTGGCAGACAACATCGAATGCCTTGCTCAGGTCACAGTATACAACGTCCAACTGGCCCCTCTCTGAAACTGCTGCGGAGGCCTGCTCCATGAAGCAGGCGAGGTTTGTTGTTGTCGACTTTCCCGATATAAAACCATGCTGGTTAGGTATAAGGACGTTTTGTACAGAACTTGATAAGACTTTGTGAAGCGCCGTCTCAAACAGCTTGGAGCAGGCACAAAGGAGAGAAACAGCCCTATAATTTGTTGCGTCAGACGTCGGGCCTGTCTTTAAAATTGGACGCACTCGAGAGATTTTCCACGTGCGTGGGAAGACGTTAGTTTTTAGACAATTATTGAATATAGAAGTTAGAACAGGTACAAAAATACTGCCATAGGTTTTAAAATAATAATAATAATAATAATAATAATAATAATAATTGTTCTATTTTCTGTCAAACGTGTTGCTATGTTTTTTGTCTGTCTCGACAAGATGGGACATTGCAAAGGCATCGCTCGTTTTACGCTAATACTTTATTGTAGTGTAACTTTTCAGAAATCTAAACTCTCGTTTTATATGTACACTCTGTCTCTATCATATGCACTGTGTATTTTGTTGTATATTTTCTTTTCTCAAGTGCCTTGAACGTTTCGCTGGCCGAGGGCCATAGCTTGCAACACTGTTTTCTTTTGCTTTTTTTTCTGAATTTCTGTAAGCATTTTTACTTCATTTTTTCTGTCATATCGAGGATTTTGTGCCTTGTGCCATGCTGTTATACGTTTCTTTCATTAATGTTTTGCATATGGTGTGCCAGCACCAAGACCTTAGGGTTGTTCCTGGGCACCGAAAATAAAGGTTGATTGATTGATTATTATTATTATTATTATTATTATTATTATCATCATCAATCAATCAATCAATGTTTATTACTGTGCCCAGGAACAACCGGGGGGCGTTTGTGCTGGCGCACGAGGACAAAAAAGGAAACAGGCGACGCATGATATGCCCATCTCACACACACAAAAGTGAAAATATCATTTCTTCCGCTGTACAAAAATTACCCGCTTTGACACACACACACACAACGCACGCACATATATATATATATATATATATATATACAAGAAGTACCCAGGTGGTCAAAATTAATCCGGAGCCCTCGACTACGGCGCCCCAAATCGCCTGCGATGCGTCGGCGCGTTAAACCCTATAATCAATCAATCATCAATATACAAATTGTAGTGCCTAGAGCAATAGGGCAATGCACGCGAATGTTTGTTGCACGTGCACACATACTGCTAAGAAAAATATGCAGATGGGATAGTTTAAGCCGTATAAAAACGGAGTGATCTTAGATGGCTTCCACTCGAGATAAACAGCATAAAAGTAATGTACACATTGGAAAATAACAGAAAATAAAAAGCAAAAAGAAAGAAGGAGAAAGGTTTGCGTTGCTAGCGCTTTGCGCCGAAATAACAGCATAAAAGTCAGTCGTACATCACGAGGAAAAGAATGAGAAATCGCAAAGTTACGGCATGACAAGCTCACGGACATGCTTGCGAAATAGAGTAGGGGAATTATTAAATATATCTAAGTATTCACAAAACCGGCTATACAAACACTGCATTCGTAACAGAGGGTACAAGCCACGCAGATAGTTCGGATTATGGAAAATATCGTGTTTCCTGGTCAATTTCTGCGGCACATAGAGTGGAACATGTTGTTGCAGCACTACACAAGATACTTAGCCGTGAATATTTACTTATTTACAGATACTGCTGTCTCTATACACGAGACATAGCAGGAGTGGGTACATCCGGAAAAGAAAAGAATATACATTAAGCTACACCACATAAACATACAAAGCATTTAAAACATATTACAAAATATGGTTAGGCAGTTCTTTCAAAAACAGTTCAATTGGTTTTTCGCGCAGGGAACCATCTAGATTGTTCCAAATCTCAACAACGGCTGGGAAAAAGGAATGCGTAAAGCAATTTACAAATGGCTGGAAGGGAACAATGTTGAGTGGGTGAGATCGGCGCGTGGCTCGTCGTGCTGAATGACAAAAAGTAATCGGTGCTTCAATGCAACTGCGGCTGTGTACAATATTATGTAGCAGAGTGATACGATCAAGTGTGCGTCGAAAAGCAAGGGGTTCCAACGACAATGAGCATGCGTGAGATGAGGGAGAAAAATTGCGGTCATACCGGCCAAAAATAAACAGTATTGCTTTTTTCTGTATGCCCGCGAGCATATTTATGTCAAGTGCAGTATAGGGTGACCATACCGCTGAGGCGTACTCTAGCAATGGTCGGACGAGCGATTTGTACGCGATTAATTTGCAGTCCTCGGTAGAGTGCTTGAGTGTTCGTTTTATGTATCCCAGTTTTCTAAGTGTCGTAGCGCAAATTGTTTCGATGTGATGGTGCCAATTTAGGTTTTGAGTGTAGGTAACACCAATATATTTGAATGTATTCACAGACTTTAGGTAGTGCCCATTGTAACTATAACTAAACCTTAGCGGCTGTTTTTTATTGGTAAATGTCATTTGAACAGTTTTTGGTAATTAATGTTCATTTGCCACGTGGTGCTCAAACCACAAAAGGAGAAAATACTTTGTTCAGAACATCTTGGTCATGAGCATTATTTACACTAGTATATAGAACGAAGTCGTCAGCGTTCAATCGCAGCTTCGCTGGTGTGTCCTTAATGACCTGTGTGACATCATTAATGTAAATAATGAACAATAGGGGCCCAAGTACCGAGCCCTGTGGTGCCCCGGAAGTGACTAGGTTTGAATAGATAAATTTTGAATAGGTAAAGAAGATCCGCCTTATTCCGCCTGTAGATTAATCGTGGTAGCGTCAATGCAGAAGATGATCCAGAGTCATTATTACCGGCGAAGCGATGGTTAAAGATAGATATAAACTTATTCTGGACCCTGTCAGTGAGCATACAGTTTGTTTTACACGTGCTGTTCCAAACAACACTAGCATACTCAAACTACGGGCGACAAGTAGTAGTGTAGAGCTTGAGAAGGGAATTCGGTTCTTTGAACTCCTTCGATATCCGGCTCATAACTCCAAGGGATCGAAGAGCCCTACTAGTAATTAACCGGATAGGTGACGAGAAGCTCAGTTTGCTGTCAAAACTGACATCGAGGTCGTTAACCTCTGCCACACGAGGTAGCACTTCACCATTAATGTCATAGGGGAACAAGATGTCAGTTTTTCTTGTGTATGTCACTAACTTAGTTTTAGATGTATCGATAAGAAGTTTGTTGCAAGGGCACCAGTGCGAAAATGACGATATTGCTCTCTGGAGAGCAGAACAGCCGGCAGTGTTCGAAATAAATTTAAATATTAGACGTCATCAGCATATAAAAGAAAATTGCAATCCTTAAACACCGGTGAAACATCATTTATAAAGATTGAAAAGGGAAGTGGCCCGCCCTGAGGAACACCACTGCTGACCTCATAGCAAAGTGAGGACTGCCCATTTACACTCACAAAACATGACCTTTCACATAAATAATTGCATAAGAGGCAGGTGATGGATGGGTGTATATCGAGTTGAGACAGTTTGTCAAATAACAGATCGTGGCAGACGACATCAAAGGCTTACCTAAATCAAAGTAAACGAAATCAAATTGGTTTCTCCCCTGCACAGCTGCGAGGCGTGCAGCATGAAATTTACAAGATTGTAGGCGGTCGATCGCCCAGTTAAAAAGCCTCAATATGTGTTTTATACTGAACGTGAGTAGCCTATGCAATACTGTCTCAAAGAGCTTGGAAGCAGCGCATGGAATAGAGATTGGCCGGTAGTTCGTGGGGTCGAATTTGGACCCTGACTTAAAAACTGGAACACCTCTCGCAGTCTTCCAGCGAGATGGAAATCGGCCAGTTTTGAGGGATGTTTGAAATATACACGTCAGCACAGGTATAAGGAGACCACCAAAAGCCTTCAGTACTACTGAGGAAATGCCGTCAGAGCCGCACGAGAGCGACGACTTCATTCGCTTTAGAGCTTGCGAGGCAAGACTATCTGAGATTACCATTTCTGAGCAATTATAGAGTTCCGGAAATATCTGAGGGAGACCAGCTACACTTTTCTTGCCGTATGCGGAACGGAATTGTTCCGCAAAGGCATTAGAAACGTCAGATATGCTCTCTCCTGCATCATCGCGGAGGTTAATATTTCCTAAAGAATTTTTAGAGGTTTGTGAACGGACGTGGCCCCAGAAGGCTTTAGCGTCCCGTGTTGCATCAGCTTCAACTGCGGAAATGCACTTAGACCTATCACGTTTAAGCAGATATTTACAGTGAGTCTTAAGTTGACGAAACTCCCTCTTCCACTTTTCCTGCTCCGTATTCTTAGCCTCTCTGTGAGCTCGATCTTTCCTTCCAATGGCCCTTTTTAGTTAGGCCGAAAGCCAGTATGGAAAATTGCGTTTCTTTTCTGTTACTTTAGGCACAAATCTGGTGAAGCCGTCGTGTAAAACTTCAGTGAAAAAATCAGCCTGCTCGTCAGCGTCATTGAGGTTGGCTTCTGGCGACCAGTCAGTGTCACTGAGAAAATGAAATAAACCAATGTAGTCCCCACGAGCGAAGTTGTAACCCCTGTTTAGTGGTGTGCGATCAGGAGGACTGTGGTGAAGGAGAGATACGTTACACACAGAAATGACTAGAGGAGGATGAAATTTGTCAGGCTTTACCAGTTCAGTGGAGCTGTGTGAAACATCGGCGGCTTCTAAGTTAGTCAGACACAAGTTCAAAACATTCCCACATTAATTGTTATTGAAGTTACGCTGCTGTAGTGAGGTAAAGGAAACAAAATCGAGCATGGTGTCACACTTCTGAAGTATGGGTATGTACGACTGGTTAATCACCTGAGTTTCCTATGAAATCCCGGGGACGTTGAAATCCCCAGTAATCAGGAATTTGTGATTACTGTGAGAAGTTAGAATATTTTCTATAGAATTTAGGGCTTGTTTAAAGTTAGACGGATGAATCTCCGGTGATATGTAATACGTACATAGCAAGGGGCGTTCGCCCCGAGAACACAGTACCTCTAACCAAATTCACTCAGCGTATTCTTCAAGGTCGATGCGGCGCTTACACTTTATCGAATCATGAAGGGCAGTAAGGACACCACCAACCTTTTGTTTCCCGTGCGGAGGATATGGATAATCAATCAATCAATCAATCTCTTTATTATAGTGCCCAGGTACAGCCGTAGCCTTTGTGCTGGCGCACTTAAGAAAAAGACAGACGACGACACAAATACATCCACGCGTGAGAAGAACAACAAAATACAAGCGAAGAAAAAAACTATAATGAAGAATAAAGGTCATTTAACAAAATCAATGATTTCGGCACACTAAAGTTTGAACAATCGCGAAACGATAAAACACAGTGTCATAAAAATTTGACAATACAGACGGGCAGATATAGATATATATGAGTAGGAACAGTAACAAAGGCGAGCAACATAAACGAAAATAGGGCAATGAAAATAGAATTAAAACTTGTCGGAACCAAGTCGGGGAGAGACAGAAGTCAGAAGGTCGCACATGTAAGACCGAAGGGGTGTATGAAACAGGTCAATATTATGGGAGTAGAGATTGTATGTTTCTTGAAGGCGGTACAATGGGCAGTGTCTATTGCATGTCTTACGGGTACGAAGTATAGGAGACTTACGGGTAAGTTTCGACGGTACTCTAAGATTTACATTTGCAAGCAACTCCGAACAAGAAATAATCCCGTGTACAAGTTTAAATAAAAAAATTAGGTCAGCATTGGTTCGTCTGGACTTCAAACTTTGGAGAGGATTAGAAGTAAAAAAGTCTGAACCAATGCCTCTGTGGCGGGAGAAACGATGTTTGTGGATAGATATGAACTTATTTTGCACTTTGTCAAGTATATTACTGTTCGACTGGCACGTGCCGTTCCAAACAACAGAGGCATATTCTAAAATAGGGCGGACAACAGACAAATAAAGCTTTAGTAGTGAGACAGGGTTGCTGAATTCTCTTGATATTCGACAGACAAACCCCAAGCGGCGAAGGGCGCGCTTAGAAATAGAATCCACATGAGCAGAAAAGTTTAGCGCACTGTCAAATACCACTCCAAGGTCAGATATTTTACACACACGTGGTAGTGGCACACTTTTCACAACGTACGGATAAAGTATGGGGTTTGTTTTACGAGTGTAGGACATAACCTTCGTTTTAGTGCCACTAAGAGCAAGTTTGTTCGCAGAGCACCAGTTGCTAAAAGCATCCACATCAGATTGAAGAGCTATGCAATCTTCAGCGCTAGTAACTTCTTTAAATATTTTGATGTCATCAGCATATAACAGAAAACAAGAGTGACTTATAGAGGCTGAGACGTCATTAACAAACAAAGAAAACAAAAGGGGCCCCAGAACAGATCCCTGAGGCACACCACTGGAAGCATAGTAGGCAGCAGATTCTTTATCATTAACAGAGACAAAACATGACCTATTATTAAGATAGCTGCTGAGTAACTCCACGAAGCAAACAGGAATGTTATAAGTAGACATTTTATGCAGAAGCAAGGAATGGTCAACTACGTCAAACGCTTTGCTGAGGTCACAGTACACGGTATCGAGCTGACCCCGCCCATGCACCGCTTCCGAGGCAAAGGACATAAAAGACACAAGGTTTGTAGTAGTTGAACGGCCAGATAAAAAACCGTGTTGTTCTGGAAGAAGGATGTTTTTGACACTACTAGACAAAATTACGTGCAAAATTGATTCGAACAGTTTGCTTGCCGAGCAGAGGATAGAAATTGGCCTGTAGTTTTCTGCCTTTGTTTTCACACCAGACTTAAACACAGGAACAATACGCGCGACTTTCCAAAGGCGCGGAAAGGTAGATGATTTTATACAGTTGTTAAATATAGAAGCAAGAATCGGAGCTAGTATGACCCCGTAAGCTTTTAGTAGTGCGGAGGGAATTCCATCCAGACCAGAAGAAAGAGATGGCTTTAGCTGTTTGAGTGCCTTGAGAACGTCTTCTTCGGATATAAGGGTGATACAGAAATTCGAAGAAGACAGTTCGCGGGCGCGGGAGAGGGTATTGGGTCCAAATACTGAACTGAAGTGCTCAGCAAATGCATCGGCAACAGAAGCGATATCATTTCCCTTTTCATCGAGAAGGCTGATGTGTTCTCGGCTCTTCGTGCCGGAGCGAAAACGGACGTACTGCCAGAAGCATCTGGAACTCCGCGTAGCATCATTTTCAACAGCAGAGATGTACAGTAACCGATCCCGCTTATAGAGCACTTTGCACAAAGACCTGTAATAGACAAATTGCTGTTGCCATGACTCACTATTTGTCCGCCGTGCCTTCCGATGGGCACGCTTCTTATAATAATAATAATAATAATCAATCAATCAATCAATCAATCAATCAATCAATCAATCAATCAATCAATCAATCAATCAATCAATCAATCAATCAATCAATCAATCAATCAATCAACCTTTATTTTCGGTGCCCAGGAACAACCCTAAGGTCTTGGTGCTGGTACACCATATACAAAACATTAATAAAAGAAACGTAGAACAGCTTGGCACATGCAACACACAAAATCCTTGATATGACAGAAAAAATAAAGTAATAAATACTTACAGAAATTCAGAAAAAAAAAGCAAAAAAAAAACAGTGTTGCAACCTATGGCCCTCGGCCAGCGAAACGTTCAAGGCACTTGAGAAAAGGAAATATACAACAAAATACACAGTGCATATGATAGAGACAGTGTACATATAAAACGAGAGTTTAGATTTCTGAAAAGTTACACTGCAATAAAGTATTAGCGTAAAACGAGCGATGCCTTTACATTGTCCCATCTTGTCGAGACACACAACAAACACAGCAAACACAGCGTTTGATAGAAAAATAGCGAAAAAACAATGGCAGGAGTATAGACATACATGATCAGACCAACAAATCGCAGAGATAATAAAAATGACGAATGTATCGACCAATTAATTGTTTAATAGTGTGTCCAGGAACGATGTGCTGGTGCGGAAAGAAAAGTGCATATCTCAGAAAAATATAGAAAATAGCATTGTTTAGTCTGAACGAGAATGAGACACTTTGAGATACACACACGCCGACACACGCACATGACCCGCGCACATATGCAAACAAGGCAAGTGTAAGACAACAAGACACGATTAAAACTCTGTACACTGAAACATGTAAACCGGAAAAAGATATTAGCTAAAAATCACGCCACAATGAAGGCATAAAACTTATATACACAAGTGAATCATCGAAACAATTAGCATACATACATAGATAAACCTAACCCCGGCAGCATAAAGTGTGTGAGTTGAAGTTACATACTAGGGCAAGCGAACTACTCCTGGTAATAATAATAATAATAATAATAATAATCAATCAATCAATCAATCAATCAATTTTTATTTTTGGTGCCCAGGAACAACCCTAGGGTCTTGGTACTGGTACACCATATGCAAGCATTCATAAAAACAAACTAAAATCAAGACAACACAACACAGAAAACCATATATATGAAAGAAAAAATAAGTTAAAAATAGTTACAGAGATCCCAGAAAGCAAAACAGCAAAAAAAAAAGGAAGCCTAGTGTTAGAAGCCATGACACCCGGCCAGCAAAACGTTGAAGGCACGTGAAAAATTGAAAATACACAAGCAAATACTCAATGAACATGACGGAGATAGATTATACACATAAAACAAAGGTTTTGTAACAAAATGTTAGGAAGTTTCAAAATGGAAAAACGAAATTCAGCGTTACAAGCACTGACACTTAAACCGACAGAAATTCAAGCAACACAAAATCAGGAAAAGTGAAAAACAAACAAGCAAGATGATGATTTGCATAAAATAATAATAATAATAATAATAATAATAATAATAATAATAATAATAATAATAATAAGGAGGAGGAGGAGAAGGAATAAACGTTTGTTGAAATTAAGTATCCAAGCAGCGTGCGAGTGCCATCAGCGGGATGAAAAAAAAAAAGGCGTGAATACAGTTGAAGTTCCATAAAATGAATCCGTGGGTTAGCGGAATAACCTCCGGAAGAATAGTCATTTTTGCAAGAACTAGACGTATTCGCGCTTACGGAAAGCATCTATCTCCATATTCTTCTTCTAATGACCGCGGGAACTCTGCGTCGGCTGTTTAAAAAATAGGCACGGATGAAAAAAACAAAACAAGGCTGTATCTTCTTTCTGTTATGCGACCTCTTCCGGTTGCTTTCTCTCTATCGCTTTCTCTCCCTCTCTTTTTCTGCCTCCCTCTCTTTCTGGCCATCGGTATAGCGTTTCATTGTTGTACGCCGGACGTATTGTGCGTAGAGTTCTGAAGATGCTTACGGAAAAGCAAAAACTCCGGTTCTTTCATGTCTTAAGTAAGCTTTGGGCCCAGTATGAACAGCACTGTGTTGTCTTCTCAACAAGAAGACAGATGGCAGTGAAGACAGCTTTCCGATGCCCCCAAAAGATGCGACAATAGCCTGAGCTCTTTGAATATAGCTAAACAGGAGGCTGCTGCAGAAAGGCAGCCATAATATTAGGAGACAAGAGAAAAATGATCTCAGAAAGGCACCAGCACAGAGGCGTTTTGTTCCTTATGCTAAAATGGATCGTCTTCCGGGACGTCTCAAACACCTTGAATAGCCGTGAAAAAGATCGCTTCTCTCAGTTGTATTATGCCTCGGTTGTGAAGAAACAAAGGAGCCAATAGTTAACCGAGCACAGCAGCGCGCACTACCGCACTATCTCGCCGCTGAATCTAAACGCGCTTGGATGACGTAAATCTTGCTGTTCAAACGGGAACCTGCGCACTATCTTCACTCGGTCACGGAACTGTTCACTTACGAACGAGGCCGCTCTTTGCGTTTTCGCGTGGCGCAGAATTTGGGATCACCGTTAGAACAATGCGAGGCCTCGTGGGCCCTACGTCGCTGCTGATGCATTAAATCACTTCTTTCACTGACTGGGAATTACTGTAAGCTTCTTGGGCGTTCCTTTCTGCTCTGTTCGCCACCTTCGGAGCACTTATCTCTTACAAAGTACAAAAGATAAGTTTGTCGGCTTAGACAAGCCGGTGAATGCGCGTCTATTGTTCACATTCCCGGTGCTTTTTTAATTACCATCTCACTAATCTACCTATTTACTCCAGTTTCTACACGTCCTGGTGTGTGGGGTATTTCGAGTGAGCCCTGACTGGCTAAAGGCAGACGACCGGATGTGACGCAGAACAAGCCAGGCGGGACGTTGGTTTCTGTGCATGTCAGAGGCCCCGCAACCGGAAATACACACCACTCAAACGGAAGGGGGCGGATATTTTTGAAACGGACACAACTCTAATTCCGCCCATGGTCTTTCTCGCTGTCAGAGTAAAACGTGTGCGCGTCACGGTAATACCCGTTGGTGGGGGATGAGGCAGCTGAATGACATAAGGAGCAACCTCCTGATCGTATAGAGTCTGGTGGCGAAGAACCCCGTGACCCGTTGGCGCCGATGGTCATACAACGCGTGCTAGGACGTCACTGATTCGACATCACGACCCTGCGGTGCTGGAAAGAGGAGCAGCACGCAGCAGAGAACGTTACTGAGCAGAGAATAGCCTTGCTAGGTCTACCAAGCAATGGAGCTGCTCTGTGTATGATCGGCAGTGGATTACGCGACAAAGTCGAAAAAAATCAATGGTTACTTGTGACCTTCGCGGACGTGTGACAATCTCAAAAATTCCTAAATTTTAATTCGAAAGCATTAGTCGACGGTAGGCTGAAAAATCGGCGTTGTCGCAAACAAGAAATGGCAATGAAAATGGCTGAAGGCGAGAAGACAATAAAAATGCGCCCATGCACTCCGTACAGATGGTTCATCAGCGAAGCTGTAACGTGCGTGGGATTGTTGCCATTCCCACGTTGACGCTTCTCCACCCGCGCCGCCACGACCTTGCCCGCCGTTGTCGTGTGAAATATGCTTCGCGCAGTAGCTCGCTGCGCGCGCGCTCTGCTGCGAAACAGACCTTGTCCCTCCCTCTGATGCGCTGTTCCCACTTAGCGTTGTTGGCAGATGCGAGAGTAAGTCCTCTCCAACCCGGTTTTCTCGCGCAGGCACATGGGGTTGAGCCGGGTGTGTTTGCTGGGTACACGGAACACCGGATTTTCCTTTCGCTTGATTGATTGATCGATTGATTGATTCATTGATTGATTGATTGATTGATTGATTGATTGATTGATTGATTGATTGATTGATTGATTGATTGATTGATTGATTGATTGATTGATTGATTGATTGATTGATTGATTGATTGATTGATTGATTGATTGATTGATTGATTGTGAGGTTTAACGCACCGACGCTACACAGGCGATGCGGTGCGCTGGAGGGCTCCAGATTAAAACAGGCTTCGCATTAATACAAGTTCAAAATTTCAGAGCTTAAACGCGCCGAAGCTACATCTGGGCTATGGGGCGCGCGCTGTAAGGTGCGCTATAGATTAATATTGACCGCCTGTGGATCTTTATCGCACGCCGAAATCAAGAACACAGGGGCATTTCCGCTTTTTGCCTCCATAAGAAAAGCGGTCGCCGCGGCCGGGAACTGAACCCGCGTCCTTGGGCTCAGCAGCACAACGCCTTAGCCACTCAGCCGCCGCGGCGGGTGGGATTTTCCTTTCGCTTAGCCATATAAACATTCGCTTTAAAAGTGAAGTAATTCGGTGGAAAAGAACATTGACTAAATTTGGGCCTGCATGATAACCTAACACCGGACTTTCAGAATGCAAGGCGAGCACATCCCATCTCCACTACGGCTAAATGGCTGTACCTGGCTAAGGGTGGATCCAATGAATGCGTTGTGGCCTTCTACTTAAAAATATCTTACAGAAATGTACCGAGGGCTCCATCAGTCATTCCAGCACGCTATATACAGAAATTAACAAGAAAAGAAGCCGCAAAGGACGTTTCCACTATATTCCTTTTTTCATGGAGATGCGAACGCCAGTTTCTTCCAGCCGGAAGTTAGTAGCGCCATCATGCGGCACACTAATACCTGCGATCGTAGGGCGCTACCCCAACGGATAGCGTGCGAGAAGTGCGAACGCGGGTATGTGCCGGCCTGACGTTAGGTATAACTATAGGCTTTGAACCCTTAAGTTGTCAACCTGCACCAACAGCTTGGCGTAGAATGAGTTTGACGTAGCTTGGCACGGCGTAAGTTTCATTGTTGCGGCTACGCAACGTGAAGCCAAAGATATAGGCCTAACAAGGGCAACTGGCGAAGGCTCTTGGTCATAGTAACGGAGAGAAGAAAAAGACGCTACGCAAAAGGACGATGAAGGTTGCAGACCGGAAATTCCGGCACAAAAAAACAAGCTTTGAGGCGCTTTTAACAGGCACTGGAAATTGCCATTAGGCATACATAGGTGTATAGTATGGCTTAGGTATATATATATATATATATATATATATATATATATATATATATATATATATATATATATATATATATATATATATATTGTAGCAAGTATGTATGTAGCGCAAATGTACGAGAAATTGTGACCAGCATAAGTCATAACGGGCAATTCTCCGTATGTGGGTATGCGCCGCATGACGACGAAGAAGAGGACGCTCTCGTTGAAGCTCAGCCTCGCGATAAGCTGGTCGTCTCGGCTCACCCCTGCTGCGCTGACGCCTCGTTCACGCATAAACGGGCCCATCCTTCTACAGGAACGTCGAGTATCTCCTTTACAATTTTTGGTGGAGGTTGCGGTCCTGCTCGGGTCCCCATTTGTCTACCCTGGAGCTGCGCAGTCGGACACTTCCCTCGACGATGTCTCACGGTAACCACCACGAGTCCACACCTCCTGTGGCACCGATCATCTGCCCTGGCACGGTCCGTCAACGGGATCCCCCCTTCTTCAACGGCACTGATGACCAGGACGCTGAGGACTGGCTCGCCACCTTTGAACGTGTGAGCACCCATAATAACTGGGACGATAAGCATAAGCAAAACAACGTCAGTCTCTCTTTTACCGGTGTTGCAGAGACGTGGTATAAGAACCACTGGTCTGGTCTTCGCACATGGTCAGACTTCAAGACCGAATTTACCAAAGTGTTCGGGCGCCCGGCACTTCGAAAACTGCGCGCTGAACAGCGTTTGCGCGAACGGGCTCAGTGCACGAATGGAAGCTTTACCTCTTATATCGAGGACATCCTTGACTTATGTAACAGGGCAAACAACGCTATGACCGAAGAGGGAAGGATCAAGCATATGCTTAAAGGCATAGAAGACGATGCCTTCCAGATGCTGATCGCGAAAAACCCTCGCACTGTGGCTGAAATCATCAATGCTTGCCAAGACTTCGATGAACTCCGCAGAGAGAGGGCTCTCACTCGTAAACCCGCGGAGCAAGACCACTCGTTTTGCAGCTTAGCCTCTGACGATAAGGGTTTCCTCTTCGCCCAGATTCAGCAGTTTGTGCGCGAAGAAGTGGCTCGTCAGCTTTCTCTCGTTGGCGACGTAGTGAAGATGCCTCAGCCCAATTTAGCCCCAACCCTCAAGAGCGTGATACAACAACAAGTCGCTGACGCACTTCCATGCAGCCGGCAGCCCAATCTCGCGGTAGCCCCAGTGGCTTACGCCGACATCACGCCGCAAACGCCGATGACCGCTCCTTTGACTTTTGCCGACGCAGTACAACATATGCCTCTAACCTATGCCGAGACCATGGCACGGCCCTTCACTGGAGCCGTACCGGGACCCTACCTTGCGACTGCTGCAAGCACTGGGAGTCATGCCACTGCCGGAGTTCAACGCATTCGCCCCATGCCTGTCGTGCCGCATCCGGCGTCCCCATTCGCAAACCCTTGACGCACGTCCGATAATCGCCCTATCTGTTATTCGTGTGGGATTGCGGGACATGTGGCACGCTACTGTCGCCGTGGCATGACGGGTACGCGCAACTCATCGTGGTCCTTTTCTTATGCGCCTTCACCACCCATGACGCACGCCCCAGCCCCGTTTCCGACGACACCCATCTCGTCCGATGACCGTGACGTCGCCAGCCGTCGCTCGCAGTCTCCACGACGCCGCTAACTCTCTCCGATGCGCCGTCCCCCTAGGACTAGTCAGACGGAAAACTAGACGCCGCAGTTCCGGAGGCAAAAACTGCGTCACCGTCGAAATGCCAAAGTCCTCCTTCTTCGCCGCCTAATTTAATCAATTTGTATGTTGATGGTGTTTTTACCCTGGCGCTCATTGATGCTGGAGCTGCGGTTTCTGTTATTGACGATACATTTTGCCGATCGTTGCGAAAGGTGACGACGCCTATACATGGTGTTACTCTGCGCACCGCTAATGCGCAACCTGTGGAACCGCTGGCCGCATGCACTGCTCGGGTTACAATTCAAGGGGTCGTCTACATCATCGAGCTCATCGTCCTGCCGTCCTGCTCTCACAATCTCATTATCGGATGGGACTTCTTGTCACGACATCACGCCATCATTGACTGCGCGCGCGCTGAAGTAGAGCTGTTTCCGGTACTTGAAGACGATTGTGAGAAAGCCGCGGCAAAGTTGCTTGTTGCTGACGACACGGACATCCCACCGGATTCAACTGTGCTTGTGCCATTGTCGTGCAGCAGTGTTTCGGACGCCACAGTCATATTCGCTCCTTCTGGTATCTTGTCGCTTCGCAAATCCTTTCCACTGCCGTTCGCTGTCCTCAACGTCAAATCCGGTTCCTGTTCTGTGCCTTTCTCAAACCCAAATCCGTACCCCATCAAACTCTTTCGCAGTGAATGCGTTGGCCTTATAGAGAAAGTTGAGCCTTCCGTTCTTATCGACGTAGCTGAAGGCGTTTCTCCCATTCATATCACCGCGCTTAGCTCCGGTTGCTTACGTGATATCCAACTTGATGCGACTATGTTGCTCAACGCCATTGACGATGCCCTTACTTCGACAAAACGTGACCAACTATTGACCGTTCTACGACGCTTCAGTAGATCATTCGACTGTCATGGCACTCCTTTGGGCCGCACGTCAACTGTTTCGCATCAGATCGACACTGGCACCCACGCACCATTGCGACAGCGGCCGTATCGTGGGTCCTCCACCGGGCGCAGTGTTATTGAGGAACACATGGATGACATGCATAAACGCGACGTCATTCGACCATCGATGAGTCCTTGGGCTTCTCCTGTGGTACTTGTCAAGAAAAAAGATGGATCCATTCGGTTCTGCGTTGATTATAGACGTCTCAACAAAATAACTCGCAAGGACGTTTACCCGCTGCCCCGAATTGATGACGCCCTGGACAGCTTGCAAGGGGCCGAGTATTTCTCATCATTGGATTTGAGGTCCGGCTACTGGCAAGTCCCCATGGCCGACGCCGATCGCTCTAAAACGGCATTTGTAACACCAGATGGGCTCTACGAGTTTAATGTCATGCCATTCGGACTCTGTAATGCGCCCGCGACATTCGAACGAATGATGAACAACGCATTGCGCGGTCTGAATTGGAAAACATGCCTTTGCTACTTAGATGACATCATCGTGTTTTCACCAGATTTTACGACCCATCTAAAGCGCCTGGAACAAGTACTGAAATGCCTCACTTCCGCTGGTTTGCAGCGGAATCTTAAAAAGTGCCGCTTCGCTTCTCGGAAACTCACCATTTTGGGCCATGTAGTTTCGAAAGATGGTGTCCTCCCGGATCCAGCGAAACTCCGTGCCGTGGCGGAGTTCCCAAAGCCGACTACGATGAAGGACCTGCGAAGCTTTATCGGCCTCTGCTCCTATTTCCGGCGCTTTGTACGGAACTTTGCCTCCATCAATGCGCCCCTCACGCAACTTCTCGGTGGAAGTGGGGAAATTTCTGACTGGTCCGCGGACTGTGAAAACGTTTTTATGAGGCTACGCCGTGTCCTTACGTCGCCACCCATACTCCGACATTTCGATCCGTGCGCACCAACCGAACTCCACACCGATGCCAGCGGTGTGGGATTGGGTGCAGTCCTCGCCCAACGACAGGACGGCTATGAGGAATACGTAGTCAGTTATGCGAGTTGTACATTGACGAAGGCGGAAGCGAACTACTCTGTGACAGAGAAGGAATGTTTGGCTATCGTTTGGGCCATCAGCAAGTTTCGCCCCTACTTGTACGGACGCCCTTTCGCCGTCGTGACGGATCATCATGCTCTTTGTTGGTTGTCTTCATTAAAGGGTCCCTCCGGTCGCCTCGCCCGCTGGGCCCTCCGCCTTCAAGAGTATGATATCCGTGTTGTGTACAGGTAAAGACGCAAACATAACGACGCTGACGCCCTTTCTCGCTCGCCGCTTCCATCGGACGTCGCGAGCTTGTCGACGGCAGATAACACCCTGTCGCCTCTCGCCATAGCGGACATGGCTGGTGAGCAGCGTAAGGACCCGTGGATCACCTCGATTCTCGAATATCTCTCATGCCCGCCGGCAAACGCTGCTCCAAGATCACTGCGCCGACAAGCTGCCGACTGCACCGTTCGTGACGAATTCCTGTAGCGCCGCAACTACCATGACGACGGTTGAAGATGGCTGCTAGCGATTCCTCGCCACCTACGCAAGGAAATTTGCTCTTCCTTTCACGATGACGCGCAGTGTGCTCACGCTGGAGTCCTGAAAACGTACGAGCGCCGTAGACTTCGCTACTACTGGCGTAGGATGTATACCTTTGTGAAAAAGTTTGTTAAATCCTGCCCAGACTGTCAACGGCGCAAGACTCCTCCGCAGCACACCAGCGCTCCACTTCAGCCGTTGCCCTGTCCAGCGAGACCCTTCGACCGAGTGGGCATTGATCTCTACGGCCCACTTCCCAGCACAGCTGCCGGTAACCACTGGATCATCGTCGCCGTTTATCATCTAACGCGTTACGCCGAAACAGCTGCGCTACCAGCGGCCGCGGCGGGAGAAGTAGCGTCATTTCTCCTTCAGCGGTTCATTCTCCGCCACGGTGCTCCTCGCGAGCTACTCAGTGATCGAGGTCGCGTGTTTTTATCCGACGTCGTGGAGACCCTTCTAGCTGAATGCAACGTTGTTTACCGCAAAACCACATCATACCACCCACAGACCAATGGTCTGACAGAGCGGTTTAACCGCACACTGGGGGATATGATCGCAATATATATTTCCTCGGACCATTCCAATTGGGACCTCGTTCTTCCTTTCGTGACGTATGCTTGCAACACCGCTAGGCAGACAACCACAGGATTTTCGCCGTTCTTTTTGTTCTACGGTCGTGAGCCTTCATGCATGCTGGACAGTATACTTCCGTACCGACCTGACGCCTCCAAATTCATGCCAGTTTCAGACGTCGCTCGACGCGCCGAGGAATGTCGCCAGCTTGCTCGTCGCTTTACATCGGAAGACCAGCAGCGCCAGAAGGCACGTCACGACGTTTCGGTCTCAGCTCCAACTTTCCCGAACGGATCCCTCGTCTTCCTCTACATACCGTGCCCGACGCCCGGACTGTCACCGAAATTTGTGTCGCAATACCACGGCCCCTACCGGGTTGTGGAGTGCACATCGCCGGTGAATTATGTTGTTGAGCCTGTAACGCCCACTTCAGATCGCCGCCGTCGGGGGCGTGAGACAGTTCATGTCGCGCGGCTCAAGCCCTACTATGACCCGCTCATGTCGTGTACCCCTTAGGTCGCCAGGATGGCTTCCCCTTTTCGCCGGGGGTATTGTAGCAAGTATGTATGTAGCGCAAATATACGAGAAATTGTGACCAGCATAAGTCATAACGGGCAATTCTCCGTATGTGGGTATGCGCCGGATGACGACGAAGAAGAGGACGCTCTCGTTGAAGCTCAGCCTCCCGATAAGCTGGTCGTCTCGGCTCACCCCTGCTGCGCTGACGCCTCGTTCACGAATAAACGGGCCCGTCCTTCTACAGGAACGTCAAGTATCTCCTTTACAATATATATATCTATGTATAGATATATATATATAAATATATATAGGCATAGTTACTTTGACTGAGCAGAGTGTCTGAGGACAAATTTACGAGTTATACAATGACCACAGGGCAGACAAATGCTGAGCTTTCGAAAGCTAATTTCATTTTCCACTCGAAATAAGGCAGACGAGTATCCGCTTTAATGGATTTACGGGAAATTTGGGGTGATTAGACATATATAAAAGAAATGGCACTCGAGCACCATCTCATGCATCTAGGATGTGATGTGCGTTATTTCGGTCAGTATTCGTGTGTACGCAGAAAAAGAACACTCAGCGTCCACTGGTTAGCCGAGCGTACTATACTTCGGAATGCTCGGTACAATTCTATTGTGGATCTCGAAATATTCAGCGCTTAGAACCCCTGACAGTTGTTGTGAAAAAAAAAAAAAAATCTGTAATCCTTCGTCAATACAGATTTAAGCTGAAGGAATAGCTCTGTTATTAGCCAGTTCAAGTTCGGTTCCAGTTTGACACATTGGAGTAATATTTTAGAAGCCCTTGAGCTATAATCATCGTATAAATACTTTACTTGTGGCGATACGCCAGCATGGCATCTCGAAACATGCCATGTGCCCTGCTCCTCGTCATCAACGACACAGGCGACGCTTCAGTCCCTCCTCTCTGGTGCTGTGTATGTGTTGTTTGTTGTTTGTACGTAGCAAGCACATTCGGTAATAACGCAGTGCTGATTCTGACTTCTTATGGCCCCATTGGGGAAAGACAGCGGGGGCAGCCAACGCTGTGCGTGTATCGTACCACGACTAGAAAGCACTGACAATATATCCGCGCAATATTCTTAATTTTCCTAAAAAGCCATGACCCCTGACAATGTGGCACCACCGGGAAATTCCCGAAAGTGTTTGTTTCGACAGAGTCAACACGGTCGTCCTCACTCATGCGTATAGATAGGATTAACCGCTGGAACTTGTGCGCTTATAAGCTCAGTGCATGTGTTTCGCTAATTACCGGTCATTATATTTTCTTCTTTTCTTTATATCTGTTCAAAAATGACCGGACGAAACACCACGGCGATTAAGATCTTAAGCTGCGTTCAAGTTTGCCAATCAGATCGTTTTGTTGTCGTCTTGGCGGGTCGTCTGCCAAGATAAACCCCGTACATTCTTAAAAAAATCGGCAAAGTCTGATTTGCGAAGACAGCATCGAATTCAACAACGATGTGGGCTACTTCGCTGACTAAACTAAAAAACGACGCCAGCGCCACCTTTATGTAGATAATGATGCAACAAACAAACTTGTCCTTTCGTTTACCTTTTTCCTGTAATATACGATTTGAGTCCTTTCTCTTGCTTGACTATGAAATTTTCTAGTGTTTACTATATTAATGTATGTATTTGCGTTTTACAAAGCTGCGGATTTCTTTGGTTAACACGTCTGCTATGATATTTCTGTCTGCGTTGTTGGCCGCTCTACCGTTCCAATTTCAATTGCTTTAAATGCCTAATTAGACTGCTTCTTAAGCTGTCTACCATGCTGTCCGCTAATTGGAACACACCCTAATTCGCGTTAGCGATCGCCTAACGCCTTTTCATACTGAAAAAAAAGGCAAAACTATCTCCTGCCGCCCTTTCAGGTTGAAAAGAAACCGTGAAGCACGATATATGTGTCCGACTGAAGTCGTATTTTTCTAGATAAAGAAGTTTACACAACACGACGCTGACGACCATTGTGTAAACCTGTACGCTCCGAAGCTCAACGCCTCTCTTGTTGAGTCGGGCCCCTCCACCCCCCGCAAAAGAGCCGAATAAATTTTTTGTACAGTGTGCTCGCAACCACTGTAGGGGCCTTGTCACCTGTACATCGATCACAGCCCCTCCCGCCCTCAACAACCACGCCCGACACGTCAGTCTCCCGCAAAGTACGTAAACTCTGTATTTTCGCCGATGCCGTGCAACGGACCTTCTTTAGTAAAGTACCAGCTCAATAACGGATCTTACCATGGTGGACTTGCCAAGTCAGCGGTAAAAGAACAGCTTAAAATTAGTGACCTCCCTACGTCCAGGAACTTTGTTATGGCTTTTTTCTCTCTCTTTGTTTGCCGCTATGGCACAGCCAGCCGAACTCCCGACCGTCGCGGAGGAATGCACTCCACCGCATCACGGTGGGCAACCCGAAACCCGACTCCGAAGCCCCCGGGCAAAAGCGACCCACGCAGGACCGGCCACAACCGGTTCACAGTTCGCCTTCAGCGTGCAGCAGCTCACCTAGGCGCAAAACAAGGGCCAATACAACGAACGCCAACTTCGAACACCACCACTGGCCTTGCCGTTTTCAAGTGGAAAACATAATGACCCCGAGACATTATGCGCAAAAGAAAACACTCTTGCAGCGCAAGCGAATTGCTCCCGCAGCTCATGTTTCTCAATTCCATGTGAAGGATTTTCGGAATAGCCGCTAATTAGCAGCAGACACGGAAAAAAAAATAAAAACAACGAATGACTGGACCACATGAAAGTTGGCTTTTCCACACAGCATATTTTCGCAACCCCAAAGACAGGCACGAAAGCACACTATGTACAGCCTTTATCAAAATTTTCTAGGCCACGCTGAAGGCTTCTGGGCAAGAAAAAATCCAAGGCATTAGCTTAAGGTTTAACTTTGACCAAAATATTTTATGACAGTAAGAAAGAGGTGTTTTTTTAGCTTTCCGGTATAAAACGTTTCAGCCTCGCTCGAGAGGAGAGCTTGTACTTCGAATTTTTTGCGGCCTATGCTCCTTCGCCATGGCCAAGGAAATTTTGACAAAGATACATATTACTAGGTACGGTACAACGCAAGAAATAATGCCAGAGTTTGGAATTGCATTTCTGCCGCAGGTATCGTCCAACACAACTTTAACAGAAATCAGCAAATAACACATTAAAAAAAAAAAACATACAACAGATCTGGTCTTGGAAGAAGATTGTCTGGCCGGCCCGATTACTGGTCCTCCGTACCACCACATACCCACATACCGGAAACTCTATGGGAAATGCATCTGCATTGTCCATAGAGTTAACACCATTGCGGCCGAGCGAATCACTATTCGGACCCCACTACTTACGCGTGACGTGTCCGATCCAACCTTGGCGAATTCATGAAACAGCGTGTGTAATGCAATACCTTTCGTTACCGGTGTGTGCATCATGCCTTTTAGTTTCTTATGCCATTGAGGTACCTTTTAGTTACCGTCGGCCTTATCTTGAGACTTGAAGGTGCATGGCCAAGTCGATAAGAAAGCAATCATTCAAGCCATGCTGACCTAGAAGGAAAAAAAGACGTTTTCTAGAGCAAGACTAACCAGACCATGCAAGTGGGCCATGTTTATGAAGTCGAAGAAAGAATAAAACCCAGTCGTACAACAAACGCGCCGTTTTTCTTTATGTGATCCTGCTTTGGGGCCAGCTGATTGGCGCGAAAGCAGATTGGTCTTTCGATTGCGTCTACATTACCTCGCTACTAGCTGTCGTTCCCGCGATCGAGCCTCGAAACCAGTAATTTCTGTCTGTAGCCCAGTCTATCAGGTTATGCTCTTCATCACTCCACAACAGGCGAAGATCCAGAGTGATTCCTCGGTGGAAAGAGGCCTTGTTATGAACCCACCAGGAAGGGGGAGGAGCGCGCTCTGTAGGCGTAGGCTTTGGCTTACAATGTGCCCAATCGCAATGCGCTTTGGGCGGCAATCCTCCGGCCCTACCCCGTTCCTGGATCAAGCTCAGCGGTACGCGGTCAAAAGAGCTACAAACAAGCGCTCTTATAAATAACCTCATCGCAAGCACTTTGAGTTGGAGTGCATGTTCGAGCCGGAAATTCGATTTCTTTGGGAGTCAATAATTGCTCTACGATTTCCTTCTCTAAGTTACATTTTTCTTCTTGTCAATTTTGTAGAATTATATAGCAATAAGTTCATTCGTAGACGGATGCACTGAACGTGTTGGATTAAATAAAGGTGGTAAAATTTGGTCTGAAGTCGCTCGATAAATCACAAAGATTGAGCGATTATCTGGCAACGAGAGAATGAAAAATGACCGTCAGCATGAGATCTGTTTGGAGATTTAAGATCGTTTCTGACATAGTACTAGGGAGAAACAGACGCACGGAGACAGACAGAGAGAGAAAACGGATAAAGACTGCTGTCCTTGCTTACCGAGCCATGGCCCGCGCTTCGCCCCTTTCGCTATCGCTGTTTCAGCAGATTTCGAACTGGGTTTAATTTTTTGCGCCAATTAATCGCCTCTTCGTCTCGCCTCTTATTCATCAATTTTGTTTACTTGGGCGCAAAATCTTTTCATTCAGGTGTGATGTGGATACGCGTACCAACGTAATTCCTTTAGACATATCCATAGCATGTTTTGGCGCAAGCTGTATTGCCTTCGATATATAGTTATGATATAGCCCTTCAACGCAAGAACCACGCTTTCTCCACCGCCCACAAGTAAAATTGCGGCACCTTAGTGAAAAGAGCAATGCGACGCACATTAATTCAAACCACTCGTTCTCTGTATTATTTATTGCGCGTTGCCCCGATCCATGAAAGTAGCGCGTGGAACGAGCGGGCTTGCTCCTTTCACTGCTATCTCGCCTGCATGAAACCAAACTTTCTTAAGGCCTGACATGCAAGCGCCGTCCTTGGGATCATTTCCCAGAAAACACTGCAAGTGTATTTTTAGAGAGAGAGAGAGAGAGAGAGAGAGAGAGAGAGAGAGAGAGAGAGAGAGAGAGAGAGAGAGAGAGAGAGAGTAGCAATTTGCGCGAATAGTACGTGACAACCCCTCAGAACGGAAGCCTTTAAAGAGAATCTCGTAACCTGGTTTTGTTCGTTCGTGTGCTTTTCCCCCCCTTTTTGTGAGGGTTTTTGTAAATATTGCAATGCCTCATAATCAAACCCTACGTTCATGAAGAAATTGCGATGATATTTTTTTTTCGTAACAAGCACATGAGCAGTATAGATGTACAAAATATCTATCCACTTCCAGAAGAGTAAAGCGAAAAGTTTAAAATAAAGAGGGTCAAGCATGTACTACCTTTGATTGATCACTGGCGTGGTATTTATTTCCGCATATAGCTAAATACAGAAGACGGGAACGTTTCCAAGCTCAGCCTAATGGTGTGGTTGTTTTAACATTTTAAGGTCCCCCGCAACTGGGGCGACACAACGATTTCTCTCGTCCCATCGAGCCGCGAAGCACTGAGAAACCTATGGCTATCGTCACCACGGAAATGGGATCCGCGGTTTTCTCCCCTCAGCAGACAACCTTGCACACACGCAAGGGTGTCTGCAGACACGCAGCGGTATTCTGCAGACACGCAGCAGAATACCTGCTTTTCTTTTCGAGCGCTGCTCTTTATTTCGGCTATAAATGGAGCCGGCCAATAGCGGCGATGCGGCCACCGTTACGTCGCACTGTAGCCCCAAAGAATCAGCTGACTTCGAAGAAGACAGTACGAAAGAAAAATCGTTGCAGCAAGTTTCTAGATTCCGTAACATTTGTCCGGGATAGTCACTGAGGACCTAATCTAAATATCCTCAGCGCTATTCATGTTCAAAACCATTTGAGATATTCAAGAAAGTGTTTCAAAATTCTTCAAGCGCCATCCAATCTCGATGATTGCACATCCTGCACATTCTTTTTTCTTTTCTTTTTTTCTGTCATGCCCTGCATCCCCCCCCCTGTGTACCTCTCAAAAATGTACTTGAAGACCACAGAACCTGTCGTCTCGGTTGCACAGCAGGTGCTTTCTTATCTTTTTCTTTTCTTTTTTCAGTGCCGCATTTTGTGCCCGATTATGATTGTTGCATACTGGAAATATTTTCGGCGTATGGGCATAGGTTATGCGTTTTTTCTGGTGATTTTTCTATTGTGTGTTCTGCAAATTATAAACTCTCATTGGTGCGCGTTGGATCGGTAAAGCCAGTTATCTTTGGTTGATGTTACCTTCATATACTATAATGATTGTATTCGGTTCACTTTGTCGTGTGTGCACTATGAAATCGCCTTTCCTTTTTTCTTGTTATCGTCTGCTAACTTGAACTCATATTGCAAACCTCGTCGCAATTCATTGTGTTGCTATGCTTTGTAACGCGTGAATCGATTTTGTATGATCTATAACACTTCACCAATTACCCCCCTTACTCAATTCCCTGTAAAAGGGCCTGTAAGGAATTTTAAATAAATAAATAAATAAATCTTAATGTCAGTTGCACAAATCAGTTAATAAACGCATGGGGCACCTTATAAATTATTAGAATGCTCAAACGCGACATCATCAGCCATCTCCGAGAGTGTCGCTGAGCTATGTCAACGAGATCAGTGTTGCGACGAAAAGTTTCCCAGTGTATTGCTGCTTCTCTCTGGCTCCGCGGCCCCCTTCTTCCCGCTTCTCCTCGCTCTCATAGCTCCCGGCTGTCCAGCCACCTTGCTTGCCGCCGCTGCCGCCGCAGCGGCGCACCATCCTCGCTTTGCAGCCATGCGCTCTGCCTTCGCGGGTTGTCGGACGCTTGAGACGTAAACGGTGTTTCAATGCGTTGCGATGGTCTTCTACTTTGTTGGCATTGAACTGGAGCCTCCAGCCACGTTTTGCTGCCTCACCGGATGATGTAGGCGCGGGTGATACTACGCTCCTTAGGCGAGCTTGCGCCGTCTAGTGAATCTCCCGCAGCGTCCAGATGAGCCACATCATGTATCGCGGCAATGGGTATTTGCGTGCCGTTTGCCTGCCACGGGTTGCTGACTACGGTCGGGTTTTCGCATATTGAGCCAAGTAATGACCACGATGAAAGATGCCACCCGCAATAAGTTTAACCGGGAATGTAACACGTGTGCGATGCTGAAACGTTTGGTCCCGGATATATTGCGGAAACTGCATTGTAATGCGCGTACTTTAAAATAACTCTACCACATTTCGCACTAAGATGTCTCTCCGATGATCGCGTCGTCCAGGCAATTCAGATTAATGGTTAGATCTAGTCAGAGTTGGCAACACGTTCGGGAATGCTCAAAACACATAAGCTTCTGGGGGAAGAGTATGGTCCTGAAAAATTACTGCAAGTCGTTTTCTAATTGACGTACTCTCAAGCACATTGCACGACATTTGGCCGGTATGGTGACTTTATAACAATGCGGAGTTTTATATCCCTCATTATGAAGGAGGAAATTGTAGTTCTCAAACGCAAATGTTGACGGCGTCACTTCCGCAGCGGTTCTGTGCACCTTTGGCGAAAATGGCTGGAAAACAAACTTTTTCGCGAATATTTTCAAAACATAAACGCAGCGTGTTCTTCAGCTCGCAATTATGGTAATGGTAAACTGAAAACGCCTGTTAGGTAACACATCCCACCGTTTATTCCCGCTAATAACCACGACGGCGAAACGTGCGCAAATTTCTCGCGCACATTTGGGCACGGTCACAACTGCGACGGCACCACACCTCCCACATCTCCAAGCTTACAAACCTTTTATCGTCACTGTTTTGCCTTGGGGATGCACCCCTTTCCTTTTAGCATTAGTAGTCTGCACCCATCAACTTGGCTGTTGTGGACAGGAATTGTGGACAGGCTGTTGTGAACAGGTCACGCAAACTACTGCGCTTTTCCCATAAGGTTCCGCAACACGTTTGCTGCTTGGGCGGTCACTTCGGGAAAGTTGGCGCAAACTATTATTTTTTAAGACGATAGTCTTTCTTGGGCTACTTAAACCCAGAAATTTTGGTCTGTCTGTATGTCTGTCTGTCTGTCTGTCCATCCGTCTCCCCGCGATATGTATGTGGTGCGGGTTGGGCTTTTATTTTATTCTATAGCCCTTTACCTTTGTCCATCCGTCTGTCTGTCTGTGACTTGATTAAGCCACCCGGCCAAAGTAAAAATTGATATTGCGCAATAATTTTATATACTCACAGCCACATGTAAACGTCTAAGCCCGGTTTATATGTTCATACTTGTCAACTTTGTTGAACAAGAACAAGACATTACGCAAATATAAGACAGGAAATTAGTACACAAGGGATATTTACAGTGTTCCTTTATTAAAAAATTCATGGATGCTTGGTTTTTCGATAGCAAATGATATTCTACATCTACTGCAGCAAACCACCGCCTTCTGGCGGCATATGAAAAATCACGCGGCAACAGCAACTAAAGGTTCCACTAGCTAGGTTCCACGTTCTGCTTGGAACGCACGTGGAGCATGGCCACGCGGCTCTATAAACCTTCTAGTCGGCCGCCTCCATTCACGCGCGTCTCCGCCGTACTGCAGCGCTGGCATCGAGGAACCCGGCCTGTAGCAGTGGAACGCGGTAAATTCAAATCGCCTTCCGCAAACCTATAGTGTGTTTACCTTGGAATGAGCGCGACGGTACAGGAACAGCACGAGAGGTTAGCGGGAAAGCAAAGGGGGCATTTCCTTGGCAAATGTCTACAAAGACTATCGCCTTTTGATGACATTTGCAACGAAAGGAGCAGATACGCGGACAATTTTTTGTCTCAAGACCAAGAAGACAATAATTTCATCGCTTAAAAAGGGTACTGTGGCATAGAAGACAAATAATTAATGTACACATTGCTTTCAGCAAAGAAATAGCCCGCGGATCCAGCTATGCAAGTTATAATACAACAAATAAATCCTTAATGATTGTCTTTGAATTCCGAAGCATTCTTTGGCTTTGGAAAATTACGCGCTTTTATTTCACAGGTATGGAGAGGTTACGATCTCTGAATCATTGCAGGAAAGAAATGCCATTGTACGTGTATATTGCGAGTATTGCCTCTATGTTTCGCGCTAGTTTTACCGCTTGCTTCACTGCCACAATGCCATTCTGCCGTGGTGCACCCGTTAGAGGCAAACCGGTGATGGCTTGGTGCAAGCCTACAAATAACACCAGAATTTTTCGGCCCTCTCAGGGGGCCGCCATTTTCCTGCGATTGGTGCACCGCTGTGCGGGAATTTCCTCGGGAACTGCGGGAAAAGCATCCGCCGCCCCAGGCGCATGCCACCGATTGCGCTGGACTGTGTATCATGCGACCCTTTCAGGCGCCTAATCTGAGTTGAAAATTGCTAAGTACTATTATGAGCAATATGAAAGGGAACACAGGACCGCGTGGAAAATGCCCTCAGACCCAGCTATGAATGATACGCAGCGGCTGCCGCCGGAAACAAAGTGAAAAGGGGGACGCTGTTCTAACAACTGTCCCCTTTCTCGCCGTGCGTCTTCTCGGCTGTCCGACGATGCCATATTATCGGCGAAATGACGTAGGCTGCTGCTTTGTAGAAATGCCAGCGTGGTGGGAGTGCCAACCGTTAGTGGAAGAGCGCCCTCCTTTCCCCCGTTGGTTTTCACAGCGCCATCCGCGTATCGCTCCGAGTCTCTTTCGAGGCTGTTTGCCACGCGTTCCTGTGTTCCCTTTCATATTGCTCATAATAGTAGTATTCCACATGTCAGCACGCCACACTTAACAGTGTACTAGAGAGTGCGTTCAACGTGAGCAAGAACTAATTACGTGCCATATTTTCCTATGCTGCACACAGGACGCGAATTCACCGTGTCGTACGTTGTTTTCGTCGAAGTCAAGAGTCAGATGGCACAAAGTGGGCGAGTAGCCAAATAATGCTTAGCAATAAAAGAATCAACGGACCCTAAAAATATTTTGTTACCATGGGGGTTTTCATTTGTCACAGGTAACTGACTGCTTCGTTAATAGCACTTCCTTGAAGAAAGCGTCAGTTTAATACAATACTGGGGTATGTTTAGCATTGCCGGACCTATGCAGAATAGCAGGTTTAATAGTGTACGCATTAAGAGCCGAAGACTGTCCCGCTCGCATAAAGCTTATAGTGGTAAGTCCTCTCTAAAATATTGTTAATTATAAGAATAAGTGGAAAGAGACCCGTCATATCGATTAAACTGCACACGCATGACCGCATCTAAAACTATTTTTCATTATAAAACTTCACTTCTTTCAAAGCGGCTTACCAGATCAAGGTTGATTGGAATCGAAGTGTCTGTTAGCAAAACGGTGCCCTACACGTTTCACATATTTCGATTTTGAGCTAAAACAATGTGATCAGGCTACATACAGCATTAAGTTATGGATGGCCGAAAATATAGGTTATTGGCCGCCATCAAGTGCCAGTGGAGACAGGCTGAATACTACTATAAATTTTGGATGCACGAAAATGCAGGTTCTTGGTCACCCTCAAATACTAATGTGGTCAGGCTAAATACAAATTCGAGCTTCGTATCCGCGAAAGCGTTGGTTCTAGACCCCCATGAAGTGCAGTGTGTATTTTAGTATAGAGTTGACCTGGGATGCTGATGTTTACCGCAATAATAAAACGCCGTATTCAATTTCAGAAACTTTATAACGTTGCTATGACGCATCCATTTCCATTTTAGGCGCAGCTTGAAGTAGACTATAATCATTTATTCGGATCCCATCGACGTTTCAATTCAGTTAGGTGCCATAAAACAAGCACACATTTAAACACGCTCCTATTTAGATAAGATTCATCAAATGCTGCAAATATGGAATTTCTCCCGTCTGCTGTTCATTTGCATCTATTCATTACAAAGACTTGCTGTTCCCCTAGCCAAATTGTGAACAATTCTGAGAGAGAGAAAGAGAGAGAGAGAGAGAGTATTTTGTGCCTGCCCTCAGAGCAGAACAAAAAGTATTTTGTGCCTGCCCTCAGAGCAGCGGTAGTATTAAACGAAGAGTATCATACAGATATATTAGGTCTTTCTTGGTAAGACGACACGTCATCACCCTGTTTCAAAAGGGATACCCCTAGCAATCAATCAATCAATCAGAGAGAGAGAGAGAGAGAGAGAGAGAGAGAGAGAGAGAGAGAGAGAGAGAGAGAGAGAGAGAGAAGGCTCTTTATTGAAAAAGCAGAGAAGCTTTCCGGCGTTTAATATCACCTACATGCTACTCTGCTGCGAATTGGAAAGGGGGGGGGGGGGGGGAGGCCCCAGAAGGAGGCGGACAGGAAGAAAACTAGCCTGGGCTTAGCGTAGGATGGCACGCTTTTTTCCTAACAGCCGAGCTGTTCAGGGGCACGGCAATGTCTGTCGCAATGTCCAGAGGCTGAATGAAAGGGTTCCACCTAAATTGAGGGCGACTCAGCGAGCAATGGAACGGAAGATGAGAGGTGTAACATTAAGGGACAAGAAGAGAGCGGAGTGGGTCAGGGAACAAACGCGTGTTAAGGACATATTAGTAGAAATTAAGAAAAAGAAATGGACGTGGGCAGGGCATGTAATGCGAAGGCAAGATAACCGTTGGTCATTAAGGGTAACAGAGTGGATCCCTAGAGAAGGCAAGCGTTGCAGGGGGTGGCAGAAAGTTAGATGGGCAGATTAGATCAAGAAGTTTGCGGGGATAGATTGGTCGCAGTTTGCACAGGACCGGGATGATTGGAGATCTATGGCCTTTGCCCTGCAGTGGGCGTAGGAAGGCTGATTATTATTATTATTATTATTATTATTATTATTATTATTATTATTATTATTATTAATTGATGTCCGTTTATTATGCCCGTCACGCCAGGCGAAGGAACCGCCTCGACGGCCGTCCAGTGCGCAAACTCGGCACGTGCGCCTCGTGAGCCAGCGCACGTCCCCCCCCCATCTCCCCCTATTATATTCATCAATTAACTACCAGAACTCCACGCGTGAGCTTCGACTACGTACAGGCGGCGACACACTTGTCTATAATACCCGAGCGGCGTGCTGCGGGCTGCGCGGACGACGCCTCGCGATGGTTCAACATAGCTTGCATCTGAGCGTGCGCGGCCACCCTGACGCGATCAGCAAGTCTTCGTTTGCGTTTTTGGCTGCCGATGCTAGACAGGATGCTTGCGCCGCCAGGAGCGCGGTTGGCGGCACCGGCCGCGAGGTGCGCACAGTGCGTGCGTTGCTCAGAGCGCGGCATCTGCGCCGTCATTCTGCTGCTGCGTCATTTCTCGGCAGAAAACTGTCGCTTCATCCTTTTGTCAAAGTGCTACGTGTAATAAATCACGGGTTGAAGGCTGCGAGTTTATGCGCCGGTGTTGGTAGGCGATCGACGGCGCCGATGGTCGGATTTTCCAGAGCTTCTCTTATCGTTCAAATGGTCATGCTTTGAGGTCAATGAACAGAGAATGAGCGGGTTGTTCACGATAATGTGCATTTTCTCGCGAGCAGGGAAAAGATCTACCTATACACATTGATAAATTTATCATATGACAGCATTACGAAATATCATTTGGCGAACTTTAGGAAAACACGAAAGACTTTCATGCCTTATCATGCAATCGAAATTCGCAGTCCTTCAGACGAAACCGGCAGTCAACACCCGTCGTACCAAAAAGCCCATGGACGCCTCCAGGCAGTTAGCAGCAGCTAGAGCGAACCAAAGCATGACTGGGCATGAGTGGATGAGACTGCAAATAAATGAATTTTCAAGGCCAAGAAAGAATAATCAAAGTGTAATAAGAGGTAAAAAATTGGCGCAGCTCTAACAAGTGGTGCAAGGCTGGAGAAGCAGCAGAGCTGGGGGCCGACCTAGCTTCTCCCCACACTGACAGCGGATCCCAGGGGAGAGGGAGCAGCCAGACCCCTGAAGTGCAAAGCCGTTTTGCACGGCACTGTAAAGCAAAGACCATTAAAGTATGCACAGTGTTTTATTCAGTAGCAAGCATCATCGTCCCGTTCGTAGTCGTCTTCCGACGGCACAGCCGCGTAGGGCAAATCCTCTTGTAGCGCGTCCTCATATCGGTGGACCTCCACTTCCTCATCAGCTGGTCTGGTGGCCGTCTCCACGTGTAGACTGCGAAGACATGGCTTGACAGATTCGTCGTCGCCGTCTTGGGCGCGGCGGACCCGTGGCGCGCCGGTCGCTGCACGACGACGGCGACGAAGGCGGGAGTAACGTTACTAGAATACGTTGGGCGGGAGCTCCTCATGGGGCGTAAGCCCACGCGCAAGCCAGGACGACGCCGGGCGGTCGCCGAGAGGCACATGCTAACGTGCGCTCGCAATTTTCTGTCTCCGCTGAACGGATGTGTGTCGGCCAAAACAGATCTGTTGTTAAAAGGGAGTTACAAAGACGCAGCAAATTAACAGGAATCAATGCGAACTAAACAATCAAAGTAAATTGAATGGATGACTGAGTGAATTGAAGATAGATTAAGATGAATAAAGGTTATTTAGAGAAGTTTGTTTACGGAGTTCAAAGAGCCATAAATGAAAAGCAAGGGAATTAAGGAGGAACACAACGCAAATTAAGAGGAATCAATGTGAATTGTGAGGAATCAAAGTTACACAAAGGGAATAAATACATGAACTAAACTGGATAAAAGTTAAATGACGGGAACCAAAGCGACTTGGACGAATCAAGGTACAGTGCTCACGGATTGAAACGCGACACTGCGAGCGCGTGGCCTCCGGTACACGCAGCGCGGCCCGTGGACGCCCGTGGAAGCTAGGTGTTGCATTGTGGTATACCGCGAGCATAGAGACAATATACTGACTCTAGAGGAAAAGCGCGCCACTGAGCCAATGCATTGGAACCGTACGACACACAGTGGCAGACATGATACAACGATTTGAAGGTTGCCAGCTGAGCTTTTGCTTACTAAAAACGGCGAAAGCGATGGGTTGTAATCTGGCAACGTGCTACTTTGGCGTTTCCGCGTCCGGCTAGCGAAGCATGCCGGGATTAATTGTAACATGGCGGACCGCTGGCCAGGCGGGTTTTGTGTAGGCGGCGTCGACAGCATTGCGTAGTTTATCTCCTGTGGGTAGGTAACCGACGTGTTTTCGGTTTAGCGTACGTGTGACTTATATGTACTGAGACTATTTGAGCAAGATATGGCAACGCGTACACAACACTTGAGCGCAAGATCGAATGCGACTGATCGCATGCGCTAGGACGCCAAGGAGTCAGCTGATCCGCACTGGGCGCACAGAAAAATGAATCTCCGTATGATCTCCGTGCATTTTCGTGCTGTGCCGCTTTATTTGCCATTCTGCGACATTTTGCGAGTCGCTCAATGCTTTTCAAACGAAGTGAAGTGAACTGTGGGTTTAGCTCAATGTAAAACCTTTATTGACACATACACACACACACAAAAACATCGCATGGGCCAACGCTGATATTGCCGGTGAGTCGCGGCACTTTTAAGCACAGGAACGAAAGAGCGCGGTCGATCGCAGGCCAACGGAGTGGCAGAATGCATGCCAAGAATGCATGCGAAATACATTTCGCGGCGTGTCCCGTTTTCCTTTCTGTCTGTATTCGTCAAGTTCTAGCTGCTTTCCACCACTTCAAAGGGAAAGCTTGCGGAACTGAATGCGCATTATTGAATGGGCAGTAATTTACCGCACAGAGCGCGCGAGGAGAGAACATTGCCTTGTTGATTTACTGTGACTGATTAAAAAAGAAACCGCATTTCGTTACCTATTTTTTCGTTCTTCCTTCACGAACGCTTGCGCGGAAGTTCGAAGCACGAAGAGCTTTGCATGAATAAAACAACTGGAACCGAACGATTATAAAAGCTTCTTTTATTTCTCTTCCAACGGTAACGATCGCTGGCTGCCACTCCGTAGCCTGTAGTGAACTTGCGGTAGTCAAGGTCACATCGGAATCGCTGTTCCGGCGTGCTTAACGTGAAGAAAGAATGACAGCTTCGCAAGCGCCCGAGGAGGCACTTGCACAGCGCGTGCATCCGAGTTGTACCAGTTGTACACATTTTGTACGCACGCAGATCTGAGCTGGAGACTGCACACACACACATTGCGCAAGTCAGGCGCAAGGGCCTCGTCACTTCCTAGCACACTTAAAGAAAACCGAAACCAAAACTGAACTATGCACTTACTCTTTCTCCGCTAATTAAAGCTTAATTACACTAAAAGTTTTTTATAGAGCTAGTTTTATTTACTGATGCAATTATTTGTAACTATTTTGCTTCATTTCTTTGTTTTAGTTAAATAATTACGGAACAACTTTTTAGAATGCTGAATACAATTGATCTGACAACCATGGGAATTGTATCATGTCAGCGCCCACGATTCGTACGGTCTCAGAGCTCGCTTTACCCCCCTGACCGCGAGGATGAGAGCGTGTTGACTGTAGGCTTACTGCTTCCGGTTGCCAATGAGCGGGACTGTGGTTCCCTTAACGACAGTGGGGCGCTGCGATCCAGCACAGCACAAGCGCTGGAACGCGTTTGTGCGCCGACGTTAGTAGCCCGGCTGTGCGCGCATGCAGCCTATTTCGCGACATCGTGTGCGGGCGCTCTTGTTACGCGTGCCCTTCCAATGCGGCACAGTAATGTTCATGTAATGCACAGTCACGCTCATCTGAATAAAAGAACCTTCTATACGAAGGAACAGCATACAGGATGTAAACTTAAAAAAAGGAAAGACGCCTTTGCAGGCACGTTCGCGTGTGGTGCGGTGCATTAGTACTTCGTCGGCTCTCCTCTTTTTTTTGTTTTTTTATGGAATAAAGTTGGCTATTCCTTCGTGCAGACGCTTGTTTTATTCCGATAAGCGTGACCCTGCCTTACATGCACATTATCTCTGTCACATCGGACGGGCACGCGTCAGAAGAGCGCGCGAACAGGCGATGTCGTACAATTGGCTGCGCAGACCGCCGGGTGGTGGTAAACGCGCTCCAGGCTCGCAGCGCACCGCTGTCGCTGCGGGGAACCACAGCCCCGCTTATTGGCAAAAGGAAGCAGCAAGCCTACGGTTAAAACGCTCTCATCCTCGCGGTATACCACAATGCAACACCTAACTTCCACGGGCGTCCTCGGGCGGCACTGCATGTACCGCAGGCCACGCGCTCGCAGTGTTGTGTTTCAATCCGTGAGCACTGTACATTGCAAAAGAAGACAAAGCAAATAGTGAGAAATCAATGCAAATAAGCGCAATTAAAGTGACTAAGTTTGAATCAACTTGAATTAAAGCGGCTCACTCAATGAGTTTTGGGCATATCAAAGTCAAGTAAAATAAAGCAGCAATCAACAAGGTTCAACAGTGAATTAAGACGGGGCCAAGTGAATTAAAAAAAAGAACAATGCAACTTAAAAAAATAAGTTCGAATTTGGATTAAGAAGAATCAGATTCAATTCCAAGTGAGCTAAGTTAAATCTTAGTGAATTTACGGGAATAAAACTTAACCAAAGGAATCCATATGAATTAGGAACGAAAACATGACGAATTAAAGAAGAATCAATGTAAATTCCGTGATAAGGCGTGTAAGGTTGTCGCTGGCTTCCTGTGTCGTAAGCTCGGCTTCCTCGTTAAGGGCGGAATATCGGTTCTGCAGCGCGATCCTCAATTCTTCTACTTTACGTCTTACTGTTAGTACATTTGTTGCGGGCCCTCCTCAAATCTAGCCTAATTCGAGATCTTACCATACGGTGGTCACTACACCTTACCCTTCCGAGCACTTCCACATCCTGCACGACGCCAGGGTTATCGCATAATATGAAGTCTATTTCATTTTTGTGCTCCCCATTCGGGCTCCTCCAGCTCCACTTCCTACTCTCCCGTTTACAGAAGAAGGTATTCATTATGCGTAGGTTATTCCGTTCTGCAAACTCAACTAGTAGGTCCCCCCTGCTATTTCTACAGCCCAGACCATAGTTCCCAACTGCCTTGTCTCCAGCCTGATTCTTGCCTACTTTAGCATTGAAGTCCCCCATAATTACGATATACTGTGTTTTTACTTTAGCCATTGCTGATTCCACATCTTCATAGAAGCGTTCCACTACTTGGTCGTCGTGGCTGGATGTGGGCGCGTAGCCCTGCACCACCTTGAGCTTGTACCTCTTATTGAGCCTAATTACAAGACCTGCTGCCCTTTCGTTAACGCTATAGTATTCGTCTATGTTGCCAGCTATGCTTTTATTGACTAGAAATTCCACTCCCAGTTCTCTTCTGTCCTCTAGACCACGGTAACATAGGACGTGTCCATTTTTCAGCACCGTAAAGGCTTCGCCTGCCCTCCTAACCTCACTAAGCCCTATTACATCCCATTTAATGCCCTCTAATTCCTCGAACAACACCTCGAGACTTGCTTCGCTAGATAAGGTTCGCGCGTTAAACGTTGCCAGGTTCAGATTCCATTGGCGGCCTGTCCGGATCCAGGGATTCTTAGCACCCTCTGCTGCGTCACAGGTGTGACCGCCGCCGTGGTCAGTTGCTTCGCAGCCGCTGGGGACTGAGGGCCGAGGGTTAATTGGCGTATTCATTGGAGGTTGTGGCCGTTACTACACCAGGGTGGCCAATCCTGCTCTGGTGAGGGAGTGCATTACCGGCAATGGTCACCGGGGTCAGGCCGCACCCCAAGCCCCTTTGTGCAATTCCATCAATACGCGGATTTCTTTTTTTTTTATTCCGGTGGGAATTGTCCGGCACCGGGATTCGAACCACGGTCCTTCTGCACCCGAGGCGGGCGTTGTACCTCTACGCCATCGCTACGCCCCCTTAGCGTAGAACCGTGGTAGTAGAACCGTGGTCCAATAGTAGAACCGTGGGCCTGAAAATTAATATGCAGAAAACTAAAGTAATGATCAATAACCTCGGGACAGCACAGCAGTTTGAGATAGGTGGCGAGGCAGTGGAAGTGGTAAGCGAATACATCTACTTAGGCCAAGTTGTGACCCCAGATCCCAACCATGAGACAGAGATAATTAGAAGGATCAGAATGGGGTGGGGTGCATATGGCAGACATTCTCAGATAATGAATAGCAGCCTACCATTGTCGCTGAAAAAGAAAGTGTATGACAGCTGCATCTTACCGGTACTTACCTACGGGGCAGAAACTTGGAGGCTCACTAAGAGGGTTCAACTTAAATTGAGAACGACTCAGCGGGCAATGGAGCGGAAAATGATAGGTGTAACATTAAGGGACAAGAAGAGAGCGGAGTGGGTCAGGGAGCAAACTGCTGTTAAAGACATATTAGTAGAAATTAAGAAGAAGAAATGGACGTGGGCAGGGCATGTAATGCGAAGGCAAGATAACCGCTGGTCATTAAGGGTAACAGAGTGGGTCCCTAGAGAAGGCAAGCGTTGCAGGGGGCGGCAGAAAGTTAGATGGGCAGATGAGATCAAGAAGTTTGCGGGGATAAATTGGTCACAGTTGGCACAGGACCGAGGTAATTGGAGAATAATGGGAGAGGCCTTTGCCCTGCAGTGGGCGTAGATAGGCTGGTGACGATGATGATGAATGGGAATTAGGAATAATTAGTTCACTGAAGTGAATTAATGAGTGGATTTAAATGAATTAAATTGAGTCAGCAAGAGTCGAAGTGAATTAAGATGCATCATAGTGAAGTACTAAAAAGACAAAAAATGGAAAGGAATAAATTGGAATTAAGAGGGCTGGTGGGGGATTGTTTTAAACCAAAGTGAAATAAACGGATCATTTATTGAAATAAGGTATATAGATGTGAATTAAGGTGAATCAAACTGAACAAACTGGAACCATAAGGGCGTTAAGATTGGTCCAGTAAATTGTGATGGACGCCAAAACAAATTACCAAGAATCAACCAAGATCAAGGAATCACTGTGATGTCAGAAGCGACAAAGTAAATAATACCCCTGTCACACGGGCACTTTCAGTCGCGATTGAGTCGATCCGGATTGACCCCCCTCTGGATCGGTCACTGCTAAACAGCAGTTTCAATCACAATCGAGTCCGATCCCACTCGAACTCAATCCTGGTTTCTCAAGCGCGATTGAGGTTTCTAAGCGCGATCGGACGACAGCGGTGATACTAATGGTCCAGAAGTTGACAACTTGAACTAACGCCACAAATTGTATCAAATAACTTGACGCAAATCAGCCTGCGGTAACATTTATATAGTTACATATACCTACGACCGCGCAAAGTTACAAGTCGCCGGCCGCGCAGTACATTTTTAGCAGTGTGTCGAACCGAAAAAAATACCGGTTCGGTTACGGTTCTGGTTCAGGCGAAATCATTTCGTTCCGGTTCAGTTCCGGTTCGACAAATCTACGTACCGAACCGGTTCGCGAACCGGTTCGGGAGCTTGAACCGGTTCACGAACCGGTTAGATGCGTTGAATTATCACTGAAGTTGCAAAAAAAAAAACATGTAGTAGTTTAAAACGACAGGCAAATCAAAATACAAACAAAAATTCAAAATGCTGTTGTTCCCCTACGGCAGTGGCGCAATTGCAAAGCAAACTTTAAACAATTACGAAATATTAGAAAAACAGATGAAGTGGCGACGATTTACCACCTACTTTCTCGCCCAGACTTAATGTTGTCCTAGCGACTATTCATAAAGCCACCGCCGAGAGATATGACGGTGGGATATATTTTCTGCCCTTTCCTTTTTTTGTTGAAATCGCGGTTGTCGCTATGGGATCGCCCATCACGCCAACCTTGAAGCCTTAAATTTAGGCCTGCGTACTCTCGCGTTCAAATACCAATGGCGCACATTTTTTATATTTGTAACTAAGCAGAAAAATCCTACATCATGCACAGGAATACTACCAATGAATTAGATTATTTGGTCACCCTGAATAATTTGTTAGCTGCCACCATATCGAATGTGTTAGCCACACTTTTGTTAAAAAGTAAGCTTTAGTTAACGCTCAGTCACTGCATTATTGCTCTGACCACTGCAATTCTTTTTGCGATAGCTATACCGGATGTGTGCATTACACTCAGTATGTCATCGTACCGCCTGACCCCCGGCCATCGTTCCGTTTGCTACATTGCGCAATCTCATAACAGATTATGCTGTTACAAAATGAAAGAGAAATTTGACGCGCAGAGCATGAGATGGGACTTTTTTGGGTAGACGCTCTTTAATTCGTCCACAGCACTACTCCCTTCCGGAACGAGTAGCAGTATAAGCAATGTAGCGAGTTGGGCAGTCAGTACAGTGCACCTTCGAAAAAAAGCAAATCTGAAAGAGACAAAACTGCAGAACAAGCAGAAAAGATGATCGCTGGGTGAATGGGACAGTGTGAGGTACCGGCCTGCCTTTCTACACGTGTCATCTGCTTTATTACTGTGTCTGCTTCCAGACAAGGTCGAGGGCTGCGGTTTCTTGCCGAGGGGTTAAGTGCGCACCTTAACAGTTTTCCCTGACATATTTGTTGTTATTTATATATGTAAAAAACGGAACTTGTCTACTGTACTGTCCTCAAAAACTGACCACGGAACTCACTTCCTCCGCATTGATGACATTTTTGGTTGTGAAAGGCAGGGCAAAGTAAAGTATAGAGCAATATCGACGTTTTGGTGTTTTTTTTACTTAATAAGCTTTACTTACTTTTTGCGTAATATTTTAAAACAACGTGGTTCGCCTTTTCTTTTTTGTTGTTTTCCGTATAAACACATTTTTTAAAAAGCTGGCGCATTTGATGCCCCGTGCTATATCTCTGCTCTGCCGGCAGACTTATGTTAACCAGCTGATGATATTAAACGTGGATCAAAATCTCGATACACGGACGTTCTCAATTTCCATCTACTTCATAAAAACTGTCGTGGGGAAGGGATATCGAGGCCACTTGTGGTCAGCAGCAAGCGGCTTAGCCACTGAGTAGTTCCTGCGGTCACACTTGTAAAGTATTAATAATTCGCAGGTGTCGGATCTTTTAAACAAGTTATGAAATGCAAAAAGTTTGCAGATATCGGGTGTGGGCTTTCGCTGTTGCGCAATGTAGATCTCCTGGAGCCTGATTGCTCCAATAAAGCCGCAGCTAGGGAAGGGCAAAGTCGTTTATATCCCCTGCAAGCTACCGAGAATGACATTTCGTTTGGTCAGCTTGCACTACGCTCGCGCTTCCAGCAGCAACAGACCATTGCTACATTGGTGCTCATTCATTTCCCCTGTTGTACATAGAGCGTGATAGCCCCGCACGGGGCACCTTGAGTAATCTTGGTGACGGTACTGGCGTAACCGCGGACCCCGAGCCCCCCAACATAAGCTGTGACCTACCGTGGTGATGTGTTTTTAAGGTGAAGGGTAGAAACCTCTAACGGTGGCCGTCGGAGCCTTGGTCAAGCTCCGGCCGATGGGCTCCCTGCCTGTCTACCAGGCAGGGAGCTCCGGGACCTCTTTGACTGCCAGGGTAAGGTCAAAGAAAAAAGTACCCCCGTCTACCTGCTTTTATACTATGCTATATGGCATTTTCAACCCCACCCCCCCCAGACGTGATCGGCCCCCGAAAAGGGGCCGCACCGAAGTTTCATTTCCACCTCTTTCAACAACTGTCTTTCCAACAACTGTAAACAACTATTCCCGTTTTCTTGTAGTTGAGTCAACTGACACAGAAAGATCTGTCGCTTCATTGTCTGTCTTCTTGGTATCGAAGTTCCTGACGAGTATAATTGGTGAGGCGTACAAAGCCAAGAAACAAAGAACTGGTCAATTGCTGGTCGAAGTCGCCAAGCAGCAGCAGCCATAAAAACTCTTGAGCCAGACCCGAATCGGTGATCTTGACATCAGGGTCACGCCCCACCGCAGCTTAAACAGCTCTTAGGGCGTGATCTCCGATCCCGATCTACTGAACGAAACTGAAGCCGACCTGCTGGAGGGCCTTCGAGGTCAGGGCGTAACAGGGGTCAGGCGCATAAACATACGTAGAGATGACAAACAAATACCTACAAAGCATCTTATCTTAACTTTTGACAGGTCGAGCCTTCCAGAATACATCAATGCAGGTTTTGTTCGATGTTCGGTCCGGCCTTACATCCCTAACCCGCGGCGCTGTTTTAAGTGCCAACGGTTTGGACATGGCACCAACTCCTGCCGCAGCCGCCTTACCTGTGCAAAATGCGGCCAACATGACCACCCGTCCGAAAACTGCAACACCCAGAGTTTCACCTTTGCCAACTGCCAGGGGCCCCACGCAGCGTGGTCCCGCACTTGTGAGAAATTTAAGCAAGAAAAACAAATCATAAATGTAAAGGTCACTGAGAACATCACCTTTCCAGAGGCGAGAAAGAGGTTCGCCTCTTTCCCTCTGGGGAGGTACGCGGACGCAGCTCGCCGGGGGGCGGAGCGGCGTCTGGTGTCCACAGGGACCCAGTTCAGCGAGTATGACCTGGTCCCTCCCCCGCCCCCCCCCCCCTGGGGTGCCTCAGGCAGCCCAATCCGTTGCCACGCCGCTTGCTGAGGCAGCAGCGGTTGTGGTGACAACCTCTTCTGTAGGGACCGGTGCCGCTCCCGCCTCTGCCTCCCCGTCCTCCAGTGCGTTGGAGGGTGCCGACCGGATCGACACCGGGGGCTCGCATCGGCTCCCACCGCCACCGCACCTCCCGTGCCACCTCTGGTGCCCCGGACGCTCTCGGCGGTGGCGGCTCAAACCAGGGGTTCCCGAAAGGGGGCCAAGTCCGGGGGGCCTGGTCCACCGGGCACCCTTCTGGCATCCGACGAGGAGATGGATGTCACGCCGTTCCTGCCTGCAACGCAGCGCAAGGAGCGGCCTCCGATTTCCCAGCCGACAGAAAAGCCTAAAAATCCTAGAATAACAGCCCCGAAAGACGACACATGAACAAACACACACACTCCAGTTATTCTTAAATTTAAATAATGGGAACAGAAAACATCATCCAATGGAACTGCAGAGGCCTCCTTAAAAATCTTGACGATGTGTATGAGATTCTGCATGCCAGTCAGCCAAGTATCATGTGTCTCCAGGAAACCCATCTCAATTCTAAACAAACAAATTTCTTAAATAGTTACATGGTATACAGAAAGGACAGGGTTGGCTGCACACACTCTTCAGGAGGTGTGGCAATTGTCGCTCGGAAATCCTTAGCCTGCCACCCTGTCACTCTGAACACTGTCCTCGAGGCTGTAGCAATCCGTACGATAATATTTAATAGGTTGATAACGGTATGCTCCATTTACATCTCTGCTGATTTTGCACTTCTGAGCTCTGATTTCGAGGCGCTGGTTGACCAGCTGCCCGAACCATACATACTAACAGGCGACCTTAATGCGCACAACTCTCTTTGGGGCTCCTCCAGAACGGATGCCCGAGGTCGCCTGATAGAGAAGTTTCTTACATCCTCCGGAGCATGCCTTTTCAACAAAAAACAGCCTACATACCATAACTTAGGACACAATGCATACTCGCATCTTGACTTGGCTATTGGTTCCGCAGTTCTCTTTCCATGTCTTGAGTGGGGTGTGGGCACGGACCCATATGGTAGTGACCATTTCCCCACTTCATTAACGTATATAGGTATAGGCCCGAGCAGTCCATCTTCCCATAAAAGGTTTAATGAATCAAAAGCAAACTGGAGCACATTCACACAAACATCTCAACTACACCACACATCCATAAAACACCTACACGTGGAGGAAGCCGTTTAACTCGTCACGGCGCACATCCTCGAGGCCGCCGAAAAGTCCATTCCCCAGGCCTCCAGTGGGTCCCGCACCCCAAGGAGGCCCTGGTGGAACGAAGACTGCAGGCGGGCGCGAGAGGCCCAGAACAAGGCGTGGGGTGTCCTTCACCGCTACCCCACCTCAGATAACCTCATTTCTTTTAAACGGGCAAAGGCTTTTGGGAAGCGAGTGCGTCGTGAGGCGAAAACGGAGAGTTGGCGCACCTTCCTCACTTCCATCAACTCATACACTGACACACACAAAGTCTGGACACGAATACGAAAACTAAAAGGACAACAGACGCATAGCCTGCCCCTGGTTAGTACAACAGGGGACACACTGGAAGACCAGGCTAACACACTTGCACAACACTTCGAACACGCGTCCAGTTCAGCACACTACACAAACACTTTCATGAAACACAAAACATCTGGTAGAAAAGAAGTCCCTGCGTGGTAACAACAAGTCGCACACTTCTTACAATTCTCCTTTTTCAATTCATGAGCTGAAGGTTGCTCTGAGCACATGTAAGCCTTCAGCTCCAGGTGCAGACAAAATCACATACACCATGATACAACACCTACACCCAGACACTCTTGAAACACTCCTACATCTATACAACAACATATGGCTTTCGGGGCACATTCCTCGCTCTTGGAGGGAGGCCATAGTAGTGGTTTTCCTGAAGGAAGGAAAGGACCCTTCCTCTCGCGCTAGCTATCGGCCCATCGCCCTCACAAGCTACCTGTGCAAGCTCCTCGGGAAGATGATAAACAGGAGACTCGTGTACTTTCTTGAGTACAATGGTCTTCTCGAGAGCTGCCAGGCAGGCTTCAGGGCGGGGCGGTCCACCAACGACCAACTCGTTGCGCTCGAGTCCTATATAAAGGACGCTTTCATTCACAAACAGTTTTGCACAATGGTGTTTTTTGACCTTGAGAAGGCCTATGACACCGCTTGGCGTTACGGGATGCTCAGTGACCAAAAGTCTTTCGGTGTTTCGGGCCATATGCTCAACACCCTTGCTAGTTATTTGTCCGAAAGAACGTTTCGCGTGAGAGTAGGTAGCGCACTCTCAAGAGTTCATGTGCAAGAAAACGGCGTTCCGCAAGGTGGAGTGCTAAGCTACACTCTGTTCATAGTTAAGATGAACTCCCTTGGGAAGGCATTGCCACCTACAATTTCTTATTCAATGTATGTAGACGACATCCAGGTATCTTTTAAATCATGTAATATGTCCATCTGTGAGCGTCAAGTCCAGCTCGGTGTCAAAAAACTTGCCAGCTGGGCAGACAAGAACGGTTTTAAACTTAACCCAGAAAAAAGCACCTGTGTTGTCTTCTCCAGGAGGCGTGGGATCCATCCGAACCCAGACATTATCCTTAATGGCGTATCGATTCCTGTGAGGAAGGAACACAAGTTTTTAGGTGTGGTGTTGGATGAAAGGCTTACGTTCATCCCTCACATTAAACAATTGAAACATAAATGTCTAAAGGCTCTCAACATTCTTAAAATCTTGTCCCACCAGTCGTATGGAACGGATAAGCAGCTCCTGTTACGTATTTTCACAAGCCTAGTGGGGTCTAGATTGGACTATGGGAGTGTTGTGTATGGGTCAGCCAATAAAACAGCACTTAAAATGCTCGACCCAGTGCTTCACTTGGGGCTTCGCCTCTCTTGTGGCGCATTCCGTACGAGCCCTGTACAGAGTCTTTACGCAGAGTGTGACAAATGGTGCTTATCACACCAGCGAACCTATGTTGACTTGTTATATGCCTCTAAAATTTCATCAATGGACAACCATCCTTTTAAACCGGTTTTTAATGATACATCCACATCAAAGCTCTTTTTAAATCGCCCATCCATTCCTGTTCCCTTCTCGCTCAGAGTAAGGGACGAGGTCACTGTTCATGAGGTCTCCTTAGTAGACACATTCAAGTCATCTATTACCGATCTTGTAGCACCATGGCATCTTCGTCCTGTTGCATGTGACTTGTCTTTCTTAAAATACAATAAGAACAGGACACCAAAAAGTGGGATTTTGCAGCATTTCATGTAAATGCAGGATAAATACAAGGCTGCAGAGTTTTTCAGCGATGCATCGAAAACGTTCACTGCAGTGTCTTGTGCGGCGCATGGGCCGAATTTTGAAGCATATAGAACAATGAATGTAAAGACAAGTATTTTTACGGCAGAAGCATATGGCATTTTTCTTGTTGTAAGTCACATAGTGTAACATCATATTCCTAAATCCATCATCTATACAGATTCGCTGAGTGTCGTCCGTACATTGTCATCCGGAGAGTCCTCGAAAAACCATGTAGTTAACCTTGTCTTGAAATCAATTGTGCTGGCATATTCTTCAAACCTTGAGGTGACTGTGTGTTGGGTGCCAGGCCACTCTGGCATCGGCGGAAATGAACTGGCGGATGAAATGGCCGCCAATGCTGCACTCCGAAACACAGTAGACATAACAACACTACCTTACACAGACCTCAAGCCACACATAAGACAACACTTGCGCAGAACATGGCAAACACACTGGAATGGACAGATAACAAATTACATGTAATAAAGCCACACTTGGGACGGTACACATCTGACTCACATAACAGACACATGGAAGTCGCCTTGGGTAGGCTGCGGATAGGGCACACCCATGCAACGCACTCGTATCTGCTGACGGGATCTTCTAGACCCCAGTGCAGCAGGCGCGGAGAGGCCCTATCCGTAGTGCACATAATAATCACATGCAAGGCACTTCACACAACACGTCACAAACACTTCAGAGAACTCTACAGACAACATATTCCCCTACATCCATCAATGTTTCTAGGTGACGATGCAATGGTTTACGTGAAACGTGTGTTTGAGTATTTGTCAGACGTCAAGTTTTTAAACGTCATTTCCTATCACGAATAATCAAATCTGGCCCTATACACCAGCCATCACCATTATCTTTAATTGATTTTACTATGTTCAGCTTACACGGTGTTATACCTACCCTTGTGTGGTAATCACTTCTCTTTATTAAATAACCTCTTCTTTGGCGCTCTTTGCCCTCGTTGGCCTTGCGCCATTAAACACTAACCATCATCATTATTAGAGCGTGATAGTGTTCAATTGTCTGGAGGGGAAATTGCGCGAGCGGGTATGAAGTTGAGGGTACGTGAAAAAAAAGGCCTGAATTGCATTGACTGTGCAATATCAACCACGGAGGGTCGAACCGTTTCGGCATGAACCGGTAACCGTTATTTCTTTTCTCGGTTCAGTTCCGGTTCGGGTTCAGCGTGCTCAAAAAAATAACGGCTCGGGTTCGGGTTCAGTTCCGGCAAAAATACCGGTTCAGTTCCGGTTTTAGGTTCGGTTCGGTTCCGGTTCAACACCCTGATTTTTGGCGCCATCTGGCCAAAGTGAGTGCAACCGGTGCAACTTCTCAATCGGTATTGAAACGTGCCGTGATGCAGCGGCGGTACGTCGAGCGCGCTCGAAACGTTAATCACGCTTCGCTTCAATCCAGATTGAAAATGCCCGTATGTCAGAGGTATTAATTGTTTGACTAGGCCAATTACGCATTATCAAAGTGGATTAGGATGAATCCAAGAGCATAGTAAGCACTAAAAGGGAATTAAGATAGATACAAGTTAGTAAGAAAGAAAAGCAAATTAAGTAGAATCAATACGAAGAAAAATAATCAATGTGATTTAAAGCGGAAAACTAGGAGAATAAGCTTATATCGAAACAAATTAAGCGTAAAAAAGTGGAATAGAATGAATAAAATTAAAGAAATAAAGTGATTCTGAGAGTAAATGAATGGACATCAAAGTGATTTCAAGTGAATGACAGAGCGATTGAAGTAGATGAGTAATCTAATAAAATAGATTATTACGATAATAAAGTAAAGGACAAAGCGATATAAATCGAATCACTCAGGAATTAAATAGGTTGAGTGATTAATTTAGGGGTATAACGGAGCGAAATTCCGGTCCTGACTTGGCTAATCAGGCCAACTAATTAAGACCTGAGTTATCCACCATATTTTGTTCAGTAATGCACTTTAAAGCAGGGACTCCTCCCGTTTAATTTCTGAGTAGTTGCCGTCCATCCCAATATACTTGGAACCATCTTAACTCGCTTTTGGTTCCTATTTGCTGAGCTTGATTCATCTTAATAAAGTTTTATATACCTTAGTTCAATAAATGATCCGCTTATTTCACTTTGATTTAAATTATCCACATTCACTCCTCTTAATTGTTTATTATCAAGGAGTACATACAGAAGCAAAATGGGGCCGCCAAAGCCTACAGGTGGGCTTGTGCGGCGTCGCCCGGCAGCAACAACCTTCATTGATACCTCTCCATTGACATTGATACTTCTCCATTTTATGTCTTCTTTCGTACTTCGCTCTGACACATCTTAATTCACTTTGGTTCCGGCTCATTCACGCTTGCCCATCTTATTTCACTTATTAATTCACTTCTGTCAACTAATTGATCCTAGCTCAGATTGATTATTGTTCGTTCACTGTGTCTTCATTCCTATTTCACAAGGATTCGCTTTGTTCACTTCGATTCCGGTGAATTTCCTTAGATAAAACTTAGTTAATTTAGTTAAGCTATACCATTTAATCTTATTCTTCTTCTCATTCATCATCATCATCATCCTGTCTATGCCCACTGCAGGGCAAAGGCTTCTCCCATAGATCTCCAATCATCCCGGTCCTTTGCTAACTGCGACCAATTTATCCCCGCAAACTTCTTGACCTCATCTGCCCATTTAACCCCCTGACGCCCACTTCCACGCTTGCCCTCTCTAGGGATCCACTGTATTACCCTCAATGACCAACGGTTATCTTCCCTTCACATTACATGCCCTGCCCACACCCATTTCTTTTTCTTAATTTCTACTAATTTGTCCTTAACGCGCGTTTGTTCCCTGACCCCCTCCGCTCTCGTCTTGTGCCGTAACGTTACACCTATCATATTTCATTCTGCTGCTCGCTGAGTCGTCCTCAATTTAAGTTGAACCTTTTTATTGAGCCTCCATGTTTCTGCCCGGTGGTGTGTATCGGTAAGATGCAGCTATTATACACTTTCCTCTTCAGGGACAATAGTAGGCTGCCATTCATTATCTGAGAATGCCTGTCGAATGCGCTACACCCCATTCTTATCCTTCATATTATCTCTGCGTCATGGCTGGAATACGGGGTCCTACTTGGCTTAATAGATATATTCGCTTACCGCTTCCACTGCCTCGCCACCTATCTCAAACCGCTGTGATCTCTCGAGGCTATTGCGCGTTACTTTAGTTTTCTGCACATTAATTTTCAGAGCCAAGATTCTTCTCTCCTTGCCCAGTGCACTAATCATGATTTGCAATTCGTCCCCCGAGTTACTAAGCAAGGCAACGTCATCAGCAAATCTGCGGTTATTGAGGCATTCTCCATTAACCTTTACGGGAACCTGTTTCCAATCTAATGTTCTGAATACGTCTTGTAAACATGCTGGAAATAACATTGGAGAGTGTGCTTATTCTGCTGAATTAAAACTTAATCCTCTTAATTTGCATTTCCCTCCTTCTTAATTCACTTTAATGCCGCGTAATTCCGTTTTGCACTATGTTGATTGTTTGTTTCATTTTACTTGACTTTGATATACCCTAATTCATTGTAATTCGGTTTAATTCAATTATATTCAAATAAATTCACTTTTATTCCGCTTGATTCCCATTGATTTCCCACCATTTGCTTTGCCTTCTTTTGCAATTTACTTTCATTCATCCTAATTCACTTTAGTTGCCACTATTTCACTTTTATCCAGCTTAGTTGATTTTCTATTTCCTTTCTGTAACTTTGATTCCCCCCGATTCACATTGATTCCTCTTAATTTGCTTCGTCTTCCTTCTTAATTCGCTTGGTTTAATCTTATTACACTTTGAATTCAGTCAGTAACTTTGATTCATCTGTATTCACCTTGACCTAACTACAATTCAGTCATCCATTTAATTTACCTTGATTTCTTTTAGTTCGAACTGATACCTGTTAACTTGCTGTGTCTTTGTAATTCCTTTTTTCCTGTTATTTTGCTTTGATTATTCTTACCTCGCCTTGTCATCCCTCTCAATCAACAGTTTCATCCACTCATGTCCAGTCAGTCATGCTCGCTCTAACGGCCGTCAATTCCCTGGAGGCGTACATGAGCTTTTTTGTACGACGGGTGTTGACTCCCGGTTTGGGCTCAAGGACTTCGAAGGTCGACTGAATGACAAGGCCCAAAAGGCTTTTGTGTTGCCTTAAAGTTCTCATAGTCATATTCCGCAACGTTGTCGCCAGTTGTGTGTGGGTCTTTCCCACTGTGAATGATATCGCCATACTGGAAAGGGTTCAGCGTAAAGCAGTGCGCTTTATCTTTAACAGATACGGACGCAATGATTCGCCTCCCACTCTGTTACACCGTGCCGGTCTAGCCACTCTTGATAGTCGGGCAACGGTTTTTCGGCTTAAGTTTCTTTACCTAGTGCTACACAGATTAAACCCAGATCTTTACTTGAACTTTCGAGACACCATACCGACGAAGTGAATGCATGCCTGGGAACTTGAAGAATATTCATTCAGCAATAATACTTTTCTTTATTCGTTTTTTCCACGCACAATTCGAGAATGGAACACACTTGATGCAGTCATTACACAGCAACCAATATTACGCAAATTGATTAATATAATTGAAGGTACTGCTTTATACTAAATGGGTTAGCATGCAAAGTCATTAAAGGGGTCCTGAAAGGTGTTTTCTGCACACTAAATGAACAAGCGTCATCACTAGATTGGTTGGTCAACGTCATGTGTGCACAGTATAACACTTTTACGTGCAGCGGAAAGCTCACACTTTTGTTGAAAAGTTTGTTGCCGTATTCCCGCCCTTTCCTGCGTATTTGTGGGCTCTGCCATCTTCCAGCATGCACGTCATCGATTCTCGCACGTGGGTCACGAAACCGAAGTTTTGTCATTGGACGGATTCTTTCTCGCACTTCCGGCGAAGGGAAGCGTCGGCTGCCCAGCGTCGACGGATTGCGGTGGTGCTTTTGGTTAATTAGCGCTTCCTGCAGTACGTTTAACGCTATCGTGTTCGTCCATATTGTAGCGCAAGCTACACTACGCTACCTCGGGCAGACTTCGCGGGGTGACAAGTTTTGCCCTTGAGCGCTAGAGGTCAAACCATGCCCCCTTCCGCAAGCACCCGAAACGGAGCAGAGGCCCGATAACGGGGAGAGATATGCGGCAGGGGAGAGATAGGCGAGGAGTGAAAGGAGCCGTGCGACGGTGCGCCGGACCCGTGCGCGGGACATCGCGAAGGAAGGCGAGGAGGCCGCCGCCGCATCGATTAGGGCGCTCCACGAAGGAAGGCCACGAGGCCATGTGCGGCGCAGAACCGTGTGCGATAGAGGAAGACGAACATCCAGCTGTTCTCCCTCGTACATTGGCGAGGCTTAAACAACGCCGTGAAGGGAAAAAAGGAAAACCGCTAGTGTTGCGTTCAGCTTCGCTACCTGCAAGTCTTACGCATTAGTGTGAGCTTCCTTCATTTTTTTTTGTCTCTTTTCCTCGCTGATACCACGACGACACGACAGCGACGCCGACTTCCGACTTGGCAGACCGTATTGTCACACGACGCCGACGGCAACACGGACAAGTCGGCAGAACGAAAGTCCGCGTGGTGTGACTGGCTCGCTGACCGAAGACGCCGACAATACCGGACGGTCGTCGGGAATCGGTCGTAAACGGGTAACTGCGCCCAGACAACATTCGTGCCGTAATGAATGCGGCTTTGTCCTACTATTAGTTACTAGAGTATAATAAACATGGTAAGGCCAATGAAGTTCCTACAACTCAACACTAGCACTACTGCAGTCCGAATTTCGGCTTACGACACTTCAGCCGTTCGCTTTGGCGGCAATTCGTTTCCCTGAATTGCAAACTGCAGATTCGAGTGCGACCAGCAACGTTTGTAAAAAAAATATCAGCTCAGTTAATAGCAGGAGAGAAGTTACAGGAGGTCTATTAGGTAATAAGAAATCAATATCGACAGAAGGTTTTAGCGTGAAGCGTAAAAGAAAAGCACGGCGAGCACTATTCCCGCAGGGCGAAATCGCTGTCGCAGCCGAAACAGTGCTGTTGGTGGAGATCAGCTGGGGTGGGGGCTTCATGGAACGTTACTGCCCAACAACGAACGTTACTGCGCGGTGGCTCAGTGGCTAAGGCGTTCTGCTGCTGAGCACGAGGACGCGAGTTCGATTACCGGCCTCGGCGGCGGGTTTTTTTTTTTTGATGAAGGCGAAAAGCGAAAACGTCTGTCTCTTCGAGATTTCGGCGCACCTTAAAGATCTCCAGGAGGTCAAATTTCATACGGAGCCCTCCACTACGGAGGGCCGCATCGCCTGTGAAGCGCCGGTGCGTTAAACCCCACAATAAATCAATCAATCCAGCATAAAACATTCATGACACAAATTTAAGTCTCGATCTAGTATACAGGTTATTTCCGCGCAACCACCTATAGTGTGTCGTGGCGCAGTAGGATAAAGCGTCGCGCTCACTCGAGCGACGTCGTGGGCTCAAACCTCGACAGCGTGTTTCTTTTTTTTTTTTTTGCGGGCTTGTTTAAGTGGCATGGTTTGCGTATAACAAAAGTTTTGGTTGTTTAAGCCATTGGCACGATTTGTTTATTTTAAACTCGTGATTTGTATATAGAAAAATGCAATTGTGCTTTCAGAGGAAGAAATACTGATGTGTGTATTTTGCGAAATAGGTATGGCTTAAATAGGTATGTCTTTATATATAGTTTCTTTCCATCCACTTTAACAAGACAGCAGGTGGGCTTGGGAAAGGGTGGGAGGAGGAATAAGGGATATATAGGGCCGCGGCCGGCAACCAAACCCTCCACATATCGCAATTGGCAGCACTTAGAATGTAAAAAAAAAATGAACGAAGATCCTTTATAGAATAAAAGGGCCTCCGGGCCATAAAGAAAGAAGCCAGGGTGGAATATTTATTTCGTGAAATCTAATTCAGGGTCGTACAAAGGGGCAGGCGCCGACCCAAAGCTCACACTACTCTTCCAAAACCACTCGGAATACCGGTTACGGCTTACTTGTTGTCTAGTTGATAAACCCGGGGGTCGCGCAGAAGTTTTCCGTAAAGTGGTTGAAGGGGGCTGGGGGAGAAGGAGGGGAAATTGAATGCATGAAGCACCCTAAAAAAGTCCTGTACCGTGCAAACCTTCGGCTGCTTTTTTGTTACGGTTATAGATGTTTAGAACTGATTGGAATAGCGGAATAGAATATTACTTCCGGTGTACGCGCATGTATGGCGTCACAACACTACCAAGCTCGACATTGGGGCAAACAAGCGGCCTAAGTGTCTATGTATACATACCTCCATAAGACCCCCCGTACACCTGTGGAACGGCATACACAGAGCCCCTTCAAGGTCGGTTTCACTATTACGCCTACACGCATTTCTGGAAAGTGAATTTTAGGGGCCAGATACGGGGTTTGATATCAAAGTGTGAATGCACTAGTGCCTTTTATTGACAGCATTTCGTATGCGGCGAAAATGAGGCCCATCAAGTGTTACAGGCGGACACACGTACTTCCTTGTTCAGCGCACAGAAGAGTGTTTCCGCATTTAAAACTCATCCCCACAATTAGGTTCACAGCACTGCAAAGAGGCGACGCGGCAGAATGGGCAATGTTTTAAAGCGCAGCCCTTTGGCGGCCGTCTCTAGGCTGAGCCGCGTTGTCGGCGTAACCGAGTGAACGGTGGCTAGACCGACGAGTGAAAGAAAAATCGAACGATGAAAGAAAGCAAAGGAGGAGAGAGTCGTGAAATTGGTAGGGGAGAGCGGTTCACAGCAGGGAGGGCGGTTCACAGCCAGCGCTCTCCGAAAGTGTGCGGTGGGGGAGGGGAGGGGGCAGTATGCTGTGCCCACAACGAGGCGCTCGACGGCGCGACGCTTGGCGAAAACGTGAGGGGGGCGTGCGCGTGACTATGATGAGCGTTCGCTTAGGACGCAGTTCGGGGTCCCTTCCTGAGAGGCACTTTGCGCTGCCGACGCAGAGGCTCATCATCGCTGCCGTCAACAGAACCCACGAGTGAGTTCTCCCTCAGCGCACTGCTGCTGCGCCCAAATATCGCATTATGGAGCATCTTAATCGCCAGCCAATGTTTTTATTTAAAACATTTGTTTTTTATTTCCTGCTTTCGGTAAGAATAAGCTCCTTTGTGCCCTTTCCTAGGACTCCAGCACAGTATTCGGTTAAATTTCTCATTCACTATTTATTCAAAAGCTTGAACTACTATGTTTTCGTGGTTCTTTTATTCGGCGTTTAACTGCTTCCACAGCCATGAGCTTGCAGTGTGTATAGACAATTGGTCAAGTTCTAAACCTTCTATTTTTGAAATCAGGTGTGTCAAATAGGTCGATTTTATCTTCGGTCACTTAATTTTAGTATTTGTGTTCTGTCGTTACAAAGAGTGGCATATTTCAGTAAGCAGACGCTATACCGTATTTTTTTTCACTGCAAACAGACGCAACGACGTTTATGGGCTGTTACTCTCAAAATCCAATATGTGCAAATTCACACAAACGAAACTGATATGCTTGCACAACCCTCACATAAAAAATAGATTGTACCCCGATTCCACATCATGAATAAAATGTGAGAGTTTCCACTGTCTTCCCTTCATCTTTTTGCGAAGTGTTAAATATCTAGAATAACGTTCTCATAGCAATATTACTTGGAACACCTTTTTGACTTTGTTTTGTAGACAGCTCCGGGGAATGTACTGCATTTTGTATACCGCACATTCTTTTATGCTACTTTAATCACGCGAAGCAGTTGCACAATCACTTGCATACAGCCCTCTGAGATATCGGTTATCTTTGTCTTCCAATTTCGTGTCTAAACTAACTTTTATTTAAAAATAGCACAGGTGCCAGCATTGCTTACAATATACAGATCCTCGCTACAGTTACCTGGGTTGCCTACTTTTATACCCACATTTGATGCCTTCTTTTGCAAACGGCTGCGTTTAAAAACATTTGAAGCAGGTCTGTTTTTCCCCTCGTGTGCCTTCGCAAGTGTTCAAACACAATTTTTTTTTTTTTTGCCACGGGGCTACTCACATTCTGGTGCTTTGTTGGAGAGAGTAATGTCCCCGGAATTACCAACTTGCGATTTCCTGTTCCTTCGATAAGCGTCTTGCCAGCATGCATGCGAAAACACTTCTCAGGTATGTGTACCACTCAAATGCAGTTGTATTTAATATATCAAAGCTATCTGGGGGGCTAGTTGGTCTCTTGACATAATTGAAAAAATGCGCTAACAGGACGGGACAGAGGGAAGGAAACACAAACACAAAACAGACTAGCAAACTCAGTTTGCTAGTCTGCGCTGTTTTGTGTTTCCTTCCCTCTGTCCCGTCCTGTTAGCGCATTTTTTCAATTATGTATTTAATTCCCCTGCTGACTGCCGGGTACAGCCTAAAACGCCTTGAATGGCTTGGGCTGACCCGATATCAATGTGTACAAATTGAAAGGTGAAATAAAGCAATTAATATGTTCTAAAATACATCCAAACCGTACTGAACCAGCTTGAACTAACAGCTGCGTCTATGCATTTCTTGTTTAAAAGCGACTAGAAGTTCTTGGTACAGCACAAGGCAACGAATGGGGTAGATTTGCTTTAAAAACACCATCCCGCCCTTCAGAGGAAAGATTGTTTACGTCAGCAAATTTAAGCAGAGATTAAAAGGGAGGCGCTCGCTGTGCGGAAGCTAGCAAAGTGAAAGCGATGCCCTGTTGTGCTCCATTGAATATTGTGATCGAAAATGCAGTGCGATTATTGGAGACATTTTCAAATCTCGATTAGGGCAGCGGGCAAGACGCGTTCGAATTTCCTTTTTCCTTCCGAGGAAGCCATAAATAGAAGAGAAAATCTATATCGATTTTCGATATGCATAATAGATCGCCCTTGGTCCTTCGTGCTTTCATATTTTTCCTCTTTTGTCAAAGAACAAAGTGCTTTGAAGTTTCCTCTTTGGCGACGCTTGCTTCTCTTAAGACAGACGAGTAAAGATGCGAGGGAGAAGCGGCCGTTCTGGAAAAAATGTGGAGAAAAATTAAAGTCATTGAGAAGAAGTTTTTTTTGTTCCTGTTTGGCCCCGCTTATGGCCTTCTTTATTTGCATCCCTATAACATATATTCGCGCACGCCGCGCGCTTAGCGGCCCTTCCCTCCCGGTCGTCCCGTTTTCTCCTCTCGCCCTTTGATCCCGCTCTCGCCCTTCCCGCTAGCCCTCTCGCCCGGCGATGTTCCGCTGATGGGGACGGCGCATGCGCAAGGCGCCCTTGCGCAAGCGCGAAGGGGTCGATCTCCGAGAAGGTCTCACGTGGGTACGGCTTTTTTCGGAGCACATCGGTGTTTGGCGGCGGAGCCAGAAGCAAGCGCGCGGAGCCGCGCAACGCGGTCGTCGTCTCAGCGATGGGAGTCTGCGGTCTACGCTCGTGCCCGGCGTCGCGCCTTTATTTTACCCCGAGAATTCACGCCCTAGTGCTCGGCGCGACACTTTCGCTCGCTCTCCCGGACGCCGGCGGAGTAGTGCTGCCAGTGCCGGAACACCGCGTTTCGGCCCAGCGCTAATAAGCAACGCCGAGTGCTCGCCCGCGCTCACGTGCCACCGCTTCAAGCTCCTCGTATCCGCGTTCGGGCCGCGGCGTTGTTTTGTCATTACACTGTTTGACAGTCTAGTTGTGTCGTGAGTGCAGCATCAGAACACACTCTCTCTAAATGCGAACACTGTGAACTGGACTAAGGGTAAAAATTGACCGACGAACTCGTACATCTGCGTGTGGCTGGCGAACTCCGGTGCTCTCCCCGGGAACTTTCAAGTGCGAGTCAAGCGTAGACTCTGCTTCGCCAGTTGACTCCTGCTTTCTAAAGTTCCGACGCGGACCATGGAAGCATCTTCGCTCCGCTGGCTCCTTTGTATTCTGCTCTTCCTTTGGACAAACCTCAGCGCGGACGGAATCGAAGGTAAGCACCGACATTCGCATCCGTCGCCGTATTTTTACTTCGCTGCCCGCTCCTACTCCAGAAAGGGCAACTGTTTTTGCTCCTGAATGGAAGGCACGTCCAAGTTTTCAAACACGTCGGCATTATTGTGTGTGCGCTTGTTCCAGTGGCTGGGATGCTACAGGCGTCTTTATGTCCTTTGGATGACAACGCAAGGCATAAAGCCAAAAGCAACTACAATGACGGGTTTATCAAGCCAAACATTTAAAAAGGAGCAGCTTCTTAAACAAAATGAAGATAATTTGCGTTACGTTACGCGAAGCACAACGTTGCCTAAGTATTTAGCAGTCCCGGTGACTATGCACTAAAAGTAAAAGAAGAAATTTTTTGAAGGCCGTCGTAAAACCATAGTATTGGTTTACTCTGTTTAAGCGAGAGGCATCAAGTCTAAAGCACAAAAGCCAATGGCGTTATAGTACGTCCACAACAAACTTGCGATGAGAGGTATTTAGCTTCAATGTGCATGGTATTTGTTGACCAGTTACACCCGATACTATAACCGCATACAGGAACGGTTTATAGTATCGGTTGTCGCTGGCTGCCTATTAAGGCCTCGTTTAAAAGACAGACTAGATGACAGAAGGAAGGCTTTGTAAACACGCCGAAAACAGGTGGCACAAGTCTCTGCCTGATATGTTCAGTGAAGATGCACACATCGAATCGCGGTGATGTTACCTCCTAGCATTTAAACGCATAAAGAATTGCATTTAAGTTGCGGTCACGACAATTTTGAGGCTTAGTTATTTGCTTCTACGAATATATTGCTATATTTCGAAAAAGTGATTTGCAAAGCAATAAACGAGCGGATTATTAAGATTGTTTCCTGCAGATTGTGCAGATTTCTTTTTAGTTTTCTTGCAACAATAACAATAACATATTTGCAAATAAAGCATTAAAGCAGTACATAGCGCCAAATGGAGATTTTATAACACTCACTCTTGCCACAGAAGATAATTTGGCAGTCACCACTATACGACGAGCGTCGTGGTCCTCTCTTTGTAGGAGTTTACCGTACCACTGAAAATGCATCACAAGCCTCCAGTATTGGACAAGCTTACTGTTTCCAAGTGCCATACAGCAGCAACTATCCCCACATCGGCCTTTCCATCACAGCTAGTTTTGATTCTTCCTATAAACTGCTTTCAGTTGAAAGATGCGAGAATGTATCAGTGAATACGCAGTATGCAAGAGCGCAAATTATGGAGTGAGGTAGGTTCGCACTGTTCAAAACAATGTTCAAAATGGCTCAGCAGAGAAAATTACAGCGCAGGAAATGGAAATTTGTTGAAATCAAAGGCGTCTTGTTTGTTTGTTTGTTTGTTTGTTTGTTTGTTTGTTTGTTTGTTTGTTTGTTTGTTTGTTTATTTATTTATTTATTTATTTATTTATTTATTTATTTATTTATTTCTTTATTTATTTATTTCGAACCTGGCGCTTCATTTTGAAGAATCCACGGAAAAGGATGAGGCTAGTGAGAAATTACTGCTGCCCTTTCTTAGACTGGGAACGTTTGTAACCTGAGGTGTGAGGTTATTAGCTTCCCGCCGTGCTTATTTCATGCGTTTCATCACGCAACTCCAAAAAGTGCGGCTACCCACCTGTGTGGATACGTGGCTATGTGGATACAGCATTCCGCCACCGGGCACGAGGTGGCGCGCTCAACTCCCGACAATGGCGGCTGTTTTTGTGGTTCAAGCGAAAGGCAAACATTCCTGTTTGTCATGATTTCGGCGCACGTTAACTATTCCCCTGTAGTGTAAGTTAACTCGTAGCCCTGTTAAGGTGTGCCTCGTAGCTTAGGTATTTTTGTAAGCTCTACGATCGCGTAACCAAAGTACCGTGTGACCGATGTCAATCGTTAGGGCAACATTCTATCTGGCTCACGTATAACTACACTCAATGAGAGAATGACGTCCACGACGTATATGTGCCTTTGGAAGGAGTGTGAACAACAGAGCGACTCTCTAAACTCGCCCCATCTGGATTATTCGTTCAGCAGCACTAGCTCAAAGTGCTCAGATTCATCTGGCCTTCCCTGCAGTACCTTCGTTCTGTCATGACCTTGTGGATGCCAAGAAAGAAAGTGCCTTTTGGACTCCCTAGATGAAGACGTGTGTCACAGCTAACAAAGAAGTCTTTCAGTCTAGGCCGCAGCGAACATGAATTCAAAAACCGCACCGTCGGAGACAGCGAGCCTATGTTTTATACGTCTTCAAATACCTAGTCTTACCTGAGAACAGGTAGTTTGTTCCGATTACCTTCCACTTTACCGCGACAAGCGGAAGTTATGTGCGTGAATGATGGCGATGACTATTACAAGAAACGCCATTTCGGCATGCGCCGCGCATAGCTACACACTTCACCGCTGCCTCACCCAGGGGCGCAGCAGTCACCAGAGAACCAGGGCGCTACGGCCGTGCCCACAATACCGGCATGTTCTCCGTTTCCCAATTGGCCCTCATGCTTTCGCATTCACTACATCTTGAGGACTGCTTATATGTCGGTGTAATTTTTTTTTCCCGATCTGTTATTGCGGTGCTCTTGTTGTGGATACTTTTTTGCTACGTGTACGCTAGTTTCCCGATCGCATGTTTAACATAATGAATCGCCTTGTTTGCATGGAGGTTTTGGATGACCCAATGACCCGGTTTGTTTAGTCATATACTATATGGAAGTAAGGGATTTCCAAGCGAATTAAAGGAATCTACTCACACATATATATCTTAACATTTTTCTTTAGGTGTTTATAAAATATAGGACACTTTTTCAGCTATATAGCTATAAACGCCAGGATCAGCGACTAGGTCGGCTAACAACTTCAGAGCACCTGGATGCGTTGCGCCTTCGCTAAGCGCTGCATTTAGTGTCTACTCGCTGTTGCAGATCAGTGGTTAGGGCGTTGCACTTCTGACGACGTCATAGGGATGGCTATTTTTCTAACAGAGGGGAAAAACAAAAGCGCCCGTATGACGAGATTTAGCCACCCGTTGAAGAACCCGACTAACCTAAATTATTAGTCCTCAGCCTTCCACCGCGATTCGCCTCCTAGCCGCTGTGGGCAGTTTTGGTTTTCAAATTGCACATTTTGAAATGCATTGCACACTAGTTAGACTGACTACCAGCGGTTGGATACGCATAGTGCCTCCATTTCTCTGGGATATTTACCCGTCACACCACTTACAGAACGCAGCAGGGAAGTTAGCCTTCTTCCTTCTTTCCTTTCTGAAGACGATTTTAATGGACTGTAACGGGCCGTAAAAACGGGGCATATCGTGAACACTGCTCAGATCTCAGGGTTTTAAAGTAGCGAGCTGCAAAGCGTGGGTGATATTACAAAAAAAATGTTGAGAAGGGTAACAAAAAAATTATATTGCACTGTCCCATTCCTCGCCTCTCGTCTCGCAGGTACGTCTTAGGCTGATATGGTGGGACATTGCTGTTTCTACGCGCTCGATCAATAGCCCAAATTGTCAGTAAGGGTCCGTGAAAAATAACGCACAGGCTTTTTTAGAGAAAAACGGGGGGGGCATATGAATACGTTGAAGCCACACGCAAGGACTACCAAAGGCAGCTCACTGGAGTTCTCATAATCAGTCTTGACCGCCTGTTTTGGTGGCTCAGCGGCTAAAGCTTTGGACCACTGAGCACGATGTTGTTGGATCAATTCCCGTCTTCAGCAGCTGGTGGAGGCCAAGTACAAAACCGATCATTGTGTATGACATTTAGGAGCAGATTAAATGTACTCAGGTGGCGAACCGTTACCCTCGACTAGCTGGTGGCGCAAACGTACCCTCGACTCTGGCGCCCGTCACAGCCCGGGAGTAGCTGCGGAGCGTAAGACCTCCCGCCACTAATGCGCTCATAACGTCGCATACATAGTGCTTCTTTCGCCTTGTTCTTCGAGTGCATCAAAACGGTACACCCCTGGGCGGGTTGAAAAACTCGTGCGCAGGAAAAAAGCGCTTGAGCCGCTACGCCCTCAAGGATTCGACCGAATGCGCAGTTTTTGGCATAAACTACGCCCGCGCTTTGAAACAATGATGGAGAGGCTGCTCCTCGAAGGGAGATCTTTTTTTAATTTTAAAGCATTCATGGCTCATTGAGCGAAAACAAGCCGTGATAGATACGCTACCGAAAAACACCCATTGGTTCACAAAAACGCGGCCGAGAAATTCCTATTGACTGCGAACGCGGGTACGCGTCAACCTGACGTCCCAATTGGCTGCGAAGCGCCATGTGACCACGAGCGCAGCACAAAAAATGGATGGCCTCATATCTGCTCCCTTCGCTACAAGTTTCGTCAAAAGACGAAAGTCCTGTGCCTCCGCTGCCACGTAAATGTCTCTCTTCTCTCCCCCGCACATCTTTAATGGTGGAGTTTGCTTAAGTCATGCAATTTTACCGCGTTCCACTGACCGCGACGTCTACTGGTTACGGTTGAACTTAGAATGGTGCCACAAGGTCCAGGCTTGCACGAGCTCTTTTTGTATTTTTAAAACGAAGCTTTTTACCTCTACCACCCAAGGGTTCTGTCGCGACTGTTGGTGTCAAAAGAAAACTCCCGCGAACAAATAAAAGGAGTTACTGGCACCGCCAGGAATCTAACCTGGAGCGAATAGAGAAACGGAGCGAGAGCCTGTTGTCTTACCAATTGAGCTACGATCCCACGCGGAGCACATCTGCGGGTTTACCCCCTGCGTTCTCGCTGAATGCCACGTGATAGCGTCACGCGACCTCTCGCGCCGCTGTGCGCTCCGCCCATGTCATGTGTAGCGGCCGTGTGCGCGCTTTACACATGCTCTAGGAGTTATAAAAAGCAAAGGAATCTTACGCCAACGCATGGCATCTCACTTCTCCGTCTCTGCCGCCGATCTCGTCGCCTTCGTCGGCGCCGGAAGAGACGGAAGAGTAAGATCGTCTAACACCCGGTTTGAGCTTCCTTAACTTTATAAAAAAGAGCATCCACTCATGGGCTTCACCAATACAACTCAACCAACCACCGTTCATGAATCATGCATTGATTTAACCTTAGTAAAGAATGTCTCTTTGAAGTTATAAAGGGTGTGGTTATGCTTTTCACTTGCCTTTGGTTCCACTCTTTGTAGAGCCACGTGTGGGAATGTAAGTGACGTCGCATGTGTAATCGTGTTGGGTGTCGTTTGCAGCTTCGCTTTCCACCACCTTCACAGGATGGATTGGCGCGCATTTTTTTTTTTTTTTGAGGGGAGGTGGGGGCAAATATTTTTTTCTACGATACCAAAAAAAATGGCAGCATCTCCACTTCGTGGATTATGGCGAGGGTGCGGAGTACGGGGACTCGAAATGACATCCAAGTTGCACCCAGAGTGACATCCGATTTGCGCCGCGACCGTCATTCGATTTGAGCCGTGAGTTGCACCTTGATTATTGCCTAAGTGAAACTGCAACTCACGGCTCAAATCGAATTTCGAATCGCGAAAGCTGGCGTGACACCGCGTGCGTCCGTTTATATAGTGCCTTTGCGGGAAGAGTACCCCAGCCAGCTTGTCTGTTGCGCGCAGCTATTTCGGCCGGCTATAGGGCTCTGAAACCGTTTTTGTATAAAGGCTAATCCTTCAACATTCTGAAAGTGATGGGATTCTCCCTCCCACTGCCGATACTTGTTTACCAAAGGCTAGCGTGGCCCTCCGCCGATCAGAAAGGCTCCTTCCTGACTATCTGGTGCCAGAGGATTCATTCCCGGAAAGTGGAGTGTTCTCAATTAGACGCAAGTGGAAGCCAGACTATCCTTGCTTACATGGCGGCTAACGAAGCTCGCCTGATCGCAGAAGGAGATTTCTAATCCGCTTGCTGGAGATGCAGCCGCCAACCGGGCGCCTTCTGTCGCACTGAGAGTGAGTACAAGTGTCTCGCCCGGCCCTCCATCGGCAGATCCCGGACACGTTGTTCGAATGCCCGCCGCCAAAGTGCGCGGAAACGGATCATTTGACTGCTGAAACAGAGATGGTTAGGATGCCACCTACAGGCGAAAGGCCGAAGTTTGCGAAATGCCATGGGGGGTCTGTATGCAGTTCTTTCCATATGTATCCAACATATAAAGGCGCCTCCTCTGCCTCTTCAAGGTTGAGGAGGCACAGCTTTAAATGCTTGTCAGTTGCAACAACAACCAAAAAACGAGCTTCTGCCTCTCTGGTTACCGAAAATAGAAGAAACAACGCCAACCTGGCCATATTATTTTATTTATCTTAATAAAATAATCGGCGTTTACTATAAAGCCAGAGTTATTGCTCTTGTTATTGTTAACGGGATGTAGTTCCCAGTGCGTCATTGACTTAAGCCTTTTACAACGTTTGGCAACGTTGAAATGGGTTGGGAGGAGGGTGGAGTGCGCATTCCGGGGGAGCTATAGAAATAGGACATGAGAAATAGAAATTCCGTTTGCCGATGAGGCACAGTTTTGTTTTGCGTGACGAGACTGAAATAACCGAGGTTAAAATGCCGCAGTGGGAAACTCAAACTTACAAGGAAAAATCAATCGGATTTTCTAAATGTGAAAAACATTATGCGCAGTGTTCCCTGGAGAAACCGTGTGGTATTGGACCACGGCGCTCACCCGATTCTCCAAGGATACGTAATCTTTCTGCGAGGGAGAAACAGGTGGTTACTCCACGCTCACGTTTCTAGCATTAGGTGCAGCTTACCACGTTGTGACGCATCAAACTAAAACAAAGTCAGCCAAAAAAGATTTTAATAAGCTGCCATAGTTTTCTCTGACGTTTTCCGCGAATCGCGGGAATCAAGTGTTACTCACCGGTTAAAGCTAACCGAAGGCTCCGTATAATGCGCATAAAGGCCCCGAATGAATACTCCTGCCTCCGCGTTCCGCATATAATCGCAGCCTAGTCGTCAGCCACGGGGAGCATAACTTTCACAAGGCGGCAGTCCGTCCTCCTCCGACAGATTCAGACAAACACATTACCCACTGAACATCTCACACATCGCTTTCGAAATTTACCCGGCACCCCTACTTGCTCGTTCTGCGGAGGTTACCCAAACATATTCCACACAATATGGGCCTGTGATCGACATCCAAAGTTGACCCCCATCCCGAATCCAACTCTAGCATCCTGGGAGGCAAGTCTGGCTGACCCCAGCGCTGCGACACAGCTCCTGCTGACGTCCAGAGCGGAGGAAGCCATGGCCACGGCTTCCCAAGACGGCGCCCTGGACTAAGGGTGCTCAGGAAAATAAAGTTTACTTCCTTCCTTCCTTAGTCAACTATCCGAATGCATTTGTACTCGTTGATTTTTACACCGAAGAATATTTATCTGTTAAGGAACTCACCAACTCTCAACGTGAAGCTGACGATTGCAAAGGCTGCAGGGACGAAACTTAGAAACGTATATTTATCTACAGTCAGCATGAAAGACGAAAGAACCGCCCACCCCAAACAGACATGCGCTTTCCCAAGTTGACGTTCAGATGCCATTTTGCAATATCGAAACCCGCGCTGTTGTATTCAACAGATAATGCTACACCCTCACTAGGGGAGACGTGACTGACCAACGAAGCTGGTAATGCTATTCTTGGATGCGGCGATTACGAGTTGCTGGGCTCTCGTTCTAGCCTTCCTTCGTACGCAGGACCCTAGTTCTACACCCGCTTCTGCTTCACGGCCCTGTATTGACGCCGTGGTTGATGACGTCAGTGCAGTGCAGCGAAGTAGCGGCGGGTCTCACTTGTTGGCGTTAGCGGTAATGGTTGTGCCGCCGCAATCGGAAGTGGTACCATCTTTGGCCCCGCCATTAATGAAGGCGTCACCTACACTTATCACGTCACGTTTGGCTTCTGAGAATTTCTGGGGCTCCTCACGCTGATAACAAAAACGTTTCGAGCAACTGACCTTGCCAGAGCCTTAGGGCGTCCTAAATATATGCGCGACGAATGTGTTCACGTGTGCCGGTTACGGACGTGCAGACAGTAGCAGCTCATCATCAATTACATACAGCTAACAGACTCATTTACACCGTTGACTTAACACTAAAAGGCCGGCTTGCTTTTCTTGTGTACATTCATCCTCTTGGTAAACCAGCCATATGTGTCTATTGAGTGGGAGTGCCGTGGTAAAAGTGACTCTCGCATGTGAATCGAGGCAACGGTCACGTACTCGCTTGGCCAGAAGATTGTTCCATCAGGCCGCGAGCTCTCCCGAGCTAACTGCCCAGGCTGACGAAGGGGTCGCGAACTAAACCGAAAAGGATCCCTTTGCAGCTTCGCCGTAATTTTTAAGTATTAAGTACAGTTGGGGGTGCAGCACCAGCGCACCGACTGTCAGGAAGGGGCTATAGACAGACAGTTGCGAAGTTGCTTTCAAGGCTTTCGCGCTACGGAATTCGACCCCCTGAGAGCGCGGTTTAGTTTTCATGAGCTGGTGGTCACGGAAGATTGAACACAGGAAAGCCGCAAAGACTAACTCAAGTAGCAAAGCAATATCGACACTGTTTAAGAAATAATATCCTAGTGGTGAAATCACAGGCGCCCGTGCCTAGAATTTGTGGCTGTAGTACTCCATCAAAAAAGGAGCTTCACTCAGCTTCTCTATAGTTCACAAGGAGTTCCTTAAAAAAAGTTCCCCAGTAGGTCTTAAAAAAGTTCAAGCTCACAAGGAGCTTGAAAAATTCAAGCTCGTCATGTTTTTGTTTTATTTTTCTCCCGGCGCTCCGCTATTATTTTTTTAGGTTTCTCTCACACTGAATTTTCATTCAGTCTCTTAAATATATTTAATCGCAAAATAACCAAGACGATACACAAGAAAGACGAGTCAGGACAAGCGCTTGTCCTGTCGGACAGGATAGCACTTGTCCTGTCTCTTCTTTCTTAGGTATCGTCTTGGTTATTTTGCGCTTTTAAATATATTTAAGAATCATGAACCAACTAGCCCGCCAACAAGTTTTGTTAAAGTATATTTCATTCAGTCGCTCCGCTTTGCCTTTGGTGAGTACCGGTACGGCTCAGTCGAACTTACTTCCAGCCACGTCGAAGGATAGCTGGATACTATGTTGCGAACACGCCAGCGCGCTGTTCTCTTTTCCCAACACACAGGTGATGATAACGTGTAGCGAGGTTCCCTATTGCTGTCGATACCGCCTTATCATTCCTGCCTGGGCCGAAGTCCAGGAAGAAACGATCGGTCTGCCCGGCGGAAAGGAGCGTCGTTTTATTCATGCGCACGGCGCGGCGTACAATGGCGACACCCAAACGTTTGCCGTCCACGTATCTTCTCCCCGCAAACAAGGCCCAATCGACAAACGTAGGGAACCAAAACGGAAGCTACGAAACGAGAGTGCTCCGAATATATCATGCAGAAAAATAAAAATAAAGCCGTCAGCCGTGTTATTGGCTGGCGAAGGCGTACGCGCACTCGGTGATAGTTTGATGTTTGCACAAGGCATCGTTCGTGGACCACTGGCAATGTTTGCTGCACGCCCTTGGTAACGCATTCGAAGCTATTTCCGTGGCACCTCCCTCAAAGGCGGCGGGTGGTCAGCGCGTCCCAATGCGAGTACCGTATACAAGGAAGCAAGCTCAGTATAACTCAGTAAGAAAACCACATGCCTGAGCGATCCCTCACCCACTGAGCTGAAAAAAAAAAAGAGTACAGAAGAAAGCGAAATAGATCGGAGCCAAGTGGCGCTCTTGTGGGTGGGGGGTCTCCAGAAAGCGACGATTTAACACAGTCGGGCGTCGCATGCTCGGCAAGAAAACAAGTCGGTCGTCAGCGGAAACTAGACCGCTGCTTGCTGCGGCCGCGGAAGACGCGTGAAAGGCACTCGAGAACTGGGCCATCGAAAGAACAGCGTCGCGCGGCCCAAGCGTGTGTGACGAGGGGCCCGGCGGCACGCCACTGTGCGCTGGCCAAAAGCGCTCCTCCTGCGAGCGGCTCCGAGTGTGTCGGTGGCGCCTAGTCATGTGGAGAGTGCGGCTGCCACTCTGGCCCGCCGATCGCGCTTTCCTCGAGACCGACTCGCGGCTGTTCGCGGCAGTTTTTGCCGAAGTGTGGCCGAAGACCAGCCCCGCACCGAACCCAACTTCCCTTCTGCCCCCGGCCTCCTTCCCTTGCCGCCGCCCTCTTCCATTTTTTCCCCTGTCATTCCGCTCACCCTCCTCACCCCCTTTTCGAGTCGCCGGCACGAAACGCTTGGGCGGGCCGAGTTATTTGCTGTGGTTGGTGCGCCAAAGGCAGCGACGCTGGCCCGGCGAAATGCCAGGGGGGTTTGCTCGGAAAGCTCGGTTTTGATTGCCAGTAGGACCTCTCCCGATGGTTTAGTCTGAGATCACGAGTGCTTGCGACGCGATGCAAAAGTGAGTAGACTGCTGGAAGTTGCACATGCACTACTCATAGGGTTTCCTTGAGAGCAGCTTGCTTTTTTTTTCCCGGCACCTAATCACATTTTATGATTTGTCGTTGGTTTTACACTTTCAGTTTGAAGTTGATAAGATGTGAGCTGGCATCGGCTCGTTGCCATGACGAAGGTATTTAACATGAAGCTTTTTAAGTTAAAGTTTCAAAGTTTCTGAATACACTGAACGTTTTGCTCAAGCAGTCGAATGTTTTAAACCATATTTGAATCCACAAACGTACCTGGATGTTTCTATAGCAAGTCTATGATAATAATACCCAATAATACCCGAATGAAGGCTTCATAGGCTATAGCTACAGCTAATTGTGCAGAAGCCTCCTAACAAGAGTTGGCATTTGATAACTCATCACTATAAATGGCTTTGCTCTCATTCTCGGGGATGCTTCATTTCTAACCGTGAAGGGGGCACTTCGATCGGTTATGCACTTCATTTAAAAGCCACGGTCGTAGAGGAAAGGGCATAATGCGATTTATGTCTCTGCAGCATGATATAAGTTCATGCTATGCTCACATCATACAGCATGCAGAAACACCCTAGCACCCTTGATGGAATTTTCATTTTGTGACTGCGCCAGATTTTAAGTTAAGAGGGTTAAAGTTATGGACATCTCGTGTTTTCTGGGTTCTGGCGTGGCAAGCAGAGCAAAAACATACACACCATACTAATTTACCTAATTAGCATGCAAATAAAATTTAAAATGCTAAATTTCGGGTAGCACACACCACGATAGTGCTAAGTTGTTTGGCCGCGAAGTTGTGGCTTCGACTGGCGGATGTTTTTGTTAGGCTGGCCGAGCGACACTTGTCCAGTGGTCTGAATTGTGCCTTAGCCCTCCACAGTGGTGTAACTTCGGCCCGTTCTAAGTATTGTTGAAGGCTGTCGGTTGCGAAAAGAAAATCCGTTTGTCGCCGAGCAAGACTCCATGAAAAAGAATTCGTTTTCAAATCAAAGCCACTGTGCTTGCACCAGCCTTTACATTCGGAGATGGAGGGTCTGTAGTTCTCGCAAAGGTCGTCACGACATCGCAGGCAGCACGCCGCTAGCTTTCGAGTTCTCTCTGGGTACATGCCAAGTAACGGGTGCCTTACGAGGAATGGATGCGGGATGTAAGGAAGATGAAGTGGCGATGTAGGTGGGGTATGGGCGCTCTTAGTAGGGGCGCCGCACTGAACGGCAGGTAGGGCATTTAGGTGCGAGTCAAGTGAGGCTCGACAGTATCCTACGTAAGTTAAAAATTTGAGTCCGTCGAATGCGAGGACGCAGAATTCAACGATTTGCCCCAGCCCACGGACGAACACCGGACGAGCGACTGCGAAGACAGCCGTGGGAGAGCGGTATCATACTAAAATTAGCGCTTACACCTTGTTAAGTATGCTGTTACACTTGCGCCGCGCACGAATTCTAGTTTCTGGTTCTTCATAATGCTCAGAATTCAATCTCAATAGGACTCGTAGCACGCTTATTCGACGGAAGCAACCGGTTAGTGGTCCGGAAATGCGTACGCCCTTGAGGCGGGCTTAATTTCATCCATTCACACATGGTCGCATAGATAACAATATAAAAGTTAATTGCCAAATATTGATTGATTGATTGATTGATTGATTGATTGATTGATTGATTGATTGATTGATTGATTGATTGATTGATTGATTGATTGATTGATTGATTGATTGATTGGTTGATTGATTGATTGATTGATTGATTGATTGATTGATTGATTGATTGCAGCACCGACGCTGCACAGGCGATGAGGCGCGCCGTAGTGGAGGGCTCCGGATTAATTTTGACCACCTGGGGATGTTTAACGTGCGCCGAAATCTCGTTTTCGCTTTTCGCCTCCATCAGAAAAGCGGCCGCCTCGGTCGGGAATCGAACCCACGTCCTTGGGCTCAGCAGCACAACGTCGCTTCAAGGCTCTCAAACAATCCTTCCAATGAATGCGTTTCATTCACAGTGGCGTTTTGTGGAGGCCGGTTGAATAAAAACGACAAGTGGCGTTGGGACATTGGAAAGGCCGAATTAACGTCTGAAGCAGTTCCAGTCGGTTCATTCTGAACAGACCCGCCGCGGTGGCTCAGTGGCTAAGGCGTTGCGCTGCTGAGCACATGGGTCGCGGGTTCGATTCCCGGCCGCGGCGGCCGCTTTTCTGATGGAGGCGAAAAGCAAAAACGTTCGTGTGTACGAGATTTCGGCGCACGATAAAGATCCCCAGGTGGTCAAAATTAATCCGGAGCACTCCACTACGGCGTGCCTCATCGCCTGCGTTGCGTCCGCGCGTTAAACCCTACAATCAATCAATCATTCTGAACAGGAAAAACAGCGTCCTTTCTGTTCCCTGGAAAGGAATTTTTGACTCCCCCCCCCCCCCTTCTGTTTCATTTATGGCAGATCATATAAAACTTCAAAAAACGCAAGATACACAAGACACCGGCGACAATTCATATTTGAAAATAACAACGAAGAAAACCAAGAAGACCCGAAGAAAGTTAAAACATTTTCCCGCCATTACCGCTACGTGTAATGTTAATGGCACGATATTACTATGCGTGTGTATTCTCCAGAGACCCTGCACGGTCAAGCTGATGCAAATATTTGCTGGAGCCCACGCAAGAAACTGGACGGGAAGTTATGATTGTTGATGCATAAATACGGCCGAGGCCGCAGGCACCTGTTACTCAGTGGTCGCTAGTCGGTTGCCTGAAAACATGTGAACTCTAGCACCCTTTTCTGCTGAAGAGTGCTCGAGAGTGTGCGTTACGTGATGTCACTTTTCCGTATTCGCGTTTCTTAAAATGACAAAAGTTAGGAGTTAGTGGCGAAGGCTTTTCATGCAAGTTATTTTTGGGCATTCTCAGTCGATTGAAACTCTGTGCAGACAAAAAAAAAATTGGCTGCCATCCCGCCCTGCGAAAGTGGATGTCCAGGAAAGCTGTTGTAAATCACTACAAGTGGTAGGAGGGTATGAAATGTTTCTCGTCGTATCGGCGGGGCTTGTTGCTTGCGCTCGGCTACGGTCACTAGATAAGGGTGCAGAGTATCGGCACTCTTTTCTCCTATTGTTCCGTGCCGCCGCTATGATCATTGCTCAGATCGCATTACGTGACATTTGTTTACACTGCGACGACTCATGGGCGCCGCCATTTTGTTGTTCATGCGTTTTAGTCGGTCAACTCTGGCAGGCTTAGCTTGTCCTCCCTGCTCTGCGGCTGCGCGCGACTCACGTCGTTCCGAATGCGAATCGAAGATAACGCGTGTAACAGCATAGAAGTGTCCAAAGATGCCGTTTTGCTGCATCTTCGGTAGTGTTGTTAACAAACGACCCGGTCGAAGTTAACGGCGAGGCCGTAGATGCGGCAATCTCGCAGCACTGATAGACGCCAAAATTGCCGTGGTTCCTGACTTGCGTGCCTCAGTGGCGGTACTTTAATACCTTATCTACTGTCAGTACGCTCGGCTTTTCTGTCGGCTAATGCTGGTTCCTGCCTAGCCTGATGCATGCGCTGTACTGCTCTATTTAGTGGCACTAGTCCTACCTAGCCTTCAAAGATGGTCTGTTAACATAATATTTACCCGGAACACATGGTGGGGGGGGGGGGGGGGGGGGGGCGGTCCCGTTGTTCTCAGGCGCTTCATGCGGTATCCATAATGCGGTTTCGAAGCTTGTTTTCTGGTTTCCTTAAACAAATTTTGAGCTCTATGCTGTCTGCCTTATTAGCCTGACGCATGCGATCGGCGTCTGACGCCTTGGCGCTTTTTGCCCATGGAGATGAAATCGTTGGGAGGTAGAGATATACAGCTTTGCTGTAAAACAGCACCAAATTCTGTTCGGGTTCACCGCAAGCAGGTGGCATGTGTGCGGTGGGGAAGAGGAGTTGAGAAATTCATGACCGTGGCTTATACGCTAACTCTTTTCCCGCCTTACACAGCGCCAGATAGCGCGTGGAATTGACAAAGCGTACAAAAATTATGCTGCCTTGACCTAAGGAAGATCCTTTTTTCAGACAAAAATCAATGCGAAAAAGTTGTCAGCAGGGACACTAACATTTTAAACTTTTAAGGAAAAAAAAACGCACTGCCTCTCTTGTAGTGGCGAACTAGTGGACCTTGGAGAGATGTAGTGGCGAAATCTTATGGGACTTCCTACCATAAGAAATTGCCGTTATCACGGTACATCTCTGGAAAGGCAGGAAGTTTTTTTGTGGGAAGGCTACGAAGATGTTTCTTCGAGCAATCGTTACGAGTAACGCAAATCCAAACGACCAGTGCAGTTGCAACACAGAACCACGTGCATAGCGAGCGACGGTGGGATAGCCCTGTCTTAGTACGACGACGCATCGCTACGCAAACTTTCCAAGCGAGCAACCCAGCGTCTCCGCGTTGCTCGTGTCTGGCGACGTCGTATGCACGTCGGTGTCGACACTAAACTACAGCCGGTGTGATGGCTGCTATTTCAGCTTACATCCTCCGAGCGAGTGGTCAATTAGACGCGTGGGAGAGAGGGGGGAGGGGGGTGGGAGGGATGGAAAGAGAGAGGGAGGGAGGGAGAGTAAAATTAATTAAAAAGAGTAGAGGTCGGTATGAGAGACTGATCTTACGTCTGCTACTTCCCACTGGGGCAAGGACACGGGGGTCAAAGAGAGAAAGAAATGAATATAGAGGGCGCGAGAAACGACCGTGAAAGCAACCAATGAACTATATATAACATGCAACGGGGTGCAGAAACAGTCTATCACAGTCCGATTTACATAACACAATTATCGTTCATATAAAGAAAAAAACAAAATATGAGAAATTATTCCGCAGTCTATGAAGTCTCGCACAGCCGAGAATCAGGAGCGGATTTTCAAACGTATACAAGCAGCGCTTTGACGGCATGAGTTTGCTTCCTGGTGTCAGCCTGCGTGCCCAAAATATTTTGTTCGGGCAGAGGACGAGTGTCCAAGCTAGTAATGTCCTTTCGAGGTTCTTTCGCTAATATACAAAGGGCAAACGCTAAGCGAATGGTCAATAGTATCTGGGCAACTACATAGAAGGTAGTCCGGGCTGTACTCGCGTCCTATTGTGTGCAGAGTTTTCGAGTCAATGCCTCTCCAAGCCGCAGCCTGTGTAGCAACGTCTCTTGACTTACGCAAAGTAGACGAGTGTGGTCGAGCCAGAACTTTTTCCCGGGGTCTAGCCTGTGGAGCCGTTCGTGCCGATTCTGTGGGTCTGACGACTGCAAGGCGACCGCTTCTTTACGTGCTCGGTACACCGAGTATTGTGTTGGTATCTTGTCTTGTGGTGGGTATGGCCAAGAGAGTTTCATTGGGGTGTGCATGCTGTGCTTCTGCATTCGCCAGATCAATACCAGCGATTACACAGTGACTTGGTATCCACTGCACCACCACCACGTGGCCCTTTTCGTACAACTCTTCGAATAGGATGGTCACATCAAAGGTCAGCTGCCCATATGGGCCTAGCTTCATAGGGTACCTTAACACTTGTAGCGCTGATTTGCAGCCACAAAATTTAGATCACTGCTTTGGCCTTTGACGAGACATGGTACGGAACGCTTCTCGTAAACCAACCAATTCTGCTTGCGGTAGATGATGTCCTTGAGCAATCTTGAAACACTCAGTTAATTTCTTCCCAGGCATACCAACTGCGGCTGCAGACGAAGGCGCCGTGACCGAGCCGTCAAAGAAAACATGCGCCGCCTCCCCATACATTTCATTGATGTAAAATATTTAAAGTTGTCTTAAGCCCAAACACGACACACGGGATACGCCGCGGAGGTTTCAAGGCAGCCAGGGCTTGCGCTTGCGAACGCGCAAGGACGAAGCACCGATCAAGTTTACCTCCTCTACGACTCCTTCCGCGAATACGCGCCCTCCTCCGATCGTCCCCTTTTAACATGGCTTTCGCCATTACACCGAGATTCAATCACACGAACGCTAACTGGCCGGCAAAGACTGCATCCACTCAACTATGTGGTTTGCGAGTTGATTGATTGATTGATTGATTGATTGATTGATTGATTGATTGATTGATTGATTGATTGATTGATTGATTGATTGAGTGAGTGAGTGAGTGAGTGAGTGAGTGAGTGAGTGAGTGAGTGAGTGAGTGAGTGAGTGAGTGAGTGAGTAAGTGAGTGAGTGAGTGAGTGAGTGAGTGAGTGAGAGAGTGAGTGAGTGAGTGAGTGAGTGAGTGAGTGAGTGAGTGAGTGAGTGAGTGAGTGAGTGAGTGAGTGAGTGAGTGAGTGAGTGAGTGAGTGAGTGAGTGTGACTACTCCTTTGTATTGGGATGCTGACATGTGTCATCCCTCCAAAACAGCTAATGTATCTGTGTTGTAAAACCGTTTTGATTTTAGCGTTGCCATTAGCGGCAGGATCAAATTAAATTCAGTTCGTATTGGTGCTAGCTGACCTGCGCTATATTGTGCTCTCTGCGTTTCGTCCACCAGCATTCTACTCTTTTATTCTATTCTATTAATCAACTAGTTTACTTGCAGAAGTTTCTAAAACGGCGCCCCTTGCGGATCTAAGGTTTTTTTTTTTTATTCATTGCCGCCCATTGCTTTCGCCACAATTATAATTTATAGTTAACTATACCATTTGGGATATATGGCCGTGCGGCCCGCTACGCAACGGCGTTTTGTGCCGCGCACGCTGGTGCTTCCTGTGCCGCCTTCTGCCTTGATACACTCCAAAGAGGAAGTATCGCATCCCCGTCGCAATTGCGTGGCTCAACCGCGCAAAACTAAGGTTCTGGCGCCAAATGCAGGGTTTGTCATACTCATTTTATTCGGCATCAAAATAACCTAGCAGCATTGAGCGAATAATGAGCATAGCTGGTGCTGCGAAAGTGACGCGCGAAATCAAGCAGGAGATAGCGTGCCGCCGGCCTACTTAAGCTGTCACCGGCGGGCCTGGCTCCGCCGTCGTGTCTCCTCAAGTGGAATAAGACATTCTTATCACTCACTACCTCCAGCAGACAACAACCGTTAAGGTGCTCCTATATAGAATTTTAACGATTTTTTTCTTTGTGACCACCCTGATGGGCCGGATGATGTTGAGGGAATTATTGACGTTCTTTTATTCGAAACGGAACAATTAACATTGCCAGGAAAATTTTCAAGGGTAGCAAATTACAGTCTTTAGGCATACAAGTGTGAACATGAATTCATTACAGTAAAATCTCGTTACAACGAACCCCACATTAACGAATTTCTCAAATTTACGAATATCTTAAGAATCCCCCCAGATTGCCTATATTTCAATTAAAACATATTTCAGAACTACGAATTTCAGTATAGCGCATATTGCAGAATGATGCATGTAATTTCTTTTCCCCATTACAACCGAGGGACATCATTATTACGAATTCAGCTCAAAGGGACAGCGCCGCAAAATTGCGTGAAACAGAAACCGGCGTTTCTCTGTGTATTCCCCGAGTGCAGTAGCTGTCATCATCGCCATGTTGAGTGCCAACAGCTAGCGCCACGACAAAGCTGTGGTTTAATGCGCATTAGCCCAGCAAGCCTAGCCGGCCTAGCCACGTTTGCCTCTTTTCTCTCTCGTTGTGTTGGGTGACGGTGGCCGGTCGGTTGTTCTTCGCGCTAATCACGTGTGCGGGTAGGTATTTGTTTGTTTAGGGTAGTTTTGCTGCGAGGTTCGTGCGAGATCCAAAGATAAATCCAAAAATAAATGGATCCCACCTGGCGGGCATTTTTTCTGCACTTTCTTTCTTTCTTTCCAAATTCTTTATCTGTTTCAATGACCTACCACATCCTCCCCTTTGATTTCCGAGGTTTTCTTGACTGCCAACTCTGATGTCCGTGTTATTTTCAACGAGCCCCTCATTTCCTATATATATATATATATATATATATATATATATATATATATTATATATATATATATATATATATATATATATATATATATATATATATATATATATATATATATATATATATATATATATATATATATATATATATATATATATATATATATATATATATATATATATATATGCTTTGTCTTGATTGATTGATTGATTGATTGTAGGGTTTAACGCGCCGACGCAACGCAGGCGATGAGGCGCGCCGTAGTGGAGGGCTACGGATTAATATTGACCACCTGGGGATCTTTATCATGCGCCGAAATCTCGTACACACGGGCGTTTTTGCTTTTCGCCTCCATCAGAAAAGCGGCCGCCGCGGCCGGAAATCGAACCCGCGGCTTTGTCTTGATACTCGCTGTTATAGAAGCAACATAGATGGCGCGAGGGGCTTTCGCGATAGGAAAACCAGTGCAGCCTGAAAGACGCGGAGGAAGGAAAATTAGAATCCCCGTTCCCCGTAACCCCACCGACGTAGGGCTGCGGTCTGCTGAGAGAAAAGATTAACATCTAGCTATTAATAGGTGCTTTCGGGAGGTAAGTTTTTTAGCTGCCACGGAGGCGATTTTTTGCAGCTGAATCCAGTCTGGGAACGCTTAGAGAAAATTGGGCAAAGGGCAAAGCTTTTGATGGAGACTTCCAGTGCATCGTAGCACCGCTCTAGAATTTAAACGAGCTCTTTCAGCTCGTTTAATTTGTCAGAAAAGGGCACGTACGGAATTGAGAACTAATGGGCTGGCGTCAATGTGCGCCTGGATACGACTAGACTAGTCGAAGGCTCCGCATTCTGCATGCATATTACGAAGGTACGAATTTGAAAAGGCGTAAATTGTGTTGCAGACTCATAAAAACTGGTTTTCATTTAGCGAGATGTTTACAAGTTAAAGAAGGGAGGAAGGAATAAATCTTGGTTCTAGATGAGAGTTACATAATTTAAATTAGAAATATGTTCCTTGCCGCATGAAGCCCTTCGTAAGAAATCAATAAGAAAGATCGTATAAACGAAGTGCTTTTAACTTTCTGGAAAAGGACCGGAAGAACAAAACATGAAAACAAATCGCAATAATGGGTAAGGCGCGCAATTCTTTAAGGCTCTTTTACTTGTACTTTTTTCTTCTTCTCCTCTGCAATCGCCCTGCACCCTCCCGGTCTTGACCTTTGTTTGTTTGCAGCTTTCCCCCGTTTGATGGATGACTCCCGGGAGGGCGTGCGTTTGTTCGCCTGAACATGTGAAGTAAAGTTTCCCAGATTAAATACGTGCCGCGGAAAAGTAGCTACTTAGCACTTTACGGAGTGGCCTTGCGTTATTCTCCTTTCATTTCTTTTTTTGTGCGGGAGTAGTTAAAAAAAACACAAAGTTCAATGGTTTCAAACCCCACCGATCCCCAGGAATATAACTCGAGTATTTCTGGTACATCTATATGATCGTAAAAATGAAACATTTCAGACACAAAGGGATGGATTCGGCGACATCGTTGAAAACCAATATATATACATTACAAGTTTTACTTCTGTACTGTGTGTTATGAAGGCAACTTAAACGAAAGAAAAGAATAAATTGCCATAAAAGGCCAGCGGCTATCAACGTATGTATATAGCAGAAAATTCTCCACCGATGAGTAATGGAGATGGTGAGCTAAATGGCCTAAAATGTCAGGATTTGTTTTCTTTCACTTTTCCCGAACTTCCAGCAACGCGCACCTTGTTGAATGCAGATCCGCCTTCTGGGTAACTGCATCGAATCAATAGTTGCTGGGAATTACGATTTTTCTATCATTCTTACTTGAAATAAAGTTATTTTGTGCAGTTGGGGCAGCTTTGACGAGATAAAGCGTGACTTTTCTTCCCATGCTCAATGCGCGTATACGTTGTACTCCTAGCGCTTGTTCTCGTTGGTAGGTTTTCAAAAAGCATGCCCATCGCGATCGCCTCGCTAATCAAACAAATCAGCGCAGCCCTTGGGCAGTAGTGCCATGTAAGCTTCACGGGTTATCTATTTTTCTTCCCACGAGGTGCAGTACTGGGGCTGCATTTAATTTTTGCATTCATATTTATTTTTGGTCCTCCTTGAGCCGTAAATTTAGAAGTTTCAGTAACGTCATCGTTAGAGGGACGGACATGCAGGTCGCGAGCACCTACCCGCCTTACTAAGGGGCCACATACGTTTATCGTCACTTAGTGTTTGCGCGGTTTCAGGGAGAGAAAAAAAAACTATACAAGCTTGGCAGTAAATATTAGTTAAAGGCTTCGGGGAAATTTATACTGGTCGGGCTGTTTTTGCCATGCACTATGATTTAAATGCACAACGTTTTTATTTATCTCATCCCGGCGGAGTGCGGGTGTTCACACCTGAAGTGTGGCTTCCTCCACCGAAAGGCATAGCGACTGAGTTACCGCAGTGTGCTTCTAACTGCGGAGATAGGGAGAAAGAATACATGCAAGATATCTCGACGCTCTCAGTACGAAGTCGTTCTTTGCTCTCAGAACGGTGTTTGGCCAAGTACAAAGCTCATTGGGCCACTCAACTTAAAAGCATTTCAAGGCCGTGCCTCCCTGCCGACGGGGGGAGGGTAGCGGGCAATGGAAGTGGGAAGTCATTGTCACTGAGCAACGATGGCGTTGTTGTCGCTATGACATACACTGATTGGCATACTCGAATTTTGCGGCAAATTCTTTGATGTGAAATCGATGCAAGTAAGCCGCTGGGTTATCGGTTGGTCCGGATCGGTGTGCCATCGCAAGCCAATTTTCTCCAGCATGAATCGCGTAAGCCATTCCCTTTTCTGTCCCGACGCATCCACATCGAAATAAACGACTAGAACCGACGGGACAGTGTCCACGCAACTAACCCACGGTCTGAGAACACCTAAGCGCTTCTTAAGGGTCTTTAATGCGAGGGCATTGATACCTGTTGAACTCCTGAGACACTTTGCTTCCGACCCGCATTCTCGGAGGACTTCGCCCTCTTGCCGCTTGAGACGATTTGCTTCGCGATCCGCGCTTCCACCTTACGCTTTCGAATGGCTTCGATTTCTGTTCTCGACGTGGCGTCACTCTTCGTTCCCTTTCGCCGCTGCCGAGTTATAGGGGCCGCGGAGACAAAGTACAGCTTTGCTCAGTTTGAACGAACTGTCACTTCATAACTCGCTCAGCTCCATTCAAGCCGCAGAATACGCTTTCTGAGGGGAAAAGGCGAGGAAGGTTGGAAAACTGTAAAATGTCGCGCTGCAGCGAGGTATTATGGGTAGGAGTGACCTAATCTGAGACGGCACTAAAATCATGGTTATCAGCGTTTAACTGCACGCAAGCATTCAAGTGATACGATCAAATGGAACCAGAGACGCTACTGCAATTGCCCAGTCATGTTTCTTGGCGGTTGCTTAGGCCGGCGGCCGCCATGCAGTCGCACAAACGAGGTTGATTCTGTGACGGACGTCACAGGAAAGTCGCCGGAGGGTGGCTGGCGAGGCGCCACTGGTTCGTATGTTTTCCTTAATTCGAAGTTTGCAATAAACTCGGTATCGTTGTAATCGGGACAAAGCAGTCTTCTAATTAACCAAACTTGTACTCTGTCATCGTGGTCCCTTTCAAGCGCACGCTATAGAAGACGTCGCGCTTCAAAAGTACGGGCTGCCTCCGGAGTTTTGATGTGAGAACATAGAAAAATGCATGAAAACCAAGCCTAATACAGCTCAGCTGGAAAATATTTATCGTAGAATCTTTGAAGCGTGCACAGCTCCGTCGTCATCGGCCGCTATCGGGCTGCTACTGCGAGCCTATTTTCAGAGACTGAGGCTAGTCTCCATTTACTGGTACCACCACCATCATGTCTGGTGCCAAATAAGCGCACGTCGTGCTTCTTCCTCTTCACTTTCGCTGCACGCAGACCTAAACGCAGACCGAGATGCCCGCTCTTGTCCCGCCTCCATGTTCGAGTCTCGTCCCCGGGAGTCGAGGGATCCCACGTTTATAAAGGCTTTGGTGGAAAAAGCGAGGAAGTGTTGAGATCGAAGATGTACTTCGCATCCCTGCGTTTACAGCAGCATTGCAGTGGCGGGTGTTAAGCCTGGGGAGCAAAAGAGATCTGACCTCCCTCTTTTCCTCGCCAGTGCTTTAGATGTTTCATATATATATATATATATATATATATATATATATATATATATATATATTACAGGAATTGCAAGGTATTAGAGCCAAGCCTGCCTCTTTAAGCGTCTCATGAAATTTATATTCAACCGGTATCCCTCCGTACCAAGACAAAATAAAGCGAGACATTTCGCCCAAATGCGAAAAAGACGGATGCAAAATTCAAGGTACCAAACAGAGAGAAAGTAGGCATAAATGCAATTTGTAAAAGCACTCATTCCTGGATTCGCTGATTAGCCCTCTTCTCCAACGAGCTCGCATATGGAGTCCGCCAAAATGCTCCACCCGGAGCACTTGCTGATCGTGTACGGAGAGCGATCCACTCCTCCCATGCGGATAGTAAGCGGGTGAGAGGTTGTAGTGATGTGTGTTTGGTGCTTTGGCGATCCCTAAAATGTGTGCTTATAGCACGTCAGGGCTTGTAGGCGCCGCAGATATCGCATGACGTTGTTTCACGTGGAATGGTACTTCACGACAGCTCTGCCCAGCTCCACCATGGAGGTGGCAGCCTTGCTATAACGCGGAACATTTCTTCCACGTACAGGCATAAACCCCATGCGGCACGTTTGCCTACGCCGTGTGATGGTTAGAGAACATTGAAAAGTTACCGGTGCTGCATCAAACCATCGCATTTCGCGCTGGGCCGCCTCTTCGTCGGTGGAATTATTGGCGCCTCGAATTTATTTTACCTCATGCCAAGCGTACCCTCGTTACCCATCCACCTAATAAAAGAAATACTTTCAAGCAGTGTTTACTTTGTGTCAACAACCTTTATCACTACCGCCATGCTCAAAATGCATCAGAATGGTTTTAAAGACGACAGTCTTTCTTGGGCTACTAAAAGCAGAATAATGTGCTGTTAAGCTAGTTGGTGCATTATGTATCACGAAACTGCGCTAAATGGACATACAGACAGACGAAGGAAGACGTCCGTCTTCCTTCGTCTGTCTGTATGTCCATTTAGCGCAAGTTTAGTGATACTTAAAAGCAGACATTTTGGTCTCTCTGTCTGTATGTCTGTCTGTCGGAAAGAGAATTTATTAAAAGTAGTCACAGCTAGGACGGGCTGTAGTTAGCTACTGCACGGGTCGACAGGGCACAGGATATACGCAACGTGCTACAGAGGAAATGAAGTGAACACGTGTCTGTGACTCGATTCAGCCACCCGGCCAAAGTGAAACAGAAGCCGCGCAATAGCCTTATATACCCACAGCCAAATGTAAACGTCTAAGTCCGGTGTCCATGTTCATACTTGTCAACATTGTTTAACAAGAACACGACATTACGAAAATATAGGGCAGAAAATCAATACGTAAGTGATATTTACAGTGTTCCTTTATTAAAAAATTCATGGATGCTTGGTTTTTGCGATAGCAAATGAAATACTACATCAACTGCAGAAAACCGTCGCTTGCTATTGTCCGCGCTACTATAGCCTCCTGGCGGCATTTAAGAAATCAAATGGTAACAACAACGAAAGGTTCCACTTAATATGTTCCACGTTACGCTTGGAACGCTCGTGGAGTAGGGCAACGTGGTACTAGTAGGGTGCCTCGATTCACGCGCGTCTCCGCCATTCGGTAGCGCTGGCATCGAGGCACTCGAGTTGGAGCACTGGAAAGCGGTAAATTTAAATTTACTTCACCAAACCTCTACCGTGTTATCTTGGGAAAAACGAGACGGGCAAGGAACAGCATGACAGGTGAGCGGGAAAGAGAAGGGAGGCATTTACTTGGCAGGGGCGCCAGTCGACTATCGTCTTTCGTCGACATTCGCAACGAAAGGAGCAGATACGCGGCCATTTGTTTTTATTTGTACTTATAATACTTATAAACTTACTAAAAACTAACGCCTGTTTTACTATCTCCATGAAAATGAATCTTAATATCTGTCAATATGTGTTATCTTAACTGCAAATTATGCGACAATCCTTTGTCAGATTCCAGCTTCCTCATTTTCATTTTTAATTGCATCGAATCAGCCGTTAAAAAACTTGGCTTTTGCGCTGTATGCATTTTTTTTTTGGACAAAAAAATTGTTTTTTTTTAAGAATACCGGAAGCAATATCTTACCTTGCGAAAATGTCCGAAGCCAATATGTTGCAAAGGCTCCTTCGTTTTCTGCTCTAGACGACTCCCGTCGTCTGTAACACCTTCTTTATGGTCATTGGGGCTTCTTACCGAACCAAACTCAGTACGATGCCTTCATTTTTGGATCTCGGTGCCCACGAAAGGCGGGCATTTCATGCATGCATGAAGGCAATCTACCTCATCCTCATGACAGTAGTCTGTGCAAAGGTTTCCTCTTACATATTTGCATCTCTTTTTCCGGTTCACCTTTCTCTCTGCTTCACTAGAACTCGCCCTCTCCGACGCTACTACCGGCGTACGCGTGCCGTTGGAGCGACAGCAAAATGGCGGCGAAGGAAAGTAGCGGGTGCTGTCAGTCCGCTGTAACGCGGAAGAGCGTCTGGCTAATGACGCCTGCCTTCCCGTGTCACCACATTCAACAGGCCATCAAGCATCGACTGGTTACACTCGTGCCACGCGGCTAATGCTGATGCCAACGCTGTGCCGTGACGCGTGGCCCAAGCCCCCAGAAAGTGCTTAAATTAGGAGATAGGGCCCAAGCGCTCAGCCCTGATTTGGCGAAATAGAGCGACGCATGGCTCCTTCATTGCTGTCAACTAATGCAAAGATTCTACGGTTGAGTAAACACTGTAGTGAGATGTTGTTCTGTGTTACTTTTTTTCCCTACTTGGACGCGGCATGGTATGGGGGAGATTAGATAAGAAAGAGAAGAACATAAAAAGAGATATAGGAAACCAGTACAGGAAAGCGACGCAGCGCCCACATCCCTACGAAGGGCTTTCACCAATACATTATTGGCAAAAGCGCTCCGAGGAAATCGCTACGAAAAATCTGCATGAGTCTTCCTGCCCACCCAGACGGCCATTACGGCGTATGCATTTACCTAATCTGGTTTGATTTAAATAAATGCCTGTTTGCCAAGAAGGGCAGAGGCCCACGGGGGTTCGCACGCCGTAGAAAGGCATCGATCGGTGCAGAAAGAAACTGCTGGTTATGGGCGGACAGGGCATAATTTTGGCCTTGGCTTTCGTCAAAGTGCATTTCCCCACCTACTAAAAGGATCGAAGAATTTGGCCTGTCCTTTTCTGAAAAGTGGTATAGAGTGCATGAAATGCAAGGAGGGGGGGGGGGGGGGGGGGGGCACCCTCCTGCGCCTGCTCGCAGCGGATATTAAAAGTGGCCGCCGAAAGAAGGGATGAAGCTGCCGCGTTAGAAACTACGCCATCGCGTCGTGCCAGCATCGAGTACATTGAAAGGCCACACCGCACGAAAGTAGCTAACACCACTGTGGCTTGACTCCGCGCAAGCAAGCAAGCGAATCAGGTGGCCAGCGAGCGAACGCCAGAGACAAGAGGCTCGTCGCGCTCCAGAATGCACGTCAGCAAGAGAAAGAGAGAGAAGAAAACTTTATTTGTGACCAAAATGGTGTAAGGAAGGAGATAGGCGGGAGCCTTCACCAGCCCTCCCTCCTCAAACGGCGGTCAGCAACCCTTGAGCCCTGGTGGAATCCTCGGCCGTTTGGACTGCGTTTAGTTGAATCTCCGCGTCGGATCTGGTCAAGACGGCCTCCCATTGATCTGAAGCCCGAATAACAATTGATGGCGGCATATTGCTGTTTTTCACAGGACGTTTTCATAAACTGGGAAAAACGGGGTAGGGGTGTCGCGGCGCTAACGAGGTCATGGCAACAGGAATATGAGAGCCAAGAAGCATCTGAGTAGCTCCGACCACATTATTCAGTGAAGGGGCGGAGCGGCGGTGGCAGTGCGCATGACCGCGGAAATTCGCCATATTTTATTTCACTTTCGCGGCGAAGGTAACTGAGAACTCTCTCAAATCAATTCCGGCCCCGAAGGTCGCTACTTTTGACAAGTAAAATGGACAATAAAAACGAAATTTCATTGTTAACCAACTTTTATAATTCTCGCTAGACGACTCCAGTCGCGACTTCTTCAGGGAGCTACCAAGAAAAGACCTCTATGCTGGAACTAAATCGGTCCGATCCAACGCAATCACAGGTACGAATATAAACAAAAAATCTTGTTTATCGGGGCAGCTTCCGTCCGTGGCCGCCAATAACATATATTACTCCCTTTGACGTCACAGGTAAAATGCGAGAAAGTGGCTGGTTACTGGCCACTTTTGTCTGTTTTTCTTATTATCTAACTTAATTGGTCAGGGTTTCCATTGAAGTTGGGATGATCGTTATTCTAACGTCGTACTCTTGCGAGTAACCAATTCAAACCTGTGTTTTGTCTTCGTGGTCCCTTTAAGTGGCGTTCACACGACAGAGGACTCGCCAACTGAGTTCCTTAGGGAGCACCGCAGGCGGCTCTGATTTCAAACACGCGCCGTCTGCTTACCGAGAAGTGCTCGGAGTGTTTGCTCGGGCAGTAAAAGCACCAGCGCTTCTCGGGGGAGGCGTGGTTTCTTCCGCAAGAAGAGAGTCTCCCCGCTGGATGAACTCGTGTGAATGCATCCACGTATGTTTACGGAGACAGCAGTGACACTCGTTCTAACGCACTTTGAAACAAATTACGCCAATTTTGACAGCTTAAAATATTCCTTAAGTACGCGAAAATGCATTACGCTGGGCACTTAAACGTAACTGAAGTACGAAAACGACGCTAGTTTCGCATTGGATGTGTGCGTTTATGCTCTTCTCGGTCATGCTCATAGGCAGGCGGGTTTTATTAGAAATAGGCAATCACTTACGGCAAATGCTTTTTAGACCATTCAGGCAATGCAGGCATCTCATTCCTTGAGCTACTCTCGAAAGCATCTCTTCTGATTATTTTTTTTAATTATTGCAGGGGTACTGCTATTTAATGCCCGAGAGTATTTATAGCACGCCGTCTACATGAAGAGTACAACTTACACTGTCATTACAAGTGGGCCACGCAGACTCGTGCTTCGAGAAAATGGTACACGTCGGCAAGTGTGACTTAGCCGAACACACACACACACATCCACGATGTATGCGCAAGCCGAAATTGTCCATGACTTTGGATTTACTCAGTAGATGAAAATTATTCCGCATCGCAGTTAATTATGCAGCGCTTTAACAAATGCTGTACAATACGACGGGCATAGCAATCTCGTCAGGCATAGAGCAGTTTCTGACAGTGCGCAAGAACCGAATATTTGTAGGATGCAGCATATAGTATATATTTTGTGTTTAATAATATCCGCTGTTTTGTTTCATTTATATAATTTAAGAGAATCGTTTTTGTAGCTTCGGTGCACGCGCTTAACTCGCTCCCGTTCACTGCTATTTGGAAAAGTTGGAGGAACAAGCTAGATGAGCCATCCTTTTTCTCGAGGTACTCGAGTTTAAAACGAGTGCTAAGAAAACTATATGTGTCAATCCTCCTTTGAAGAGCGCAATAGCGGCTTGAAGTTTGCTCCAATAAACCAAAAAATTTCACCATCTTCCCGTAGGGGAACCCCGAGTAGTATGCGAAGCAGCCATGGGGTGGACTCAAGTTCCCATTAGTTTTCCGTTCGATCGCGGCGTTGCGGGGGGAGAATGAGGGGAGCGGAGCGCGCGCGTGCGTCATTTAAAAGCGGAGCTACAGTGGCGCCCCCAGCGGAGTATGCAGCGGCTACTGTTGCGTCTCTAACCCTAAGCTGCTTCGCATTATCGCGCGTGGAGCCGCAGGTTTTGCCATTCGTTGCGCAATCCCGGAGAGGAGAGGAGCTTCGGAGCGGAGAGGAGGAATGCCGGAGAGGAGAGGAGCGTCGGAAAGGAGAGGAGGAATGCCTCGCATACTACTCAGGGTTCCCCTACGGGAAGATGACGATGGTGGCTGAACGCGAAGCTATCTCGTGATGGATTCTTTGGTTGTCCAGTCCCTAGGGGCATCCTGCCACAATCATCATCAGCGGTGCCTGGCCAGGCATGCGCACCGGGGGTGTGGACGCTGCACATCGGCGCCCACACACGGCGGAAGGAACAGGCTCGACCATAAGCTGCTTCGCATCTAAAAGGAAGATTGGCTCACAAATGCAACTAAATCAGTCGCCAAGAACAGATAGATTTTCAAAAAAGAAGACACACTATGAAGTGTTGGACAAACAAATTCATCAGTACTGCAGCACCATTCCTGACTTCCACCGGCGGAAAATGTTATCTTGCAATGCTATAGCTCAGTGGTCGGCAACCTTTTGAGGTGGAGGGCCGAGTTCCATGAAGCCGACACGGCGGAGGGCCCGACGGCAAATCGGGTGGGGGAAGGGGGGGGGGGGGGGTTGCGCAAAGATAGAAGATGCAACGAATTGACAATACTGTTTGACAACAATTGAAAATATTCCGGCTACGTATGAAGATGGGAGACAATGCCAAGTGGAAGCGATCATTTTTCTGTTCTTGTCTCGCCGTCTAAGCTCATTTGAGATCAAAACTCGCGTGCAGGCCTTCAGATAGGCAGTGACAGGGGGAGGAGTGGGGGTGCCGACGACGTGCTGGGGGCCGCATAATACTGCCCCACGGGCCGCAGGTTGCCGACCCCTGCTATAGCGTATTGGATCCCATTTAGAACGTTGTAAGGAAGCAGTGAACCCTTTATGATGTAGCCGGACCTTAGTTCATCGCTGCTAAGAATATGTAGCACATAAAAAACTTCGGCAACCGGAAATATGTTACGCACTTCTGCTCCTGGGAACACGGGATAATCATCGATCGCCTTTTAAGTGCCAAATGCGAAATGCTGTGAGGTCTCCTCTTCCGCATATAATGTAGTGTATCCCCGAGGGGCTGACTCTCTCCACAATCAGATTCTATGCCTCCTGAGGACACCACTGTTCTTGTAAGAACCGAAAAAAGCAAGGCCATCTAGCTGCATATATGATGTGTGCATATGCTATATGAAGCCACGAGGTGAAGGCTTCAGCCTATATGAGGTAAAAGCTTTACTTCGTGACTTGACAGTGAGGCGTCCTCTACGACCTTCCTTTGTAGAAAGTTTAGACACATCTATCCTAGGTACACATAACAGGATTGGAAGCATGCAAGCTTCCAGTCCTAGGGATGTAATAGGGATGACTGTTAAGCTTGCGGAGCTTGCGGGTGGGTGTGTGGGCGTCTACCACGTGCAGGAGGGTACGAAACAACACACAAGGGAACCACTAAACTGCCGTATAAGCAGTTGAACGACCAATACGCGTACGAACACAGCAGCCAGGCCTGAGCATACGATTGCAACGTCTACATTACTCCTCTGATGTGGCGACGCTCTTTATCGGGCACGTTTTTTTTTTTCTTCTTTATTTCACGATCATTTCTAAAGAAACCAGGACGTAACGGCCGGATTACGCTTAACTAAAAGATTGACGTTTTCACAAAGGGAGGTCATTGTTTGAAGGTCCTTAAAATCAACAAACCCACAAGGAACTATATTACGCTGCCTTCCTGGTTTTCTAACAGCCATGCTACTAGGAATCTGTACAAAAGTCTAATTCGTACTGTAAATAGGCAGTGGAATTATGCCGCAGTAGCTACCCCTTCCCGAACATAAAACTGCACTGTGTCAGTTCTAGAAATGAATAGTACTGACAAAAATTGTGGTGTATTTTTAACATATTCGCTGCAAGCGCCCGCGCAAGCACGCACGCATAAAGATCTGAAAAGGGGGTTGGGTTCGGCCAAAGGCATTTTGGGGTGTCAAAAAATAAAAAATTAGTTTCTAGCCTAAACTTATTCTCTGTTGAGTCTGGTCAGGTAACAATGCTTCTTCGCAATATTGGTACTACATATAGCCTCAAGTAAATGATGTGGCTGCGTCTCGCTATAGACCCAGTGGCTATGCCACCTGCCATGGTCACTTCCTAGGGCACTCGATCCTCGAAAAGAAAAACAGAAAGAAGCGTTTCACTGATACACTAATTTGTGTTCGCGAAGTATTCTACTAGAGTTCTAAGGTCACCTGAAAAAGCCTTCTCCGCCTCAGCCCTTTTCCTATTTTTAGTACCGCCATCACCACGCCATCGCTTCCCACACCGGCGTGGCTTCTACTGAACCCCGTTGTTGCTCCGCGCCATTATTCTAGAGCCCAGGCCAGAAGGTATTGGCACCCGCAAAGGTGGGGACTCGCAACGACCTACTCCTAGCCAGAAGGAGGAAAAAAGGGAGTAAACACTGCCCTCTGGCGCGCTGCAGCATCGGCAGCGGCGGTAACTTTCAGGGACGCGCGCAACTGCGCAAGGGGTGTTTATCGCCGGCTCACCCCTTCCGGGCAGCCCGGGCCAGCGCTGCGTCCACCTCCTCCGGGGTAGCCCCTTATCATCAATTTGTAGAGACAGAGCTGGCGCTGGCCGGCGCGGGAGAGGCGGCGTTCGCGAGGTGAGCGATGGGCCACGGCGCACCGTGGCGGGGAAGGGTTGCGCCCGGCCGGCCGCTCCGCCTACTCGTACACGTAGAACGCCGCTCGCACCCGAGCACGAGCGGCGGCCTTTGAAGGATGGCCGCCGCGGGGCCCCGGGTTCTTGGCCCGCCGGCGTGTCGCACGGGGCGCCCGCGCAAGCTCTGGGGCGGCGAGGTGATGAAGTAGCGCGAGCACAGGCCTCGCGGCAGCGGCGTTTTGCGACGGACCGAAGAACAGCCGGCGTTCTCGACCCCTCGCCTCGACGCCTCGGGGTGGAGTGCTGGGGTGGCCCTACAATTCTTCGAACGGCCCGAGCAAACTTTTCGCGCTTTGAAAGAGCGCAGGGAAGCGGAGGCTGGGCTGCCTGTCGCCTTGTTCGTAAAGCCGAACAAATCTAAAGGTGACTGCCCGCACGGGCCATGGCAACAAAATTAGTCATGCGGCCAAGAACGCAAGCACAATAAGTTCCCTGTGAAAAAGAGCGGAATACCGATGGCCAGTACAACTCACGTCTATCTGTGATAATCCAGTTTCCGTTCAAAATACTCAAGTTATTACTGAAGAGGGAAATCTCCTTTTCCCTCTTGCACTTACATCTGCCTTTCTCTTATGAAATCTGCTGAAGCAATCATCACAACCTGAATGCCTTTTTTAATGATCGGTGTCGGAACTACAGTTCAAACGCGTTTTGCGCGTATTTAGAACTCCTACTCGAATATGACGCGAAATTTTTGAACTTTGTTGCGGTAAAAGCGATAACGTTCGTAAACAGCGCTACATTCACATTAACAGCAACATTAACAGTGCCGCGGTAAAAAATACTGCTGTAATAGCGGAAGCAACGCGAAATTTTAAAGCGAGGCTTTGTACCTTTACCAGCCAAGGGTTCTGTCGCAACCGTCGGCGTCAACAGGAAGCTCTGCGAACAAATAAAAGAACTTATTGGCACCGCCAGGGATCGAACCAGGACCGAATAGAGAAACGGACTGAGAGCCCGTTTTCTTCCCAACTAAGCTACGAGCGCACGCGGAGACGGGAGAGACAGACGGGGTACTCACCGAGCACAGATGTGGGTTTACCCCCTGAGTTCTCACTGAATGCCCCGTGATAGTGTCACGTGACTTCTCGTGCCGCTGTGCACTCCGCCCACGGCACATGTAGCGGCCGTGTGCGCGCCTTGCGCATGCGCTAGGATTTAGTAAATAAAAATTCGCTAATACCTAGTTTTTTTGTGTCACCTCTATTTCGTGTGCTAATAAGCTTCGCTGGTCATCCGCATTCACAGGGTGGAACGGCTCATAATGTTTTTCGAAGAGAAGTATTCTTTACCTTGTCCGATAAAAAAAAAAGGCATTTGCGTTGTTCCGTGGGCTACAATAGAATTATTATACATCGGAACATTTGTACTGATTCCGATAGCGAATTAGTCTGAGCATGACCAATCGTTACGAAAAGACGATCAGTGTTCCTATTGCAAAAATCCGCACTCTATTTCAACTTATTAAGCAGAAACCAGAAGCGCCAATTTACAGATTTCATAATTCGCTAGAGCAGCCTTAACATATTCCACGAATACAAAGTCGAACTGTAAAAATACTAAAATATTTTCATGGCATTGCGCCTGTATGTCGAGAGATCCTTATTTGTTTATTCATTCTACATAAGCCTAAAGGCCCGCACTGAGAGTGTATTACATGCCCTGGGTAACAAAAAAAAAAGGGGGGGGAAAGGAAAGCGCAGCGATCGTTTCAGCTTTCTACTGCGCCTTATACGGAGACATGCATCAACAATGTTTTTCCTTTTGCGACATAACCCTCAAGTTCGATATTTCTATGAGTACGCGAGAACTCTGAAAGTCCCGTGCCGGAGAAACATCAGTGAGTATAAGGAAAGCGGAACAGGGCAGAATTTTTTAAAATAAGGGCTTGAAAGAAGGCAGCATCTATGGAAATTAGCTCTTAGGCATCGGGCTTTGGCCGGACCTTCAACCGGGCACTCCCTTTCCGACTCCCGCGGATGTAGCAGGGGTCAGTGTAGTGAACTGGCTCCCCTCGGGTTGCTGGGGGATTACAAATGCACGTCTCAATTTTTCCATATCAAAAGAGGTCACCGACCTATTAGACGAAAGCCATCATTCCGGCGGAAAGGGAGAACGGCTGCGCGGTGCCGGGCGCAAACGCGAAGGCATACTAGGTTACATCCTCGGGCTGATGTGCACGGTTTATTTGTGCATAGCTAAGAAAAAAACTTTTTACTTCGAATACTCGCGAGATTACTCCAGGGCGTGGGCCTGTTAACGAACATGTAGACGCAGTTAGAACAGCGACGGCTGCCCGCCTGCACAGTCTTCTTGAATTTCAATGGGCTCTGGATATGCATTCTGACCTCGTGGAGCATCGCATCCACAAACGGAAGAGATGTAAAAAGCTCCGGAAGTAAAAAACAACAGTGCGATGAATATTTTGGAGGGCCCAGCCAGGAAAGAAATTGCCTATTCCCGGCTTAGCCCCAGCGATATGGAGCTGCAGGCATCGCGGGAGAGTACGTAGCGCAGGGAATAAACGGCATTTCGCCGGGGCTCTTTAAAAGACTCCGACGTCGGACCAAGATTGTTCCTGAGAAAGAAATTGTCTCAGCCCTCTCTCAACGACCGACTCAACCTTCTTCGTACATCAATATTGGCTCCAGCCCAATCGTTTCGCTTGCGGAAAGTCGACCGCCTCTGCTCCCACGAGGCCTCGGGCATCGGTCACTGCCCATTAAAAAGCTCTACAGTTTCTCTCCAAGGAAATTCTTGAATAAGAGCTACGTTTCCCCTCCGCAAGAGACAGAGGGGCGAACTGTTTCGAGGCTTTCAGCCAGAAACTCGCGGAATGGAAACCTTTCCCGACATCTACTCCGGTCGCTATTCTGTACATCTGATCCGCTGACGTCATTGAGAGGTCACCAAGAAGATCATTTGTTGGCTTTCCATTACAGTAATTAAAGTGTACACATTTGCTAGAGCCACTGAATAAGCACAATGGGGCAGGCGAGGATAATGTGACCTGCGTCAAGTTTTGTGTCCGTGTTGGGCAGTTTTCTCCTGCACGTGATTAGGATGAAGTCTCCGCGTGTTTGCGGAAATCCTTGCGGAAATTTTCTGGCGCCTATCTTTTTGTTTGTTTGTTTGTTTGCTTGCTTTCTTTCATTTCAAGATGGCGAACTTAGACTTGTGGCAGACAGCGTACGTATTTATTAGAAGGCAAAAAGCGGTGCGCCCTCGAAGCATGCATATCAGACTCAAACGTCCGCGTGGGCTGTGGCCCCTTTCCAGCCTGTAAAGTATGCGTTGAATTCAATTTCTCGCTCTCACAATTGAAATCTAGCCCCACTAAAACATGCACTGCGTATACATTGACAATTGATGCGCTCCGAGCTCATGCGATAAAGTACGCGTGAAACTCACGTACGTTACAGAGGCACAATAATTTCGATTACAACACAACGTTGTCTCAGCCAATATAACCTTGTCTCGGGCGCATTTAAAATCATGAAGTGGAAATCGACACCTAGGGTTACGCAGCACGAGAGTATCTAAGTGTCGACTATACGCATTTGTGTTGGTGATGAACACCCACCTTTCAAGCGAATTTAAACAAAAACAATTGTAGCTTTTTTATGCATCGTGTTCTGAGCGTGGGAAGCGACTGTCGTGAGCCGATTGACTTGTACCGGCGTATATGAATGTCTTAAAACAGGATGATGTAGAGTTTAGGAGTAAAAGGGGTTCCTGTTACTGCAACAACGTTGTCCCACGCTCTGATATCACCCGCTACAGACCTGTCCTTGTAATCCAAATTGGGGAATATGACGCGCACTGTCCTTCAGTGTTAGGATGCATTGCGGGCGAATTTGAGAATTTCTGCATGAAAATTGTGAATTCAAAGGCGTCTCTATTGTTTCAGATAGATTGCACGTGTTTTTTTTACCGCAATCCCGGAAACTCTGTGCGGAGTCATTCTTGACGCTTCGCGCCCGGCCCTCGATGGGCGACATTTGTGGCCGTAGTTTGTATATGTGGCCATAGATCATATCAGAGATCACTTTATTGTTGCCACGGGTGGGCCCGTTTTCAGGTCGTCTTCAGTGTCCTTACGGCGACGGCACCATTAATTCAAAAATATTCTAAAAACGACAGTACTTGAAAAAAAAAAAAAAAACAGTGACACTCCGCTGATGACCCTCGATGTGATGCCATTAACATTCTTCCGGTAGCGGGACAGATTTAGGGCGGATTGGGAAAACGGGTAAAGAGATGCCGACAGACAAAAAAGATCAAAACTGGGTGAAAAGCCCAAGATGGCAATATATCACTAAAAGAATACAGCTCGCTTAAATCTTCAGCAGTACGTAACAGGCCCAACATGCGATAACAATCAAAGCCGTGGCAGAGTGTTCCCAGCTGTTGAGAAGACATTTGGGGAGGTGTCGTTCTTCATTGGCAGTCTCGCCATTCACTAGTGGTTCGACTCTCTCGCATCCTACAACGGCCTTCCCCTGCTCTTGCCCTAAGGGGGACACAAATGAAACGGCACAGGGAAGGTGGATCCACGGACCAACACAAAATCATGCGTTCGAATACAAACCAGAGGAAAGAAAACGTCGCCGAAACCACAACGCTGGTTGTCCACCAAGCATCGTCTACGAAGACTCACAACGCCACCTCCAAGAGGAGACCAGATTTTGTGAGGGTGTCAGACAGCGATATCCCAACTTGAACCAGAGCTTGAACTTGAACCGATCGGACTTTAACCAGAGCCTCTCACACACACTGAACGACACTCTAAACTCGTCTTATATGAAGTATTTGTCGAAGCACGCATCAGCCCTGGCTGTAAATGGTTGTTATGGCACTCGGCGGCGCCTAATTCCGCACGTTTTTTCGAGTCTCAACTCACGTTCACCAGGAGCTCCGCAGCTCCGCAGTTGTCGATCGGCTTCCCCGTTTCTCTTGTAGGGGCCGTTGGTTCTCAATGTCTGCCTTCGTGGCTCATCGGCGATGATAGGCAGCTGCACAACGCCGTTTCTTATCGAGGAGCTCCACTTCTAATCGCTTGGGAAGTCTCCCCTCAGTACCACGAAATCAGTTTTAATGCGGCCCACTTTGCAATCACTTAAATCAGTGCAGCGCAGCGTGCTACTTCGGTCCAAATGGTTTCGGGGTGGTAGCTTCATTTAATGGGTGCGGATGTGGACAGTGCGTACTGTCGCTCCTCCGTGAAAGCGTGGCGCAGTTTAAGCTCCTTGCGGCGGGGAAAATCGGGTGCGATCACAGACGTTCCACGCATGCGCTATGCGGTCTAGCTCCTTGCGAGCACACAGTGCGCATGCGCTCTCCCCTTTTCACAAGAGGACTCGGAATGGAATGAGCGCGTATTGCTGCTCCACCGTGTGCACGCGACGCGAAGTCACCTGCTTTTTTTGTAACGAGGCGAAGACAGATCGCGATATAGGTAGCTTAAAAATGTCTCGCACTAGAAATGAAACACCAAAACCACGATGTTCAGCTCACCCTAGAGATGAAACTTGGTTGCAACACCGGAACTCTGAAATCCGGAAGAACGCCCACTAGATCGGAAGCTGGGTGGTTTCACCTTTTGGCTGCATTAGGCGATGTTCAGACTACCGACGCAAAAGCCATATCGTGATCTTTTGACGTAAAAAAATGGCTTATCATGCACGCAGTTCGGTTGGCTAAGACGTGAAATCACGTCATTCTTTACAGTTATTGCGACGTTTGCGGCAACAGTCTGAACCCGGCCTTACCCTGTAACCTGTCGACGTTTGGGGGTCGATAGCGGTTACATGGTGGTAAAAGAAATTGCAGTCTGATAAACCAGCAGCATGCCCGTACCGCACCCCGCGATGTCCGAATTCGCTTTTTTTTTTTTTTTTCAAGAGCTGCGCACTTGCTTTGATCTTGCGGAGCGGTGCGGATTACACTATGCGATTACAGGTGTTCTGCTTTCATTTCTCCGGCGCGGCTATTTGGCCCCCAGAAGGCTGAAGAAAACCGCCATGGCAGAACAAGGCAGGCAGGGGGAATTAATAAGATAGAGGATGAAAGGCTTTCCATACGTTGCATTATAAAAATTGTGCACCGTATATTCACTGGGTTATTCGTAATTTTCTTGCCGTCGCTGTTCTTTTTTTTTTTCTTTTTGCCGCGTGGTTTCGAATCGAGAAGGACGGAAATCACCGGGGAGTTGGCTTTCCAGTCTGGTTTTTATTTGGCCGAGACGGCGACTTTTTTTTTTTTCGGCTGTATTAGAGAGCTTTGTTGACTTTTTTCGAACCTCTTATTTGCGTCTGGAAACGTTCCAAGAAGGGAATTGAAGTCTTCGCTCCCCTCGGTCGACCGGATTGAGCGGGAAGTGATTTATCGTATTCGCCGATGAGTCCTGCGCCTCCGGTGTCCGGGGGGCGGGAAAGGATAATAAAGTTAAACGCGCCCCCCTTAAATTTGTCTGAACGGCAAACCGTTCGTTTGGAGTCTGGGAATCCGAACCGAAGCGTATTGACTCTCCAACGGCCAGGCGTCGCTCTTTCTGTCGCAGCCATGCATCTTGTCATCGTCGTCGTCTGATCCACTCTGTTTGAACGGCTCCCTTTCTTTATTCCGGGAACCCGACCTATGCATATCCGTTGTACCCAGCTCGTTTCCTCACACTCGTCTCTTCTTCTTTTAAACGAAATTGCAGCTTCTTCTTACGAACAAAGGGACGCCCGAAAGGTTGTCTCACTCCATGCATGTTACACGTGCCGCTTCAACCAGTTATATACGTTGTTACATTGCGCTTACTCAAGTCATGATATTCAGCGCTGTCTTTCTTTAAAACGAATCTTCTGTGCGGCCATCGATTGCGCGGTCTGCTTCATACAAGTTCACCTTTAATGTGAACCTAGTCATTTTGTCTTTTGCGCTTGCGACACCGAGCAACGCAAAAGGAAATATCAAAACATCAGTACAGCCAATGTTTCAGTCGGCAATTTTTCATCGAGTGCTCGTTATCGAATAATTCATTCACTGTCGTATCTGTTGCGACAGTTTTGAAGGAAAAGCATTTTCGTCCCCAATTTAGTACGACTTATATCGCTGCGTGCGTACGACGTACCAGGTTTCTTTGTCTCTTTCTCTCAATGCCCAGAAGTCAGCATTCTTTCAAAATTCGCAACTGGAATAAAAGCGCCCCTTAATTTATGGATGGTCACACCACTTTGTTTATCGTGTCGTAGGTCTTTGTGGTGATAGTTGCACTTGAATAAAAATCAAGGAGCCACGAGCGACTGGAAAAGGTTAGTCGTTTTTTCCAGCTTTTCTCCTTTATAGCCTTGTTATAAATTTGAACTCGACCATTGAGTTCTTTGTTGTCACTCAGTAACGAATGACTTAAGGTTCTTGTAACGATTAAAGTTTATTTGAGCGAAGTTATGCTCCACAATCGACTGTAATAAATGCACAAACGTACAAGAAGCAGCCAACAAACTGACGTGCACAGTCGAGTGTCGTCGAATCGAATGCCTGCGGCGTTTGACCTGCATGCATTTATCTAGGAGCGCAGTTTTTCTTCCAGGAACGTCCAATAACAATGAAAAAATTGTCGGTCAAACAATAACAGTCGGGGACAAGAGAGCGACGGGTTAAAATCTTTCCTATCAAACGAGATAGGCGGTCGTGGCATAACGCCAGTAGGAGCACACGGATTCCTTGTTTTCAGCACCGGATAAGCTAACCTTTCGCAACCAGGAGCTGGTAACAACACATAAAAAAAAAACGATTCACTGAGTATGTTTCGAGCCATTATTACGGTTAGCCATTTATGCTGCAAATTGTACTTTGGGTCGGCTATCCCTGAGAAAACTCTGCAATATCAGTTCAGGACACGTCTAGGGACTGTACGCATGAAATAAAGCTATACGAGTAGGTTGAGGATAATATGCCCTACTCTGCACTACCCCAGTTCGGCCCGTTTGTGGCGGGTCGTGAAACACAAGCCTCACGACCCGCCACAAACGGGCCGAACAGGGGTAGTGCAGAGTAGGGCATAAACCCGTGTTGACGCTTGGCCAACGCCACGACGCGTTAAACCATCGGTTGCCGGCATTTAATAAAGTTATTCCTACCTACCTAGTGGAATGGATAAATGTTAAAGTGGTTCTGAAACACGTTTTGAGCATATCAAATGAGATAGCGCAGTCGTTAGGATAGGTCATCTCTTCCAAGCATAACACCTTTGCGTACAACAGAAAGCTCACAGTTTCGCTGCAAAGCTTGTCCCCCTTTTCTTTGTTTTGAATCACAGACATCATTCTGCAGGTTTACACGTCATCGCTACGTTAACGGTGTCCGGCCTCTGGAGTATAGAGATGTGAGCGATTGAAAAAAAAAAACATTATAATTTTTTAACCGGTATAAAATTCAGGGTGTCGAACCGGAACCGAACCGAACCTAAAACCGGATCTGAACCGGTATTTTTGCCGGAACTGAATCCGAACCCGAACCGTTATTTTTTGAGCACGCTGAATCCGAACCGGAACTGAAACGAAAAAGAAATAATGGTTACCGGTTCATGCCGAAACGCTTCGACCCTCTGTTGTTGATCAATGCAATTCAGGCCTTTTTTTCTTTCACATACCATCAACTTCGTACCCGCTCGCGCACTTTCCCCCCCAACCCGCCGCGGTGGCTCAGTGGCTAAGGCGTTGCGCTGCTGAGCACAAGGTCGCGGGTTCGATTCCCGGCCGCGGTGGCCGCTTTTCTGATGGAGGCGAAAAGCAAAAACGCCCGTGTGTACGAGATTTCGGCGCACGTTAAAGATCCCCAGGTGGTCTAAATTAATCCGGAGCCCTCCACTACGGCGCGCCTCATCGCCTGCGCTGCGTCGGCGCGTTAAACTCTACAATCAATCAATCAACTTTCCCCTCCAGACAATTGAATACTATCATGCTCTATGTAACAACACGGGGAAATGAATGAGCACCAATGTAGCAATGGTCTGTTGGTGCTGGAAGCGCGAGCGTAGAGAAAGTTGATCAAACGAAATGTCATTCTCGGTAGCTTGCAGGGGATATAAAACGACTTTGCTTTTCCTAGGTGCGACTTTATTGGAGCAATCAGGCTGCAGGAGTGCTCCACTGCGCAACAGCGAAAGCCCACGCCCGATGTGTGCAAAGTTTTTGCATTTCATAATTTGTTTAAAAGGTCCGACACCTGCAGATTGTCACAAGTGGGACCGCAGGAGCTGCTCAGTGGCTAAGCCGCTTGCTGCTGACCACATGTGGCCTCTATCTCCCTTCCCCACGACCGTTTTTCTGATGTAGATGGAAATCGAGAACGTCCGTGTATCGAGATTTTGATCCACTTTTAATATCACCAGCTGGTTAAAATAAATCTGCCGGCCTGTAACATAAGCTGCGCCTCGGAGCAGAGATATAGCACAGGGCATCAAATGCGGCAGTTTTTTTAAAGGTGTTTACACGGAAAACAACAAAAAGAAAAGGCGAATCACGTTGTTTTAAAATATTACGCAGAAAGTAAGTAAAACCGATTAAGTAAAAACAAAGCACCAAAACGTGGATATTGCTCTGTACTTTTCTTTCCCCTGCCTTTCACAACCAAACGTGTCATCAATGCGAAGGAAGTGAGTTCCGTGGTAAGTTTTTGAGGACAGTGCAGTGGGCAAGTTTCGTTTTTTAGAGACACGAATAACAACAGATATGTCAGGGAAAACTGTTAAGGTGCGCACTTAATCCTTTTGATAAAAACTGCAGCCCTCGACCTTGTCTTGGAAGCAGAAACAGTAATAAAGCAGATGACACGTGCAGAAAGGCAGGCCGGTACCTCACACTGTCCCATTCGCCCAGCGATCATCTTTTCTGCTTGTTCTGCAGTTTTGTCTCTTTCAGATCTGATTTTTTTTTCTTCGTAGGTGCACTTGTACTGACTACGCAACTCGCTACATTACTTCTACTGCTACTCGTTCCGGAGGGGAGTACTGCTGTGGACGAATTAAAAAGCGTCTACCCAAAAACGTCCCATCTCATGCTCCGCGCTTCAAATTTTCCTTTCATTTTGTAACAGCATATTCTGTTATGAGATTCCGCAATGTAGCACACGGAACGATGGCCGGGGGTCAGGCGGTGCGATGACATCCTGATTGTAATGCACACATCCGGTATAGCTATCGCAAAAGGAATTGCAGTGGGCAGAGCAATAATGCAGTGACTGAGCGTTAACTAAAGCTTACTTTTAACAAAAGTGTGGCTAACACATTCGATAAGGTGACAGCTAACAAATTATTCAGGGTGACCAAATAATCTAATTTATTGGTAGTATTTATGTGCGTGTTGTAGGATTTTTCTGTTTTATTACAAATCTAAAAAATATGCGCCATTGGTATTAAGTGCTGGTATATGAACGCGCCAGTACGCAGGCCTAAATTTAAGGCTTCAAGGTTAGCGTGATGGGCGATTCCATAGCAACGATTGCGATTTCAACAAAAAAGGAAAGGGCAGAAAATATATCCCACCGTCATATCTCTTGGCGGTGGCTTTATGAATAGTCGCTAGGACAACATGAAATCTGGGCGAGAAAGTAGGCGACAAATCGTCGCCACTTCATCTGTTTTTCTAATATCTCGTAATCGTTTAAAGTTTGCTTTGCAATTGCGCCACTGCCCTAGGGGAACAGCAGCATTTTGAATTTTTGTTTGTATTTTGATTTGACTGTTATTTTAAACTACTTAATGGTATTTTTCTAGTTTCAGTGATAATTCAACTCATCGAACCGGTTCGCGAACCAGTTCAAGCTCCCGAACCGGTTCGCGAACCGGTTCGGTACGTGATTTTGTCGAACCGGAACGGAACCGGAACGAAATAATTTCGCCTGAACCAGAACCGTAACCGAACCGGTATTTTTTTCAGTTCGACTCCCTGATAAAATTAGAAAAAACAGGCAGAGCTTCTCCGCAGAACTTTCTTGTGATGTGGCCAATATGCAGTGAGGGAAACAGTTTCTGAAATCAATGCGTTGATGTGAAATCGTGCGCAGATTTTTAGAGCGGAAACTTTGCTGCGACTTTTGTGATGCAGCATGTAACAATTATATTATTTTCAGTGTAAGTAGAAAAACTCACCGGCCATTTAAGTCGCTTATGTGATTTGATGGGAAAGCCAGCGACTATGAAAGACTTCTTGACTGCCGCGTCGTGTTTGCGGCGCCGTCACGGTCAGCTGCCGTGCGTGGGGTTACCGCTCTTGGCTGCTGCTCTCACGACTTGGGTTCGAATCCCATTCGAAATCACATTATTTTTTATTTATTTACTTTCTCTTTACAGCGGCCGTTATTTTGGTTCCACTCGTGTAGTCGCCAGCAACTACGATCAATTTTCGCGTTTGATGAAGCATTCACGTTCGCCCTAATAAATCTGTCAAGTTTTTTATTGATCTGTGCGGAATCGTCTTTCTCGAATTTTGAATATTTTTTTTTTCTGAAAAAAGAAGAGAACGGGAAAGAAACCTGTTTCTTCCCGCCCCTCAAAATTTCATGAAAATTTACATCTCTATGTGGAGCCGAGCTTATGATTCGTCTACTAATCAGACACCATAATGAACTCAGTTCCGGGCATCTGCTGCAAAAACGCCGGCAGAGTAAAACGTAAGGTGTAAGCGCCATGCAGCGAGAGAAAAGTGGACGAAGCAGCCTAGTTTTAACCCGGCTGTGATGACCATGCTGGTGGACCGATATCAAGACCGCCGGAGAACAGTTGAAGCCATAGTGCCATAGTGTAAAGGACCACTAAGACAACATAAAACTTCACTCCAACCAAAAGATGCCTTAGCGCGAACATGAATCAAATAAATTGTATGCGGACGAAAATAAAAGAAAGGGTTACGGCTCACCAGCTACTTCCCCGTACTTTAGTGGCAACGCTATAGATCAGTTTAGGGTCATTAGCAGAAGCCTGTAGCCACCAGACTGTTCACCGACATCAGTAGCAGACAACACTACCTGTCGCGCCAACAACGCAACAGAACGTAAATAAAAAAATATGTGATGCAGATCCGTTTATCTAGCACCAAAGTTGCTCGTTTTGATAAAATGGTTATACTCGATCTGGGTGCGCAAGCAAGCCTAATTTGGTTTATGTGGGTCATTATACAGTCTCAAATGAATCTTGCTTGTCCTTTTTAACCTGTGCGCATCAAACTCGGTCTAAATTCCTGCTTATGAAGCGCTGCTCATTCACCTTTGCGGGTATACTCTGTGGGTCTGTAAAACTTTGCTAGTGTGCGTCGAGATTTCTTGTGGTTGACCCACCTAGTGCTTCTGCACTAAAAAAACTGTTTTCGTACGAACTACAGAGGGTTTCGGTAACGTAGTAGCTTTGCCAGTGGACAGAACATGCTACATAGTGTCAGAAGAAGAATAGCACGTACAAAATAGGCTTTGTTTCCTGCCTTCGCCGGACAGCAGCCTACACAGGAAAGCACTCGCAGCTTGTACTGACTGCTGAAAACGCCACTACCCCGACGTAGCACGCCCGACAATCACCTAAACTTCACCATACTTCTACTCTTCAACCCAACTCCGTAGCCCTACATGGTCTCAGCGCGGACCATTACGACATTCCTGATACTGGCCTCTAAGCAGCTGGATACTACTCAAGATCTATAAGGGGAAGGGGCATTACGGAAAACTGAATTCAAGCTGTACGAAAACGCTATCGGGCTCGGTGGCGAGCCCAAGAAAGTTCAAGAAGCAAATTGTTTTGTAATTATTGGTGAAAAGCGACGCCGAATTTACTATGAGCTTGATTTCTAAGAAGCGGGGGAGTATCTCGAGGAAGTGGAAAATTTGTTGGAAGAATTGGAAGAACACTTCAATCCGGTCATAAGCTTCACTTTGTAATACTTCGTTTTCCTCTCGACGGATCATAAGTCGGGATCACGCATCAGTGAGTGGCCGACAAAACTACGTACGTTTAATTTTTTGGAACAGCGAACATGGAGTACTTGAAGAAATGATGTAAAGAGTCGTGTGGTCTTGGGCGTGAAAAAAAACAACTCCAAGTGCGCTGTCAAGCCACCCCGGAGCATAGAACTGTCCCTCGGTGAGAAGTCCAAGGCTGAGCTTAGTTGCATGAAAGCTAACAGAGTGATAGTACCCGTCATAGAGCCAACAGAATGGCCGAGATCGTAGGGAAGAAGGAAAAAACAACAACATATGCTTGGATCACGACGACCGCAACAATGCACTCCAGAGAGAGAGCGTTAAAAGATCCCCACGTGGTCGAAATTAATCCGGAGCCCTCCACTACGGCGCACCTCATCGCCTGCATTGCGTCGGCGCGTTAAACCCTACAATGAATCAATCAGAGGGGGCGTTACCATATGCCTAAACTGGAAGACATTGGGACAAATGTCGAGAGAGCGAAGCTATTTTCTATTTCGAACGCTGCGTCAGGGTTCTGGAAAACAAATTCATGCACCTACTTCTTACCTGGCGCCATGAGCACTCGTTTCGAAAGGTACAGATTTCTCCGGGCGTATTTTGGTATCGCCACTGCACCAGAGGTATACCGACGAGCGATGCCCCAAGTACTTCATCGACTTGATGGTTTTGAAGCAGTCGTAGAAGATTTGTTGGTGTGAGGCTCGACAAACAACAGCATGGTGCACGTTTGCAAATATTCTTACGCCGGTGGGAAGAGGTTAACCTTGAGCTAAACCTAGAGAAGTCCTATCCGGTCAGTGAGAAGTACGGTACCTCACTTTGTGAGAGTAGTCGAGGTATCTGGATGGGCTGAGAGACAAAGAGCTGCCGATAGGATTTATTAGAACGGATGGCATCCTGCCAGTTCAAGGGCACCAAAATGCAGAGCAACCTGAGAGTTGCTCGGAATCGTAGACTTTGTGGCCAAGTTTATCCTGAACATGTCCGAAGTAAGCACCCCTCGTCCGGTCCTGCTGAATAAGGACATTTCCTCTGTTACGATAGATGGCCAGAGGTGAGCGGTGTGTCGCGGATCGCGACGTAAGAAAGGAGCCAGACAGCCGGTCGCCCTTTCGCTGCGCTGATCACGAACCAACTGCCCCGAGCACGAGGCGCGAGCTATGCCCGTACCCACGTGCCCGTGCAGCCCTGCCTCTTTTATTCTTTATCCACAACACACTCCCCCCGCCGCCAAGGTGCGCATGTAGCTTCCAAAGGGAGAACAAATGTACCCATGAACGATGGCTGAAAAAGGCAGTCAGAGGCGCACTGCGAATTTCAGCAGGGGAGAAACGGAACGAGTCACAGGGAAGGAAAGGTACTTGTAGAGACCATCGTGAACATGCCTGCACCCTGAGTCCGCCGACACAATGAGGATGCGCCGGCAAACGGGAGGCAGGACGCGAACGCCGACCAAGGGGTCATAACCTGTCGCCTAGTCATCCTTATCCCATTGCACCGCGGGAAGAGATCCGTCACTATCATCTTACTCAGCTTGCGGCGGCCAGATTCTTTTGATCCTGCCTACAAACATCCCTTCATCATCCTAATTGGGTGATCTTGGTGTGGCTGATGGCAACGGAGCAATGAGGTACTTCTGGTCATGGCTGGCAGCAAGATGATACCCGGTGTCTCTGTCGCCGTCCTTGTCGCCTCCCGGTTCGCCGCCGCCACCAGGATCGTACGGGAATTCGTACGGCATCCGAAATGCCAGGGAGACCACGCAGTAGCCAACCGCGAGCGCGCTCACCAAACGTAGACCACACGAACGATGTCCGGGAACTCTGCGTCCCGTCTGGTCACCCCCTAGCCGTCCGTAGCCACCAGGATCATAGGGAAATACCACGTACTTGCGGCCCAGTCTTCGGTTAACGGGCGCAGTCGTGTACCCCTTGCAGGCATGTGCGTCGCCAGTACAGTGCGGCGTGGCTGGTAGCTGGACACCAGTGATCACTCCTTGTCGTGAGCTGCACGGATCCTGATCATGAGCTGCGCAACCGTGCGTCCGGAACGGTGATCGTGGCAGCGGATGGTGTGGCTTCCAGGAGCTTCCCAGGGGGCCGCAAAGCGCGGCAGTTGAAGCTGCCCGGTTGCCGTCCACGAGCTCGCCGCAACAAGGGTCGCCTGACGGCTCGTGAGAACCAACTCGGAAGGCCGGTGCGCCGATCAGAGTCGGGGATACCAGGAAGCGCTGACTCCTGCTGAGATTCCAACGGAGAAGCCAGCGCCCGGAGCGATACGGCCATCGTCGTACAAGTGGGAACGGCGCCCGCTCGCGACACTTAACAACCACATGCTCTCTCAGCAAGGCACTCCCCCGAGCGACAGCGATGTCCGAAGCGTCAAGGAGCATCACGCTGGACGGGTTCGTATCACCGTACATCGTGGTCATGGGGTCCTTGGAGAGGTCAGTTCCGTGGCCGTCCTGAACGACGACGCAGTCACCGCAGGGCGGGCGGCTGGGTACACCCACTTGTGCCTCAGTGGAATCTGTCGTGCTCTCCGCTGGCCTCACTGGCGGGTCAGACTCGTCGACAGCTGTAAGGACGTTCCGATGGTCAGAAACGCACGGCTCACACGCAGCGGGAATGTTCGCCACCTTGTCAGCCTCCGCGGCAATCCTGCTCTCACCGGAAGGCACCACGGTGTTGCCGTGCCGGGTGACGGCGGAGTAATGGTTTGGTGCTCCGGTGCTCCCAGCAGCCAATGGCGAAGGATGGCCCGGTGCGTGCGACGAGGCGTCGAAGACGACTCGAAGTTTAGTCGTGACTGCATCTTGTCGGACCACTCCATGATGCGGCATGTAATATGTATTCGGCATCCCGCGCGTTCCTTGAGCGGGTACTCGCTCCGCATGGCCCTCCTTAAAATAATCACGTATTGTCTTGTCATACTGTGACAACAAGTCCGGTCGGCTGCGTAAACGCCTGAGCTGCATGCGCAATCGCTGCTCCGCAAGTGCATAGTTGTCATGGTGGGCCTCCAGTTCTGGCTCTTGAATCATGAGTGGGACTTCGTAGCGCCCGTCCTGCTTGCGGATTTCCCGTTCAAATTGCTTCGTGGCCTCGGCGTCTAGTCCAGGCCCTTCTGCCGTTTCCTTGATGCCAATAGCTTCTAAGCGCCAGAGATCTGACGGGTCCATCTCCTCCTCGGGGTTGCTTCCCGATGGGTCCGCGTGAGTGATGAACATTGCGCAGGAGGGTTCGGATGCGCCATGGCTGCCGTTGTCAAGGTCGGCTCCCTGGACAGTCCACCCGAAGATTGTTTCGGCTGCCGTGAGGTGAGGGGTAAGGCGTGATATTCTTCCCGACGACACCTTCCAGTACGAATCGGAGCCAATGAGGATGCTGACTCGATCCTCCATGTGGGTGTCCGTCAGCCGAACGTCTGCAGCAGTCAGGTTGCGCCCTGCCATCTTACTCAGGACTTCTGCGTTTACAGGTGGACTTGTCACCGCGCAAATTTCGGGGACCTCCAAAGCCTCGATGGTGATGCGTCTCCCGCCGTGCTGACTCTTCAGAGTGATTGCGACGCGATTGCATCGCACGGATGACCTCGGACGGGAGTCTCCAAAGGTAACGAGCGACAAGTCCTCAACACCCCGAACTGGGCAACGCAGTGTACGTGACAGGTCACGCCGAATAAACGTGCGCTGACTGCCGGAATCCAGCAGTATGCGGACTATCAGCTTGTGGCTGGCTCCAATCGCCCACGCCCTCCCGGTTTGCAGGTAGATCCGCGCCGCGCTGCAGTCTCCGGACGATGCGGACGTGACGCTAGGAGTTGCCTGTCCGTCGTTCGGCGCGGTGACCTGACCCCCTCCGGCCATTCGAACTCGTCCATTCGCAGTTGCCTGCGGCGGGTATGCTATGTCGCATAGAACTGTGAGATGCCCTTTGGAGCAACGGACGCAAACCAACGACCTCGACAGTCTGCAGCACCGGGCAAAGTGACCCTTCGTGCCGCAACGGAAGCAGCGTCCCCCGGTTCGTAACTTGCGGCGCTTTTCTTGAGGCGACATCGGTACCGTGCACTCTGCTATACGGTGGTCTGCCGCACATAGCGGGCACTGCCGCTGTGATGGTTGTGACCGTGGTTCCGCCCTCGTCGGAGGCAGCGAAGCACCCGCTGGCAAGGCCGCAGCCGATGGAAGGCCCGAATCGGAAGTTGGGGCCTCGCGCTTTTCGTGAGGGCGCCGCTCTGGAACCCTGGGAAGGTCGAAGTGGCCTTCCTCGCGGACTTCTACCTGAATGCGCAGGAAGTCCAGTATTTCGTCCACTTGCTTCGCCCTTTCCGACGAGCTGGCTCTCTCGCTCACTTGCCTCGCACTTCCGGACGAGCTGGCTGCTCCGTCCGACGAGGATGCCTCCTTAGCCCTCTGCCGGTACAGGATCCCGAGGTCGGGTGGCAGGGCCTTCATCAGTACACGATGGAGGACCACCGCGTACTCCGTCGCCGCCACTCCCAGACTCTTCAGAGCGTTTACACGGAAGGATATCTGGTCGTAGAGGTCTCGGAGTTTTCCGACCTCTGAAGAGCTCCGCACAGGGGCCAAGGCGAGCAAGCTGTCGATATGGTCCTCAACGAGCAGGTCGGTCCGGCCAAATCGGGCGGTGAGGGTGCCTATCGCCACGTCGTAGTTGGCCTCCGCGAGTCGGATCCCTTCGATTGCCGCCTTCGCCTTGCCCGTCAAGTACGATGTTAGATACTTGAATTTCTCGATGCGAGCCAAGGCGGGATTGCTGTGAATGGTGGCATCGAAATGGTCCCAAAACGCTTGCCAGCTCCGTCGGTCGCCCGAAAATGTCGGGATGTGCAGCTTGGGCAGCGCGGCGAAGCGCGCGCTGGTGATAACGGGAGAGACCGCCGGCTGACGCAGGGTGGTGCTCAAGGCGTCGTCCGGGCGATCTCCCGTTCCCGAACCCCCAGCGACGGCGTGTGGGGTATCAGCGGGCCTTGTGGCAAACTCGACACGCGCCCGAATGTCCACCACCTTAGCGTCGTAATCCCACGAGGCAACCAGATCCGCCTCGAAGTCCTCCTCGCTGAGGCCCTCCTGAATCTTCTGGTCGAGAGCCTTCATCTCCTCATACCTCATGTTGACGAGGTTCAGAGGTCCTTGAAAGGCAACGGCAGGCGTGGCCGGATCCAGAAGCAGCGATTCAATGGTGGCAATCCCCTTGGTTATTGCGGCCCGAACCGCCCCACGGTGGCGGCGGACCTTGTCCATAGCAGGAGACTCGCCCAAACCAGGCGACCCGGTGTCCTCGGCACGAGCAGCGGCGGCGGACAGCATTCGATGACGACGCCGGCGGAATGGCGCAGCCTCCCGGGAACCCCAGGCCTTGCGTCCTCGCTGTCTGCGCCGCGTCAAGTCAGGTCTGCTCGTGGGTCGGCTCCCGGGTTTCGGCACCGGAATGTCGCGGATCGCGACGTAAGAAAGGAGCCAGACAGCCGGTCGCCCTTTCGCTGCGCTGATCACGAACCAACTGCCCCGAGCACGAGGCGCGAGCTATGCCCGTACCCACGTGCCCGTGCAGCCCTGCCTCTTTTATTCATTATCCACAACCCGGTGAACGCCTTAGAACAGCTTTAGCACTAGTGCCTGTTCTGGCATACCACAACCAAACGCAGCCGTTTTGGGTCTGGTGTGGCTGAGTAGACGCTAGCCAACATAGAGTAAGGATGGTTATCTTTCTAAATGGACGCTCCCAAAACTACTTTTAGCGCTCAATGAATGAAGCGCAAACCAGGCACACACCAATTTAAAAGGAAATGTCGGGCACTGTGCATCACTATGTGCGCCTATAAAGTCGCATATGAAGCCAATAATATTTGCTGCTTTGAAAATTTTGTTTCGTTCCCGTAGCACTTCGAAATTGCTATTACAAGTGACGTGCGTTGCAGTGACTGATCTTGTGTGCTGAAACGTAGCGGCGGCTGTACACTGCAACAGAGAGAGACGCGACCAGCGGCGGTTGCCAGGTAGTTCTGCCACAGACGAAGCTCGGCGATACAGCGAGCAGCCTATCCAAGTCTCTGATGAGCATTTTGCCCACGTCTTGGCACTATCGTAGAACGCCTCGACAAGGGTGTTGAAAGATAAAGTAGGATTAAAAATTACTGGCATTTCTTCCTAAAAGCCTCAAAATGATCGATGCTGTAACACCATTTCCAGCTCCATTACCAGTGCACAAAAAGAAAGCGCGATACACTTAAGCTGTGTACAATACGTGAACCGTACAAATCGTTATGAAATTTCCAGGGCTGAGACGTGGGATTTATTGCTAGCGGGAATCTATCACGTGTTAGTAGATAATGACCTATTCTTTTTAGTTCGAAAGCATTTAATGGCACTGAGCAAAAAATCCGCCGCCTAGTGTGTCCCATCTGTAGAAGAAAAACTGCTCCTAAACCTAATATTGGCTGTTACGCGTAACACGCAACCACAGAGGTGTATTTGACAGTGCTAACCCCCCTCCCTGCTCTATTTTTTGTCTCGTTAGAGTCCGTTTACTCCAACAGTGTTACATACCCACGGAGCAGTACATACGCGCAGTGGGGTATTTTTCAATGCTTGCCACCAGATTTTACTGCGAAAGCATTGAGTGTCCTACGGACCGAAAAAGCTGGTATCGTGCGGAAACGATACACCAGCAATCACGGTACCGCGCGAACTTCCCCCAGCAGCGCACTAGTCACCAGGGAGCAAGACCGCTCTGCGAGGCTGCACGGAAAATACCGTGATGGAGTCTGAAGCACCTGCATCGTCAGCGGCCACAGCCTCGACAGTAGCCAAAGGTGGCAGTCCACGCCAGTAATCCACAGATGTCGCACAGCAATAGTGGAAAACATTAAAAGCAGCGCAAGAGTCGAAGGAGCACTTAGCGGCGTTCGATTTGACATTAACGCTTTCGCGTACACTACTCATAAACTGCTTCCCTCGCCGTTATGACGCCGCATATTGCGGGCCTAGTATAACACCAATGATGTGTGTTCACACTTCTTCTTTCAATTTTTAGCAAAAATGTAATACGCCTCTGCGTGCACCGGTTTGTAGATTTGTGCCCGCACATGTTTGCGAGAGTGTGCATGCATGTAAATAAAGAACAAACAAACAAACAAACAAAGATTGTCTTTTCTGGGTACTCCTGCCTGAGTGCATGTACTTACATCTAGGTAGACGAACGAGCTGCATGCCGAAGAAGGCGGGAAGGGATGACTGTATCGGTGTGCGTTGATAGTAAAAGGCTCCTTTTTTTGTGCTGCGCCTTGGACGAGCGCGGTCGGTGCGTGCGCACGCGCTGTCCGGCGTGCCTCGGGCATCCTTTCTCCGGGCCGCCTTTTGTGCGAGTGTCCCGAATTGTCTCTTTGACCAGATCGGAGGGGAAGTCCGTGGACCGGGCGGCTTTTGTTCTTCGCCGGCCAGCCGTGTTTGTGCACGGGACGGAGGAAGTGAGCGGGGCCCCGCCAGCAGCGAATGGCGTTGGCGTGGCATTGATATTCCTCGACACGCGGCTGATCAAGGGCTTCTTTTGTCCGCCGCCTATCTCCCCTTCGGCCTGCTCTTCCTCTTTATACGCACTCGCCGGTCCGTAGCTTCTTTGCCGCACCCGCGACTAGCTTCTTTGTTTGATCGACGCAAAAAAAGCACAAACGGTCCCCTCTGCCGTCCCGCTGGGCGCTAACAGGCTCTCCTGGTACACCTACGCGCACTCGACAATATCTCTGTGCCTATATGTATGCCGGCCCCTCGGAAAATCTAATTTTTCTCTGCTGTGATATGCCCCAGGAAAGTGCCAAATACATCCTGGTCGCAGCACTGGAAATGACAGCTTGATTGAGAGACAGAAGTTGCAAGCCGTTACGCACACCCATACGACGATCTTATACACCCTCAGACAAAAAAGACAAAAAGAAAAGTATAGCGCTCGTCCTCTGGGAGTCTAACTGCGCTGCCGCAACCATTAGTCTCTTTCGGAGCTAAATGTGGGGGGACCAACTGTTAGCTCTCTCAACCGTTGGACCTGAGCAGAAGGACGGTTGGCCGGTTCCGATACTCCCCACGGACGCACTGTTGAAACCAAAGCGACGGGAAAAACGCGCGCGGGGGGAGATCGCACCAACGTACTAGTGAACCTGACATACCACCACTCGCCCACCGAGCCTGGCGGTGCCTCGTTCAAAAAACACGCATTTAACTGTAAATGGTCTGATACTTCGCAATCGGGATCGGTCTGTTAGTGTTCGCGCTGAAATTTGTGGCGATAGAACTGCTTGCTATTTTCGCATCCCTTGCTCTATATATTACTAATCACCTTCGATTATAATTTTTCTCCTGCTGAGCCCAAGGAAGCGGGCTCGATACCCGGCTGCGGTGGCGGCTTTTCTGATGGAGGCGAAAAGCAAAAACGCCCGTGAGTACGAGATTTCGGCGCACGTTAGAGATCCCCAGGTGGTCAAAATTAATCCGGAGCCCACCCCTACGGCGCGCCTCATCGCCTGACTAGCGTCGGCGCGTTAAACCCCACAATCAATCAATAATTTTTCTCCTTTAAAACAAAGCAATCGCCCTACTTGTGGCAGCTGGTTGGGTGATCTAAATATCATCAGTATCTTGCAGGTATCAGCTTCAACTAAGCAGTTCTCCAGTGTTTGTCACCTATATTAGTTACCTTGTCGTATGAAAAAATTGATCGTCTCCGTGAGTTAAATAACTGGTAAACAGACCTTATTTTATTGCATAGACTAAACTAAAACTCGACGGCGCTCAGTTTCACCCCTTCAAGTTACGTCGATAGGCGACCGGCCTAGGGAAGAGCGACGGGCTTTTACGGATGTTGCTGGAAGGTCATAGATGACGGCATTTATGTTATTAAAATGAAAGCTCACCGGAATGTGCTTAAGTAAAGCCAGTATTTGTAATTTGTCGTTGTTGGCATCAGTACTGCTGGATTCTTCCCGTCTGTGACATGTATACATAGTGATTAGACTAAGCGTTTGTAATTTGCTGTTCTCACTAACAGCTTCCCGTCTGTGCGATGTACACAAAATACTTCGTGCGGCCCGTACTACCACTCGCGAGAGCTGTACAACGCCCCGTGTAAGCTCGAACAAGAAGACTTCGTATGTCAACAATCGCCACTCTTGGTTACAACGCGCCGTTTGTCTTTCTCTTAAAATTACATTTTACCCACATGGAACTATATGACACCCGCTCATTGTAAGGACAGCGTGTGTTCGCGAATTACGAAACTGCCAGCAGAAATAATTTTCAGATGGAAGTGAAGGAGTGGCGTCGAGATTGCAGCGGAAGCAAGCGCCGAGCAGCGAAAGAAGAAGTGGCACATGTTTTGGCTTCCCGTTCGCCTTCTAGCCAGACGGGGACAAACATTTACGTCTCCGCAAATTATGCATACACCGCAAACGCTCCCACAGTTACTCCAGCTGAAGACCAACGGCCACTAGTGAACAGCAAAGGCTGTGTTTTGCCCCAATCTCTTTTTTTGCCATGAGTGTAGGTATTCTATGCGAAAATGCAATGGTTCGCTTGTGATGAAGGATTCACAGCCATGATTTAATTTAGGTACGCTATGCTAAGTCCTTTTATGCTGGCAGATAATATGTCCCAATCGACGGGCGGGTAACCCATCTAATTCTTTGTACAGTGCCAGGTACGGAGGCCAAGTACGGAAGAAGAGAACCAGGGTAGCCCTTCCCCTATCTCACCTTCCACTATCCTCACCTTCAAGGGCAGCAGCAGAAAAAGGGGGAATGTATGGTGTATACGGTATGGATGGATGGGCGGACAATCTCCACGTACCCGCATTGGCGTGTTGAGAAGGAAACTTGATACAACCAAATACATTGCTGGGAATTGCCTCGGAAGTGTTGCGCCGTTTTGTGGGGATATGCTATGCAACCATCCTTGCATTTCTTAAGTTCAATGGGGCCTGATCCCACGTGTTGCACGATTTAAAAATTCACGTCTCGGAACGCACTCTGTACTTGGATCAGCACGGATGGGCTGTCCCTGCTTCGGGAAACTCTGGCGTTAGTTTTTGATATACGTAGTTGTTTCCTCTAAGTGGCAGCAATATGTCAGCGCTTAGTTTTTTTTTTTAATTTTTCTAAAGCGGCAGTAGAGTCAGAGATGAACTGAAATGGGTGCGCGCACTCTTACCTTCGTTGGGTTAACAATGATAGTTTCCTAATGCGTCTTTCATAGTTCTCGCAAACTTTGCAGTGTCCAACGCAGATATACACGAAAATCAAATCACGCTGCTTATGCGGAGTATCTACAAATTAGCGGTGAATGAGTACATAAACTGACCGATAGTTCCCTCTGTCTTCTTCGCTGCAATACAACCGAACGATCGATCCGTCTGACCACAACAACCAGTGTGTCAATTGATAGGGACATATAATCTGCGCTACAGCGTTGCGAAGTGGAAAGCTTGCGGGTTCTCATTGCGCAGCGCTTCGAGCACAGAACGAACTCTTGAAAATAGCGTATGCTAGGCCGTGTTAATCGCTGAAAATTTCCAGTGAATCACAGTATTGGTTATTTCAATGCGTTATGGCAAATGCGACGCTTTGGATGTGCCTAAGAGTTCAGAATGGAGGGATATAAAAAGAACGCCGGAAATGTTCCGATAGCAACTAAGTAAAAGACAACCTGATTCCAATATTTTTGGCAATTCTTGTTTCGCCTCTATTATTTTGGCCAGAACAATATGACGTCACGAAAGCAGCGGGGCGGGAGCAGGACGCCCACGGTGAGGGCCAATAACAATGCGGCAAAAACCTGAAAGCCTTTGCTTGACTTAAGCACAGATCCAAACGTTTTTTTTAAGACCGAAACGATAACACAATATCACGGATCCGTTAAAAATTATTTCAGTGCGCATTTTTTTAAACAGAGTTGAAATTGTTAAGTACAATCGAACAAGTAAGTTCCCGTAGGTCGGCTTCGGCGCAGCACTTCAGAACGGCTAATGGGAGGAGCATTGGCTGCTGAATAACTTATTGTTGTACGAAAAAAAAAACAGCCTCTTAGATGCCTTCGTTTAGAATGCTTAAGAAATGCATCAATCCCTTCCCTCCAGTTTCCTTTTTTTTTTTACGTTAAAGAGGACGTTACAAAGTGGGCTGAGTGAGTCTCCTTGTATGTGACGTTGCCATGCCAAGAAAGCGCCAATAAGAGATTGCCAAAAAATCTCCTCCTATTGGCTTTCTCTCTTCATGACGTCACTGAAGGCCAGTAACAGTATATAGGCATAGGCCTTCGACGAGATGCCGGCGCCCAGGTAAAGGGGCTCTGTACCGGGCGCCCATCAAGCCCCGCCCCTGACACTTGGGGCCGCCGCCTGGCGGAAGGTGTGCAAAATAGCCGCGTGCGGGGCAGTTGGTCATCAATAAACTACACGGCCGCCCCGGCAGCGTAGCCGATTGGGTGTTTGTGCCTCTGCGTGTGCGCGCACGTGCGCGTGTGTGTATGTGTAAAAGACAGCGAGCAGCAAATAGTGAAATGGAATGCAAGAAACTCCCAGGGGAAGTGGTTGGTCCCCTTTTCGCGTGAAAATTGCTAGTTTGAAATGTTGCGCCGGGCAGAATCCGAACCCACAGCCTTGCGATAAGGTGTCCGATGGTCTACCAATAAAGCTGCACGCGTCCTATTGGGTGCATATGACACCTTAGGAAACCGCGCGAAAAACTCAGACAGAGAGGGGGCAAACAGACACGAGCGCTGTTCCCTAAGGCTACAGTACAGGCATCGTTGTGTTCGCCTCCATTTTCTGGTGGATTTATCACCGATTTCAGTTTATCCTGCGCTTAGGATCCTTCCGACAGCCTGGGGACCTTCTTTGTTTGTGACCTGAGCGTCAAGCGGCGGAGTGTCAACTCCCATGCTACCTGTGGCCCGGAGTGTGCCAATATACACATTTGCCATTTCCGACTCCCTTCTATATATACATATACAATCCCCTGTATCTTTTTCCTTCTCTAACAAGAAAGTGGCTTTCAAAGCGTAAGCTTGACTTCCCCTCAATCGTCCACCTCGCGCCTAAGCGACAGAACCTGAAGCGACTCGAGTGTCGGCTATACGCAGTGCACACAAACATAAAAAAAAAAGCGAGAGAAAAGAGCGCCTGTCGAGCAAGAAAAGCCGGGTCGTGGCTCGTCGGGCGGCGCGGCGACGACAGAGAAATTAATTACCCTGCAGCGCGGAGAGCCGCCGACTGCGTATACGAAGCCGCGGGGCCACCTGTCAATATTCACGCAGCGCGTGCCGCTCGCCGGCCCCTGGGCCGGAGCCCACGGCCTGTCGAAAACTGAAACGCGCCCCTTACTAATGCAGGTAGCCCGGCCGTGTGACGGAGCACCACTGCTTGTGGCAAGGAGGAAGGATTTCAAAGCGGGGAAGGCACAATGGTAGCTGGGTCTTTAAGCTCGCCACCAACGGCTCCGAATAACGTCTAGGCAGCTATCAATTTTTGAGCGCACAGGAACAAAGGCTGGGAGGAAGGGTGGATGCGTGGCGCGGTGCAGCATAAAGAGGAGCCGCAGCCTTGCCTCTGTCTTCTTAATATTTCACTTTTTTTTCTTTTTTCAGTCGGGAGGTGCAGGGAGGGCTGCGTGGCTGTCGCAGTGCTCAGAATCGCCTTTTTCGTTGCTTCCTTGCCGCTTCGTGATCCGCCGTGAAGCCACTCTGTGCTATGGTGCACTGTTGGAGCGAAGCGGCCGAGGCTTGTTTGAAAGCGAAGGTTTGCGCGGGCTCTTGTGCATAGCCCGCTAAGCCCCTCACAGCAGTGGCGAATAGCGTTAGATTCCTGGGGCATTCAATATTCACGCGCTGAATTATGAAACAATCGCCCTCGTTCATTTATCTTTGCCTCTTTTTTTTCTTCCCTCTCGCCCTGCTGCACCCCACGGTCGTCTCTCGGAGTACTGCGCGGTCAGCACCGTGAGCGCCCTCAATACTACAGCGCGTTGGCGTAGCTCGTCGAATTATTGAACCCGCAGGACGAGACCGGCCGGAATGGCGTTTGAAAAAGCAGCGTGTCTTTGAGGAGCGTTTCCGCTGCATGGATTGGCTCCCGCCGGAGCATTACGGGGTGCGTGTGATGGGGGGATGGCCGACGTCATGATTCATGCAGGAATGGAGCGCGGCAGACCTTGACTGCATACGTGCTCCGACCGCTCACCTCTGTCGTCCCTTGGATTCTCCTCTCTCTCTCTGGCTAGCCAGCGCGTTGCTTGAGGGATTAAACTTTATTTATAGAGCAACTCGAGCTGGAGTTCCAACTTCACGATGGCGTGCACAATTGCCAACTCGGGAAATGCTGTACTGAAATGAAAAGCAAGTTTTATGCGAACGCTGCTGCCCCCTTATTTTTTTTTCTTCCGAAGTCATACCTATAAATTATAGAAGCTTTCTCATTTTGAAAGGCCGAAGTACGGATAACGTGAAAAATACTGCACGTGTTTTTTTTGTGTGTGTGTGCTTTTCAATAAGAAACATACTGGGCCATCTCCACTAACGTGAAACCTGGAGTGGGGCGAAGCATGCAGTGTATAGATGTATTCTTGGCGCCTTGGCGTTTTTGCCCACATAGATGAAACCGTTGGGGGGTAGAGGTATACAGCTTTACTGTAAAAAGTCTCGTGTCTTTGAAGCACGAAACGTTCCAGCGCGGGGCGTTGGAAAACGAGTGTCCCGGTGTGGTCTTTTAGTACGCGTTTTTTACCACGGAGATGAATCGTTCTAGAGCGAGGCGTTGGAAAACTGCTCTTTTAGTACGCGTTACGTTTTTGAGCAAGGTGTTGGAAAACGAGTGCCCCGGTGTATTAGTACTGTTACAACATGAAACGGCGACAATGACAGGAGACGCTGGCAGCCTAAGGGGATTCGCCCTAAAACGACTGTCATAAGGAAAGTAAAGTAAGCGTTCGTAGTTCCGGTGATACCATCGTTATCGTATAACGAGTTTTGAACCAAGCATTCGATGCATACCTGATATCATCGGAAAACCAGACGCGGCCAAGAAAATAACAACACTGGGCCTGCGCTGAGCTTGCTGTTCCATTTTTTCGCGGTCTTGTTCATTGATGGCTTCAAATGTGCAGTCACACCCACTGGTCCGCCTTGCCATCCTACTGCAGCATAATTCAATGGCTGACTCAGGACAGCGTGAACTGCAGCAGTGTGTCGGGAGGGAAGCTTTGGAGCAGGCAATGCGAGCCTCATTGTTTTGGGAGGGGCTTTCCACCATGCCCAGTTATGTTTTCCTTCCTTAAACTTCGCGGGACACAGCTCGTAGCACAATTATGAGGCATCAAACAGTAATCGACCACACTTGCAAGTGGCTGCATTCGCTCAAATCCAGTTTATAGCTAACGAAGGCTATGAGTAAAGTTTTATTGCCTTTTAGGTAGGTGAGGGAGCGGGAACAATACGGCAGGAGTGTACCGTCTTGTAAACGGCGGCGAGGGCGAGAACCGCGCCGTTTATTAAACGGCGTCTACTAACTATAACTTCCGCTTTTTTTACATGATTCGCTTTGAAACACTTTGTGTATTTTTGTTTGTCACCCCGTTATACCAGTCTGACAAAGATTAATATTTGAAAATATGGTGCTGTGACCATGGCGCCTTGTCACCTCATATCTTTTTGAAATCTTCCGGTAGCCCGGCATGTATGACATTTCGATTTTGGGCTTGAGTCGTTTGAGGTATGCAGCTAAATCGAAGAGGTTTATGGTAACTTCCGATCAATTACTATTTTATTAATCTCCTTTTTTTTTCGTCCACCTGCATCAAGTAACGCTTCCGATGCCATAGAAATCAATTGTTTACACTGTTTCGCGTATCTTTGAATTGCGAGCTTTGAATTGCGAGCCGCACATCGGGGGCAGCAATTAGATTTTTTAAACTGCAGCAATTTTTTTTTCACTGAATAAAAAGCTCAAGGAAAGAAAAATGGGACCAAGAAGAAGGTCCGTATTATGGTGGTTTTCCACCCCTCCAATCTTACCGCCGTAAAACAAGCAGGTAAACGGGGAGAAACGAAGTTTCGGGCGGCAGGTGTGAGGCATCATTTGAAGATTTCATCCATTGTCTGCCGTAATCATCGTTTTTACTCCTAACGCTCAGTATCGGGTTAGTACAATCGTCGCACGGGCGTACACTGGCGCCATTAATATCCCCACGAATTAGCGATACGTGCGTGGCGTGCACTGTTTTTGCCCGCGTTCGTTCTTAACAATGATCTCCGCGCAGGCGGCTCTAATCACCTCGTAGCAATACGCGCGCTCAGCTGGCGGCGAAGCGCGCGCCTTGTAAGGAACCCGCGAACGCCCGTGGTTGCGGCTGAATCAGCGTCCGCGTGCGCCGAGGCGGGCACAGGCCGCGTTCACCTCTAATTGCTCAGGCCATGCACGGAAGGTAGCAGAGGCGAAAACTGCGGGAGGCCCGTATTCCGAGCGATAGGCGCGCGGCAGCCGTGGAGATTCAGCATTTCTGCGTATGCAAGAGCCCGCGGCAATCTGTGTCACCCTGGCAGGTATACATGTGCATTCGTTGAGGTGAATACAAGCGGCGTCCTTCTTGGGTGTAGGCGGCGGGGGAATCGACAGCTGAGAGTTGGGTATTGTCGAAAACGTTAAATCGTCCCTGTGCACGGTCGATAGAACGTGTGCGCATGACACACCACATGTGCAGACCTTAAATGTCTCTAGACTTCTCTCAATTGAGGTGCAGAGAGTGCGAATGTTATTCTTAGGCTTTTATTTATTTGTACGTTATTTTTTCGTCCCTAAATAGATACACAGTTAGGCTTCTCAGCTGCGGAGAAAGGGTGGCCTTGGCTTAACATTACCGAGACAACTGACGAAACGCGTGTCTGCGCATGACTGACACACCACCCTCAGAAGATGGCGCCTGTATGCACGGGCGCGTCCTGTTAAAAAGAAAATGAAAATCTCTGTTTGGCCGCGCAGGCTCCTCTAGTGAGTGCCAGTTTGAAGCCAGGCCGTCGCCCGGTCGGTTGTAATTTGTGCGCTACCAGCACATGCCTGTCGTCTGGTACAACGCGGTTGTTCGCCGCTGTCATCATATATATACAGAGAATGGCACGAGGCTTCATCCGTTTTAAGCAGTAGTTACACCGCATATGTCTACGGCTGACTAGAATGAACGTACTCGCTCGGTATTGGCTGTTGTTTGTAGGGTTTAACGCGCCGACGCAAAGCAGGCGATGAGGCGTGCCGTAGTGGAGGGCTCCGGATTAATTTTGACCACCTGGGGATCTTTAACGTGCGCCGAAATCTCGTACACACAGGCTTTTTTGCTTTTCGCCTCCATCAGAAAAGTGGCCGCCGCAGCCGGGAATCGAACCCGCGACCTCGTGCTCAGCAGCACAACGCCTTAGCCACTGAGCCACCGCGTCGGGTCGCTCGATATTGGCGTCTTTCCAGAAAACAGGTACGCTTAGGACTGACACAGCATGCAGCTGAGCGAAGTTAAGGACATGAAAACCAGAGACAATTATGCCAACGGGCCATCGAGAGGGCGACATTGTGGCTCGGGCGCGCACATTGTCGCGTCTGTGCGGATAATGCCTCTGAAGTAAGGAGAGTAGGCGAAAGCAGATGGGTTCCCCGCTAAAAACAGGCATGGGTGCTTCAGGTGCCAGCTATTTAAAACCATGTATACGTGGCGGTAGCGCGCAGAAGTTCCTTTTTTGTTTTAGTTTTTAAATTTACCTAAATATGTGGAAATTTAAGATAATCAATTTATTAAGAAAGGTAAATTATGTCACTGTTACTTAATAAGAAGATTTTCGTTGTTTTTAAGTAGCATACTACGACATTTCGTAGTTAACCGTAGTTAATTTACCACCAATATGGCCCGTGTGCCAAACATTCGCAACACGCAAAAATAAAAAAAATTAGCCACTTAATTAAATTAACGCAGTACATGGACAACCATACAGGAAAATGGCGCCATTCTTCGACACGCCGTTTCCTCGTCGTCGGTTGAACTACATGCCTCGTAATACTCGTCGTCACAGGAATTGCACAGCCAAGCTATGTTTAAGCCTTTTTGGTTGCCATGAGACTAAACTTTTTCCCTATCGACTTTTTCGTAGACACGTGTAGTCCGGTGCCTTCCTTTTAGCCCATGATTTTTGCCCAGCAGTTACGAGTGCGCACGTGGTGTACACAAGCGTGCTTAGTTCTCTGTTTTGCGAGAGCGAGAAAATTAAAGTGATCTTAATAAGGGTAGCGTCCTGGACACGTTGGTACTCCATTGTTAAATGAAATGATTGCGCTAAAAAGGGGGACACGGACGGAGTGAGGACAGAAACACACGGCGCTAAGTGATCGGTGCTCGGAAAATATAGCCGAATAAAAAATTTGAATGTAGTGGTCAAACACGCTTGAGCGACACCTGGGCCATGAAATACGACGCATAGTGGAGGGCTACATATTAATTTAGACCACCTCAGGACTCCCCCCACGACTGGATCTATTTCCAACCTTCCAGATCCTGATTTTTCAAACAAAAGGGGTCGACATACATACGGGTAAACATAATAAGCACTCTCATTCCCTTTTTTTTCCCCTGAGGTTAGGGTGGAAGGGGGGTCCTCCACCGTTCTACTCTGGAGTTCTACAGAGAATACCTGTGGGACGTATTCACCCCAAAATACCCCAATTATCACATTATGCGTCCAAGGGACGACATATGATATGGCTCGAAGATGGTATCGGGCTGTGACACATTGCAATGCGGAACACCATGCATGCGTTACGTCATGTGTTAGTCCAAGAATATTTTTTAAAAGTCTAATTGCGTGCCGAGCCTCTTCATTAGCCTGTGTTACCTTTTTTTAATGCTATGAGTAGTCACCCAGGTGCTCTGCAGCGAAGCAGACACTTGAGTACTTTCTTTAGCACACAAACAAATGTTCGCGAAACAAAACCACTCAAAATTCGCGATTTTGTTCCAGCGTCTATAAAATTATAACAAACTGAATTTGTATTCAGGTGCGTTCCTTCAGAAGCTATCTCATCGTTATCGCCCAAAGGCACTACAGAGTTCGTTCAAATTCTGCTAATATCAGTTTTTATTTTGTCTTTTGAATTCAACAACTTCATGTTTATCACAGCACACGTTGCTGAACGACAGTGCATCTTGTCCTAACATGCATTCTTAATAGAGCTTAACAAACCCTCTATTGCCGCGGACTCGAAGCGAAGTATGGTATAAACACCGTTCACCCGCACTCATGCTATGCTCACTGCTCCAGCCTTCAAGCTTCGCAAGCTGCGGGCCGGGCGTATTCTCCGCTTGCGCAACTTTCAGACAAACTGGATTAGACCTACCGTCTTGGCAAGCCCGCGGGAAACATGCTGGTTCGCTGGTATTCGAAGCAGCTGGGTAAGCAACCTGGCTAATTAACACGGGCAGTGTAGATTCTCGCGTTTACCTTAAGCGTGTTTCTCGCAAGGACCCCGCGAAATTGGATCTGAAAGGCGACGTTAAGCATTTAACAGCGTTATAGAAACATTGCGCTTCCAATGAGGGAGTGCGAAAGCTGTAAGTTCCTTCTGTTATCTTTGTCGGTTGTTCGTTCAAATTGGTCTCGGGATGCGTTTTCTGAGCTTATCGGTGCATTGGATGTGTAAGAATAATTGAATCATTGCCAAATCTTATTATCTGACGTTCAGGAAGTTCGAGCTATGGTTGGCCACATTCTACGTTTTCCCTCTTTTTTTCTTGTTTCTGCAGCGAGTCATCTGGTTAGTAATTTATGAGTTACACCAGACCTATTAGCTAGAAACGCTTCAAGTCATTCGGCTTTCTGTTGCGGTTATAGGTTCGCTTAAGACAGACATTCAGTGCAAGAAAGATTAGTCGCGTGGACTAGCTTCTCGCTTGTACTAAAACCCTCTCTTTTATTAATGAAGATCTTGTGCCACACTTCTACTCCCTATAGGAAGTGCTCTACAACAAAACTCTCCGCGAATTTCGGGCGACTATTTCAATGAATGTCTTTTCAACCTCAAAACAGGAAGGCTGAAACGAAGGGAAAAGATCCCACGTCAATTTAAAAAAAAAATTATGTCACACGATTTTTAGAAGTTAGAACATTTAAGGTCATTTTTAGTGAGCCACAACAATATTTTTGTTTTGCTGGAAATAAGAGCAGAAAGTTGTTATAGAATTTATCGTCATTCAAGAGACCCTTAAATTTAAGCGCACGCATTTTAATACCGGTCGTGGTACGCGAAATGAGCCGTGCAAAATTAGCTTTGGGCAACCAGCCATCTCGTATTTTGTCCTGTGGTTATTAGAAACCTTTGTAGGCATTTTGTAGCGTGCTTGGTGTCAGGCCCAGCTTTCCTCAAACGCGCAGGAAAGGAAAAAGCGCAAAGTACTGCAAAGTGAATCTTTATCTCCAGCGTCGAAAACTCGGACATTTCATACAGACCACAGAACGGGCTCGTTATAGCAGAACTTCAAGAGTAACAACAGTGTGTGCTGGATGTTTGAGAGAGAGAGAGAGAGAGAGAGAGAGAGAGAGAGAGAGAGAGAGAGAGAGAGAGAGAGAGAGAGAGAGAGAGAGAGAGAGAGAGAGAGAGAGAGAGAGAGAGAGAACGATAACAACAGGAAACAAGAAAATACTGACAAAGAAAGAGCGAATACCCCCCAACACGCGCTAAAATTTTTTGCAATCACAATGGCCTGTGGCGCATGGCATCACATTGCAAGACATGTAGTTCACGGTCAGATAGCGTAACCGACGGTTTGCTTAGACAGTCGTTCATTTCACGCGCCTTCTGAGTGGCCTCACTGATTAAATGCGCTTGCTTGTCCTTAATTATACCGACCACCGTGGTGCCAGGGAACTGCGGAGTGCAACACCCCCCCACGTGCTGACATGCTATGCCAAAAAGCCTCCCTTGCCACTGCGCACATTATTGGCATGCTCGCGTAGATGCCCATTGAGGCATCTGCCCGTCTGTCCCGTGTAGCTCACGCCGCACGACAAAGTAGTAGTAGTAGTAAAGCTTTTATTTGGGGAAGGGAGGGCTAAAGTCACTTGGTGGGGAAAACGGGATTTGGAGGAGGGGATTACACGGGTTGCTTCAGTTCCAGGCACTTTTTCTTCTATTCACTGACTGTTCGGAGGCTTCGCCGGGGTCGTCCTTCGTCAGACTACTCGCGACAGACCACTTTTGGCTGCAAATTTGCCTATTTCGTGTAATAAAGTCTTATCTAATGCGGCATGTGCTTCTTGGTGTATGGTGTTTAGATCAATGTGTCGAATGGTGTCTGAACCATGTGCATCGAAGAATGGGCATACACATATTAAGTGGTGAAGGTCTGCTTTGGTGTTCGTGTTACAGAAGGGACAATGTGGGGGTGAGGGTGTTGTGGGGCCCTTTGTCCACTTCTGAATGATATGTGGGGTTGTCAACTGCATTGGCGCAAAGCTTGTTAATATACTTCACGACAAAGGCATTCGATATACTACATTTTGAACACATTCTACGAACCGTGCTCAGTGCCTGCCACGCTTCCGCTCGAAGAACGGTGTCGGTACGTATACGCATAGAGCATTTCAATGTGGTTATATATCTCCTTTCTAACATCCACCAAGTGAACCCCGTACGTTCGCTGGAACAGTCGAATGTTCGGATTTTGCTACTGAAATTTACCCAGGATTGCTTCTGTGATGGCCTAAATCTTTTCTGTCGTGGGATAGGCTTGCCGATACTGCTTTCTACCCATCCCGATGACTGGTATGGTGATTTGCATGTAGACCCCATTGTGGACATTTCAGGAGTCAGTATTTGGGGAAATGTTCTGCAAATTATGTGCTGTCTGTGTTCGTATTTCTTACATTATTTAGAGATAGGGTATTCAGGCAAAAGTCGAATTGTGATTCTCAAGGTGCAGGCTCCAGAAGAAATTTGTGTAGGGCTTTTGGATGGAGATGCGATACATCGTACGCCATAGAATTGAAGATAGCTCTTCCTCTCCATGAAGGTGGCAGCAGATGACTATTTGCCGCGTGGCGAGCAGTTTTTTTTTTTTCTTCTAGCGTGATGTGACATGATGGCGGCGCATATAGATCTGTGGCGGCATACTTGCGCTCTCCTACTTCTTTCTGTATGCGCGGCTATTCCCAGCGCTGCACCTGTCGTGTACCTTTGTGGGTGTTCGTGAGTTTTCAGATGAAAGTAGGCGTACGGAAGTCGGGAGAACAGAGTAGTGATGGTGAGGAGATGGAGAGGAGGAAGCAGGGGCGATGAGGATAGGTGGATGGGAGGCTGGCAGGGGAGTTGTCGGGAATTGGAGAGTGCGAAGGGAATGGCAGGAAGGAGGGATAAGGGCGGGGAAGAAAAGAGGGGAGACAGGAGGAGGTGTGGAAATACTGGGGGAATGAGATTAACGAAGGGGAAGGGCACATAGGGACAGGTACTGGAGGGGGAGAAGAGGAGGAGAGCGTGGATTGTGGAGGAGGAAAATACCCAACAGAGGGGGCAGAAAAGCTACCGTCTTTCGGCGTCATTTCCAACGAAGCGAGCAGATACGTGGCCAATTTTGGCGTTTTGGATAGCGTTGTTTCATGTACCGGCTTGGTGACGTTCTTTTGTGTCTTTGTGAATGTGGGTGCGTCGCAGCGCGTGGCTGCGACTTTAGGGTTGTTTTCTACCACGAAGCGCGCCTTTTCGTAATCACACACCGACAATAGCAGCAGTTGGGACGCGCACCACGCATTTCCTATGCCGCTGTCAGCAGGAGGCCGAGCTTGGGAGAGCAACGCTTAAAAAAGGCCACCCTCGGAGAGCAGTCTCCCTGCAAGAAGCGTGGCGTAAAAACGCTGACGGCGGTTGTTGTTGTCGAGGCCTCTTCGAGTTCTGATTTCTGTTTTACCCTTTGTGCGTGTACGGGTTCGCGTTAGCGTCTGATCGTCTTCTTTGCCAGCACTTCGAGAAGCCTGATTCGTTCTTTTGATTGGGGCTGCGTTATAGCATTTTGCCATCTCACCTTCCTGGGACTTCGCACGAGTGGGGGCATTTGACGAGAATGTCAAGGAGGAAAAAAATGCACACACCGCGTTTTGGCAACATGTCGTACAAACGGAATTTAAAACGTCAGCAAATTATTCTTTCCACTTCGTGCGTCGTTCGCGCCGCGACTTTTGATCTTTTGCCATGCATCGCCGTCGTTCCCTCCAATTCGCTGAATAAATGCGGGGTTAAGCCGCGCAGTGTACAATTGCTGGTGCGGGCTTTTTTTCGCAATGGAAGGGCACATTTATCTCTTGTGGACGTGTATTTTCTTTTCTCATCTCTTTTATATCTTTTTTTTTGCTTACGTTTTATGCACATATATTTGTTTTGATTCATTATTGTTACACTATTTTTTCCTTATGTTGGGTACGCAGTCTCCGAATGCTTCCCTGCCATACAGCTGCCACTCATGCATGTCGGAATTTTTTGCGTTCTTATTAACAGAAACACGCGAACACGATGGTGTGCCGCCTGATATGCATCGCATCTTGTGATGTGGTGAACGCTAGGTGGCACAGCTGGAATTCTTGTTATTTCGGCTGATATTGTTTTATTTTCGCATTTTGCAATGGTTGATTTTGTACGGTTAGATATCACTACATGTGCACAATATCTTTATTGCTGCTGGTGATGAAGCTTTCTATATACGTAAACATAAGTTGGGAAGGAGCGGATACCTTGCCGTACTTTGTTGTCTGGCTTACATTGTTTCCAGAAAAGTAAACTTGGAAATCCTTGTAGGTAAACCTATAACTCGTTGTTGTGGATTGGCTGCACCAATGTTTTAACGAAGCAACTATTAAAATGCGGAGGAAGTTATCGTATTGGCGATGAGGAAGACATTATGGAGCCCGCGGGGCGGATATACCTCGACAGCGCATCTAGAACGCGGTTAAAAACGTTCCGCTCCGGGTCGCACGCCATCTGTTGGTGCACCGCCTCACGATCCCGGGCGTTTCAGTGGGCGCCACCAGGTGGCGCAACAAAATTTTTTGTTTGCAACAATTTTTCACTCACGGCCAACACCGCCGAAGATGCCGGCTTTTCTGCGCCATGGGACGCTTATCGCACCGTGTTGAAATTGTTCTTCTGAGCACGATGAGGCGGGTTCGATTCCCCGCCGCAGCGGCCGCTTTTCTGATGGAGGGGAAAAACAAAAACGCCCGTGTGTACGAGATTTCGGCGCACGTTAAAGATCCCCAGGTGGTCAAAATTAATCCGGAGCCCTCCACTACGGTGCGCCTCACCACCTGCGTTGCGTCGGCGCGTTAAACCCTCCAATTAATCAATCAGCTCCATGTTTAAAGCGCCGGGAGAGCGAGCGCACGCAGTAATATGATAGGAACAAACTGCTGAATTAGTGGTTCTTTGGCATCGAAATGGCGAGGCAAGAATCCACGCGTGTGCGTCCCGCTGGTTTACGTGCATTCTGCGCTTGTCCTTGCTTCCTCACCATGTCCCTGTAGCTAATTGCTTTTCCGCCCTCTCAGGCTATGTTCAGACTACCGACGTAACAGCTATATCGTGCGATATATGGGCGTAAAAAAAAATGGCGTTTCACGCAATTCGTTTGGCTGAGACGTCAAACGACGTCATTATTTAAAGATATCACGACAGTTGCTACAACAATCTGAAGCTGCCCTTACGTACTGTAACACGTGGTTAAAAGTGCATCCATTGGAGCCGTGTTGGCGCTGCGGGTGTTCTGGCTTAAAGGTAATACAGGTCCCCTAGTGCGTACTTCCTCCCCTTGTCTTTTATCGGCCCCACAGCGAATAACGTCCACAAAACGCCCCTGCCAAGCCCAGCAAATTTCGCATTTCGCAGTTTGCTCGCATTTAAAGACTACCCAAAAACCCGCCGCGGACCCAGTTCTTCGGAGAACCGTACAGATAATTTAAAAAATAATCCATCGTAACAATTACCGCAAGTTTAATGAAGATAGAATTCCTGCGTTATGTTTTGGGTCAGAAATTTTTATATCAGGACAAGGATGGTGAGTTGTTTGTTCTCATTTTATTGTAATCAGATCAAATTTCACTAAATTGCTGTGTTTGTAGTTTTATTAGAATGCAGAAATGAGCGAAGCAGCGAAAAGAGGCCGTAAGCTTAACCATTCTGAAGTGAAATGGAGAAATTGATCGGAGCAGTTCTGCAACGTTGAAGACATTCACGGGCAAGTCAAGTCTTTAAGACAGTGACTGAATCAGTCGAAGTGCGCTTAAGGAGTATTTCTACGCATTGATCTCGATGTCAGACTCTTAGACCTCTGATAAGCTTTCCTTTTTTATCTCTATCACACCTGAATAATCGCAATGGCCCTGCGTGGAAACGTATTGATGTCGCTGCACTTTAATTCGGCGGCATTGAAGTGGCGACGATGTATAGAAATACAGATCCTACCCGATGTCATGGCGTAATGAAGTACCATGTCTGTTTCTCTCAGAATTCTTCTGCAAGTTAGCCAGTGTGTTGGTAAAGTTCATGTTATTGCAAATTTCTTGTAACAGTAAATCTATCTTCTTGTTTACAAAAAAATGTGAGGGGGGGGGGGGGGGGGAAGGAGAAAACCAGCGACGATGTAAAAATCGCTCAAGAGCTCTGAATGATAGCAAGCATTCGTGGGCACGTAGAATTGACCGCATGCCATGTAAAACTAAAAAAGTCATGCCAGGCGAAGTATTAGGTCTAACAGGTTGATGATGATGTAGAACGAGGGCACTCTTCCTCTCTGCGGTCCATCCTCTCCTTTTTTTTTTTTTCTTCTGGTGGCTGGCGGGTTGGAGGGAACTTTGTCTGAACGTGAGTTTTTTCGTTAAGGAAACAGGGCAAGAGGTGCCTCAAATCCCCTCCTTCATATTCTGATTGCGAAACAACTCTTGGTTTACAGAGGCATTTCGAAGGTAGTATAAGCGCGCCAACGGCAGATGGACCACACAAAACTGCAAGTTTTCGCAATTCACGCTGCGGATTCAGAAAGCAGCAAACGGCTTCCTTTTTTAGCGCACCTCTTGCTAACACTCATCGTCAAGAGACCTTCCCTCGTCTTCAGGAGGTGCGGATTTAAGCAGAGTTCGACGTAAATACTACTCGGGCAGCCACGATCGTTAAACGTGGGCCAGGAACAGGAGCAAAAGAGCGGCATTTAAAGCCGACCCAAGAACCCGCCGCAGACCCAGTTCCTCGGAGAACCGTACAAATAAACTCACTACGCATGGACGGCCACTCGCAAGTGCCTCTCAATCGGCATTGTAGCGGATTTCTGTTCGACGGCGTGATTGATTCGGGCCAGAAATTGGGGTCGTTAAAACAACGCGCACAGCCGCGCGTGTCAAGCGCAGAGGGTGGGCCGCCCCCGCGTCGTCAGCTCCCGAGGCGTTCCTCCCTCCTCCAGATGGGGACGCCTCACATCGTTACTGCCTGCGTGCCTCACCGTGGAGCAGCCAGTGGGCCGCGGCGGCGACCCGTTGCTCAAAGCTTAAACTGGCCGCTTTGTTCTCTCCACCAGACTGCTGCTCGGGGGTCTCGGCAACAACGCCGCCGGTATAAAATAGAAACGTCGCTCGGTCAGGGAGCAGGCCACGGGGACGCGGCTAGGGCGACTCGGTATGAGCGGGTAAGAAATAGAAAAAAGAAACCAAGACGGGGAGTTGGAAAGTGCAGTGCTCAGCAGAGGAGATAAAGGAGAGCGCAGAGGAATAGAGAAAGAATGAAATAAGAAGAGAGATGGGAAGCTGGGGCAGAAACCGATACCCGACTCCTCCTTAGCCGTGTTGTCCTGCAGCGTTGTGCTTGCCGCGACAAGGTTTTTATACCGTCCACTTTTTTCCGTTTTTTGCGCAAGCTGCGTAGCCTTTGGAAAAGAAATGCTGTAAGTCTGATTCTTTTCCGAGTCGCAATTTCGCTTCCGCTAGGGCGAAGGAGCGCGCGGGCATGAATAATGCAACAGGTATACCGGCTTGTCGGATTTCAAGATATAAAAAGCGCCGATGCAAGGGGGGTGCCACAGCAGCCAGGGAAGAGGTGGACACGCTGCTCGACGTGGTACACCGCGCTTACGAAGATAAGTCGCAACATCTTTTCAAGCTATTCGCTCGTCTTTCCCTCATTCTTTCTTCTCTCCTACTCTCTCCTTAACGAGGTTTCCTCCTACGTCCTCGGATGCACGCTGTGTTTAAAAAATGAGAGTATTACGCACATCCTTAGCAGAAGCAAAAAAGAAAAAGCGCCGAAGAGCGGCCGGAACGAAGCAAAAAAAAAAAAAAATCTCGTGAGATTAGATTTATTAGTGACTTGAGCTAAAGCTGCGCAACATGCGTAATAATTCATACATTGACCAATTGATTAAAAAACGATACTGATCACAGCCGCTACCGACACAGAACGAGAGGATGGTGGCGCTCAAGCACATCGAGGAGGACACCAGTCCCTAGGTGTCTACCGGAGTGGCTACCCAGTGACAGGAGTAGGGGTGGAAGAAGACCGATTACTCGATGGGCGGATAAGATAAGAAAACTTGGTGACAAGGATTGTATTGGGACAGCGCAGGATAGGAGCAGTACGAAGTGAATGGAAGAAGTCTTCATCATGCAGTGGACATAAAACACGGTGCTGCTGCTTGTGATGATGACGTAAAAGTACCCTACGGAACTCGCATTTGTTGAGGTAATGCATTTAAGGAAGCGTTTTTAGGGCAACAACTGATTTGCACAAAAGAAGAAGCGATGGCAGAATGCGCTTTGCCCCGGTCGTCTCCTCTTTCGCGTGCGTACGCTCCTGAGTGATCAGCAGCAACTAATCTGCAGGTAGCATAGTTCAAAACATTTACGTTCCAAACGGCGCGGTGCCTGTATGGGCATGACGTCGAGGGTATTTCGTCAAGCCACGAGCGCTGCCTATGGTGTAGCTACAGTCAAATCTCGGTACAACGAACACCACATTAACGAACGTTTCAGATTAACGAGCATTTAAGAAATCCCACGCCGACTGCCTATAGTTTCAATGTAAAATTATTTCACTACTACGTACTTCAGAATAGCGAACTTTTCAAAATAACGATCATTTTATTTAGTTACGCGCCATGTTAAGAACGCCTCAGTACTACGAACTCATATTTCCAAGGCCGGAGATTCTTAGATTTCCGTTAAACAATCGCGGCAACCGGAGCCGTATGCTAGCAGACTACACGGCAAAGCGCAGCGCAGAAGATGACATCTCACAACTAGCTCCGCGAATACGGGAGCCGATGCGAGAGATAGGAAAAAAAGGTGAGGAGAAGAAAAAAAATGAAGCATGGGTGGCCTCCTCCATCCAGAAAGCCGCGGCCGCACTATTCGCGCCCCACCCCAAGTTTTTCTACATTCCGCCGCTGCTCGGGTGGCTTGCTGGATCTTCACGGACATCAGCGGAGCTCACAACAAAGGACATTCTCCAAAGCGTGAGTGTTCAGGATGAAGAAGGGAGCGAGGCATGAACGACAATGCCTCCGAGGGTGTCGCGGCAGCACTCGAAGACTGATACGAGAACGTGAGGACTGCGGATGTGCTGGGCAGCATACGAAAACTCTGCACATTGCCGGGGGAAAACCGCACGGCCAATGAGTCAGTCCACAAAAATGTGGAAGAGTTTGAGTTTTTCATGCTAGGAAGCTTGGGCTGCACGCAACAGAAGAAAATTGCCAATTACGTTAAATAAATGTGATTGTTTCATGATCACTTGCGCATTTTTTGTGAGAAATGACTTCAAGGATGCACTTCTTACAGGTAAGTCGTTTTAGGCATTGAAATATTATTTGTTGTCTTAAATTTTGCGATTTTCGCTACAACGACCTTTCAGAATAATGAGCAATTTTCCGCGGTCCCCTGAAGTTCGTTATATCGAGATTTCACTGTACAAAAATCCCCGTTTCGAAGACACTCACGGTCGCTCCGGCCGCTTCCCAATTATTGTTGCTCACGTTTCCATTGCCCATTTTGTATTGGCGAGAAGTTCACATTCCTGCGATGACGGCGTTGATTAAGGACGGGAACTTTACAAGTGCGCAATTACATTCGATGCGAGTGCAATGGAGGACAATCCGGTCTGCACATGCGCAACTACGCTACAGGTCAGCGTCACGAAGATGGCATGCGAAGTGAAGCTCATTTAAATTCCTTGTTCGCGAAATGTTCTGACAATGCGTTTGCGCGTCGTGTTTATTCTGATAATCATCATGCAGCAAGACATTGAGATGTAAATTGGTTTAACCCACTTATATAGAGTTCACCGCAGCACTCATGACTCACGACGAACCTGTTACACATTCCAAAACAACGTCATGCAGAGGGAGTAGCGAGACTGGTGGAAGAGGGGAAACGTGCGAGGAGGCGGGGAATAGCGTAACAGCGGTGGCAGAACCATCCAACAATGTTCAGCTTTCGCGCCCATCTCTGCACCCAGGACATCGTTCACCACATCACAGAGGAAGCCCTCGATCATCTCAGTGTCGCTACCCCTAGCGCCATTCCCGCCCTCATGTAAAGGGCGCACTTGATAATGTATCCCAGTCCGCCATTTCGGGCGGCCTCGAGGCACCAGCTGTGGCTTAAATGCAACGACATCAAACACAGTTTCAGTAATCGTCCGGCCACAGTCGGTATTGGCCCTTTCGAAGTTCGTCCTTTCATCGCTCAAATAAAGGCACAGGAAGAAGTTCCTGATATCCACTTTACTCTTTAATTTTTCTCTTCTCAGTTTATCACCTCTCCTCAACACCGTACTTTAACTTTATCTCTCTCTATATATATATCGATTATCTCACCATACGGACTACCGAGGGGGTTCTGTTAAACAACAGAGAGACGTACTCCAAGAAGCAATAGTAACCACCTTACCTGGACCTCCTGAAAAATGTTTTTCCCGCGTCCATCGAGCACATGCTTGTCGACGAGGCCATCTACCACATCAGACTTCATTGTAACAATCAATACACGCCAGTTCCTCAAGTTGACACCCTTAGGATCCTTGACCAGAAAATTAACCAAGAAGGCGCGGGCCATGCCACCATCACACAATGCCAAACAAGGGCCTTGCAACTTACGAGCCTTATCCGCCCAGTTAACCACCAATGCCATGACATGAAAAGACACTATCCGCCTGGTACAAGCACACTTGACCGGCCGCCTCACTTACGGTACCCCACATCTCTCGATAGAACCAGCTTAACACACCAAACTCAATGCTTTTAGTCACAAGACATAGACAGTTGTCCTTGGTCTCCCTAGCCAAACATCAACGAAACGCTTCCTGCAGCAGCTCAGTATATACAACACCGTCGAAGAGTTCATCGAGACGCACAAAGCCGGCCAACTTAACACTCCTCCTGTCGGCTACCGCCGGTCTCGTCTTACGGCTACTCGTACTCCTTCCTGCGCTCACCTTACAACGCATCTCTTCCAATATCGGCAGATAGATCACTGTTTAGCATATCCCTCCTCATATGCATCCCAGTCATAATCAAGGTTCACGTACAATCTCGTGCCACCTACGCTCCAGATACGACTCTCGCTTAGGCACACGATATATTGATGTTCTCCCCTCCAACCCTGCACATTCCTTGTTAGTTGTTGACTGCGCGGGCAGCCTTATCGCCTCAGTCACCCTCAAGACAGCCAACGTCGACACTGCCAGGTACGCCGCTGTTGCGCTGATTTCCTACACCAACCCTGAATACGTCACTTCTCTCCCCGACACACAACCAGCATGTCACGACTAGCAAAGCGGCCGCATCTAAACCGTTGCCTTCAAGCTTCTCAACAAACGACCCACCATCTCCGACATCCACATTGTGTTGAAATGCGTCCCTCCAAGGGAATGAGGCAGCTCACGCGTCTGAACGCGCTGTCGTATCCGAGGCCTTCTTGGAAGCTTCTGACTCGAATGACCATACAGAGTGTCTCCTCTCTGTACCACGTCCATACAACGACATTCTGGCTCATAATCGGCTCCAATGACGAATTTTGCCCTTCCCTTATCCCAAGCTACCCTACACTAGAGAAACCATGCTTATAAAACTTCAAACAAATACCTTTTCACGTGCAACTTGTCTCTAAGAAGTCTATCCCTTCCAGCTCTCTCCAACACACGAATTTCCTATGTCTATACTAATTGTACTACATGGGAGGGGTGTACTATCATTCCAAGTTCGCTTTCTCTTCCAACCCCTTCTCAAGTGCAACGGGAGGACCAGCTTATACGCTCGCACCTGTACGAACAGCTTCAACTCAGCTCATGCAGCAGCTGGCTGCATGGGCTCACGACATCCTGGACTGAGGGCGTCGCCCACACGAGGAAACGACTCCACCATCTTCCGGTTTGTTCTTTGAATAAACATTCATTCCTCCCTCCTTCTCGTGTTTAGGATGAGTCAAAAGATTATTACGTCGTCCTGCTGGCATAGGATAGCCAAAGAAACTGGCTAAAATTTGGTGGAAGCTGAAGTAGGGCATTTTGCAATTTTTCCTTCTCTTTGGTTTTTTTTTTTTATGCGTTCTTACCAGGCGCTGGTAATTGCTCTAAAGACTACGACGACTACTCTGGAATACGATAGGGACAAGGAAAGAAGGAGTTGAACAGTCTGCCTCCTGTCTTCCGAGTCTTTTCTCTGCTGAGCACTTCAAAGTGCACTCGGCTAAAAGTTCTGAAAACGGTTCCAGAGCATTCCCCGGCTCCCGCAACGCCAATTCAGTTGCACTTTTTTTTCTTTGCCAAGTGCGGCACACCGCATTTCTGAGCGCGCATGCTCACGAGGTATGTGGGGACAGAGGCGGCGTTTTGTTTTTCAGCAGTCCCGTATTACTCCTGCCGTCTCGCACGCCTTTCTTGTGGTTATTTTCTCGAGTTCGCCTTTGTTCCGGAAGAGCGGAAAGAGGCGGAATTCCGGCTTAAATTGAGACCCACTACACGTCTCGGCCGTCGTAGTAGGCCGTGCTGCTGCTTGCGGACATGCACTTCCAAAACAGGCCCACAGCCTTGGTTTCGCTGCATTGGAGCGTGGTGTGCGCGTGCTGGCGTTTCATTGCTGCCGGATGCATGGTTTCTTTCCTTCTTACTATTTTTTTTTTGCTCAGCTCAGGCTGTGAAATTCAGAAACGCGAAAAGAGGCGTTCAAGAAAGTTATGACAACAGTGTCGTACGAACAGGTATACCACGTATCCCGAGTCAGGAGGCATTTTTTTTTGGAATACGAGAAGCAGAGGAGGAGAACTTGACGTGGCAGTATCAACAACTGAGCTGTGGAACACGCCATACTTAAGAACTTGACGGAAGTTTGAGCACCAGGGCGTCCCAAGTTTAATGCGCGAAGAACTTCGATTGGTTCGTCGAGCCTTTCTGACCGGGCACGTTTGCTAAGTCGCTTACTCGCTTGTTGCTTGCTTCCTTGATTGCTTGCTTGCTTAACAGCAAAATTAATATATGCCTTTATCCTATCTCGAATTTTTTTGCAGTCAGTGAAGCGATGCGGTGTCCCAGTAAGTAATGCGACAGTCTCTCTTTTTGCTGGAGTGTAGTCGAATCCACTTGCGAGAAACACCCATGATACGTCGTGACGCAGACGTGTAGTAGTGGTTTAGTCACCTGCCTCTCCCCGCGTGTGTGTGGGTGGGGTTTCTGTTTTAACATCAGAGCTGTGTAGCCCGACACAAATCCGTCCGGCGTAGACAGGAAACCCCAAGCGCACGTGAGTGCGTGGCTCGCGGCGACCGCCTACCACCACCACCGGCGTCAACCAGGCCTCCGCGTGGTATACGCCCCATGAGGAGTTCCCGCCTTCGTTGCCGGCGTCGTGTAGCGACCGGTGCGCACGGGTCCGCCGCGCCGAAGACAATGACGACGAATCTGTCAAGCCATGCCTTCCCAATCCACACGTGGAGACGGCCACCGGACCAGCTGACGAGGAAGTGGAAGTCTACCGAGGCGAGGACGCGCTACAAGAGGATTTGCCTCACGTGGCTGTGCCGTCAGAAGGCGACGACGAAAGTGATGACGGCGATTGCTACTGAATAAAAACACTGTACACACTTTAATGGTCTTTGCTTTACAGTGCCTTCCAAAGCGGCCTCGCACTGCTGGGGTCCTGCTGCTTCGTCTCTCCTGGGATCCGCTGTCAGTGTGCGAAAAAGCTAGGTCGGCCCCCAGCTCTGCTGTTTCTCCAGCCTTGCACCGCTAGGGCAAGCTGGGCCAATTATTTTCTCATGATTTTTTTATTCGAAGGAACGGCCAATTTCAGGGATCCGCTGGCCACCACAGCAGTTATTTCCCCCCATAGGGCACGTAATTCTTTCGCACTAGAAGAAAACTCACATCCACAAAGGTGTTCGCATTCAAGGTGTAGTAAAATTAGTTTGTGATCGGCCGGCGTCTATGCGCGCTTTTATCCCCGCAAGAAACGATACGATATTCTTGGAACCAGTCAGTTACGAACTGCTATTACGAAATCTTCTGTGCGAATGGCTATGTTATTGTGGACACAGTTCGGCTTCCTACAGTGAACATAAAAAGGCAGATTAAAAAAAACGGCCTCATGCGTGCTACTTGTAGCTGGTACGACACACATGCAGTCCTTATTGCTCACCAAGTTATTCCGTGTGGCCTCAACCGCTGAGAATAGTGCTGATTCCTCAGATTCCACTTACCTCTGTGTACTAATGTAGTTTGGTGGGTCAGAGGGGGTGTCTCTTCAGCGGGAGAGCTGCGACATAAGTGAAGCAGAAAGAGCCAAAACATATCACAGCATAAATGCAGCGTTCAATTCGTCAATATGGCACATCAACTATGTGCGAAGCGGACGTGAGATAGCACGCACGCTCAGCAGACTGAGGAAAGATAGTTTTAGTGTAGAGAAATACTCTTCTGTAACATCGTTCTGGAGTTGGGCATTACAGTATCGCCACAAACATTTTTTTACAGTACGGATGTCCTTTGTGGACGCAACAGCAGTTCGTTGGGCTGGAAACCTGATGGTTTGATCTTAGTGCTTGCACAACACGAGGAGAAATTGCATTTTGTGCAGCACGAAGAGTGTCGCGAAGAGAGAGAGAGACAGCCTTTAATAGAAAAGGATGACCACTGGTCACGATGGGGGAAAGGAATGGGGAGGGAGGGTAAGAGAAAAAAAAAACAAATAAATGCTGGTTGTTCTAAAGGTTCCAATGAAGGAATGAATGAAACTTTACTTGTCATCAGGTTACCTTGAAGACCTTCGCCTCGGTCTTCAGGTATATCCGCACATAGCGCTGCTTCAGTGTGGGTCATGGGGGCTCTCTAAACGTCGGAACCTCAGTCCGGACATTCAGTCATTCCAAGAGGTATGGGGGCTCGTTGGGACAGCAGGGAAAGAGGGAGACCGTGGGCAGGAGACCACGCGCAGGACATCTTGGGTACCCGGCGCAAGGTATGCAGCGAGGCGCCCCAGGCTTCTGTGGGAACTTTGCACGAGTTGCGGCGTTGATAGGCACTTTGTTAGTGGTGTAGGACGGCTGGCTATCGCCTGGAGAGGTCGGCATGAGGGTGATGTAAAGTTCGCCGAGACTCGCTTAATTATTCCAGGGCGAAGGTGGGTGTTGGGAATAGTGCGCGTGAACCTCGGTGTGCATGTATCCAGTCCCAGGATGTGGTGACCCAATGGGAGTCCGGAGGCTGTGATCTCGGGCCAGAATTGGCAGGTTCATTTCCCGCCAAGGATTCGAGTCCCGGAGTCCTGACAATGCGATATTCCCGTTATGCATAACGCTTGACAAGCGAGTGTTGGCAAGTCACTCTGAAGGGCGCATGAGTTGTTTGTGCAGGTAGAGTCGGCAGGCAGACTGCGGGTTGGCGTAAGTAATTGAGTGGTAGACTGGGCGGACATGGCGAAACTCATGTCGTAGTATATGGCCGTTGCGACGGCTTAGGCCTCAGGGTCGGTGTTTGTCGAAGGGAAATGAGAAGGGGGGGGGGGGTCTTCTGGTCTGGTTCAAGATGCTTATCCTTCACGGGCAATGGCTCCGTAGTTTTGCTCACTGTTAATGCTGATCGTTGCGACGTTGGCACCGTGATTGCCGCTTTTTACACTGAATTTACACGAAGGCACTGCCTTCCCACGTGACTCTCTGAACTGCAAAAAACCGAATAAAGATGCAGGTAATTAAAAAAAAAACGAACTTAGCAAGCTTTCTGTTAACCTTTTGGTTGGCAACAAGGGACGCGAAATGTCATACGCAGTTAAAGCAGCAGTAATTGCCCTTGTGAAAGATCAGCCGAAGGCGGCTTTCCGGCACATCGAGCACAGCATCGCCATCTGTTTACGACGCTGCAAATGCCAATTTAACTCTACGGCCGGGGATCTAGGACGCCTGATTACACAAAAGCGTTTCTAGTGGGGCTGCCGGGATGGTAGTCTCGAGGACGGAGTAACTCCGCAAACTTAATTTCGTAATGATCGTAATGAACCTCGTTCGCATGTTTTTAAACAGAAAGCTTTATTTTGTTCACTGAGTGAAGAAGCCCGCTTCCCAGAAACACAGTTCCCAAATTTACCCTGGCTTCGATCCCTCCCATAGCACGTGCCTCCGAAATAAACCCAACGAAAAAGCGCGCCTCTCTGCCAAGGCAACGCCAGTGCGCTGAGCACGCATCACGCCCCTTTACACTACGGTCGCCTCTGTGCCTGCCGTCCAGCGGCTCAGAACGCGTCCCCACTACATCACCGGACTCATACATGGGAATAATGGCCAACTTATCATTGGGGTTCGAATGTTTCACGTCACCGTACCGGCGTAAGACCAAACTTATCTCGCACCGAAACGACACAAATGTTTCCGAATTCTCTACACCATAACAAGTTTTTAGGTGTCCGCGTAGCTGTTATTTTTGTTGTTATTAACAACGAATGCTATGTTTTGAAACTATGGCCTGCATTGCGGCCTTAGTGGGAGAAGCGGAAGCTAGGTTTCATGCCTACCTTCCGCAAATGAATGTTATTATAAACACTTGTTCTAGTTGCGTCGCAGTGAGAACAAACGAAATATAAAGGACGTGAGCATTCTGTGGATAAAGCAAGTCATTGCCTTCGTGTCAATCTGTGGTTGAGTCGCGACCATTCAGGACAAAATGGTGAATCGGTATGTTAGCGTTGAAAATTCAATGGTTAGCGCATCGCTGTGTAAGCCCTTTGCCTAAGTTTGAATTATTAACCGCTTGTCTCCACTTGTGTTTTCTTGTTCCAATCTTAACACCCGAAATGGCTTCCGATTTTTAATTTTGAGCCGGGTAGTTTTACGGTATCAGCAATAAACTAGTTCCGCTAGACAGCTTCATGTAGTATTGAAATAAATATTCTGTGAATGTTTCTTGCCTGGTTTTTCATGGTCGTAAACGTTAAACTCGGTGCGAAGCACGGTTCAGACAGCGAGTTCCGTGTCGTTGAAAGTACTGGCCATAGGACTAGCATTCAGCGTTGTTTCTCCTGCAAATTAAAGTAGGGTAAAACCAATCTCAGCAAAGACCAAGAAGCTAATTGTATATTTTCTAATGTTTTTGTTAACTACATAGCTCAATTTTTCATCGCCCGCTTCATCGTTCACTGACGCTTTAAAAAGAAATATCCTTATGACTTTGTCTCAACGTGTAACTTTAAATATACAGCAGGCTAGAAATTGCTGCCCAGTGGGGTTTAGTCCTACCGTCGAGCAACAGCAAGATTATGCGGTCACTCTAAGTCCAACGCAAAATGAAAGAAGAGAGAACTCGAAGAGGGGTATATGGGCCGGGGGTGTTAGGCATATCGCGTACGCCTGCCTGAAATCACCCTGGAAGAAACCGGACGCAGGAAAGAATAAAACATGGCGCCCATTGCGAATACGCCGCGCACAGGTTCTGCAAAAGAGCATGCCTTGTCTACGGACGCATAAACCTATCGCCGTACACGCTCGTTGCGCCGCTTTTCGTGGGCGCCGCTTTCGGGAGGCGGTGTTCTAAAACTTGCATCGTTCCTTTCCTGACTGTGCCTGCTCAAGCTCCCGGCGCTGTCGCTTGTTCCTTTCCTGTTTTGCTTCTCCACTCGCTTATTTCCGCTGATCTAGGTGCCATCGTTGGACCTTGGAGCCCTTACTTTTTCTTCTGCCTCGGAAAGGATTTCCCTCTTTGTGCCGCTTCCGTTGGCAGCTCGTTTTCGAGGTCTCCTGCACATACCGTCGTTTACAAAACGTCCTCTCGCTTCGCTGATGGGGCTTTGCGCGTGCTGAGCCCGCTTTAAATATTTATAGGGAACGCCTACTTTTCCGTCCCCCCCCCCCCCCCTTTCCTGTTTTTTTTTTCTTTTTTGCCGATGGAAAGTATAAAAACAGGACGTGATTTTGCGCATGAGGATTCCGAAGCTTACCCTGTTCTTTCCTTTTTTTCTCAGGTGTTTTACTGGCTCACGGGTTTTCCCTGTTTTTTGGTTTCTTTATTGTCCGCTAATACATGTCTAGATATCTTCATCTATTTTTATTCGTTGCGTGGCTTTATTTTGATACCTTCGGCTACCGTTAACTTATACGGTAAACATTACTTATCTTCGTCTTGTCCAGACCGCAGAATAAACTTATACAAAGCGCTATAATACTGAAAATTATAGGCACACTTTCAAGCGAAAAACTAAAAAATGGCATCCGCCGGGATATTGGAAATCTTTCAGCAAAATGGTACCATCGTGTTCAACGGCGATCTCGATGCTGGCCAGATGGGAAGTTGCAAGCAGGCTCATTTTAAGTTCCTTCGGCTTCTTACTATCAATGCGCGGGAGTACATGTCTAAGTGCGAAACGTTAACCTGGTGGGGTTTCACGCGCCTTATGCTTTCTTGTCAAGCTTCACCCCGAGGAAAAAGTTCTTGATGTTTTAAAGTCAAGAAGGGGCGTTATCTTAATCTTTGGGAAAAGGCGACCTTTTGAAAGACGAGGCTACACCGCGCCGCTCGGTAGAAAATCTTACAAGTTTATTAGAAAAAAGTTCCAAGCCGCTTCCTATGCCCGGGGTGTCCTTCCTGCAAATCAATGCGGTTCATTAAAAAAAAATGTACCTCGTCAGTCAGGTAATTTTGGGGTGCCTGCCGTGGCGATTACATTTTTAATGTCTGTCTGAGGCCAGTTCGTCCGCCTGCAGAATGAACACGCTGGGAATGAAGGATTCTGGCTATAAGCTTCTGAAGACCCACACAGCTGCACGAAGGTGTATATGCACATTCAAAAGTAAATAGTACAGCTGTTCATGTGTTGAACCGTGAGAATCGCTTGTCCGCGTTTTCATTCTCGCGGTCTTCATTAGTTCGCAATTCCATTGATCGTTACAACGGTAATCAACTATCCCATCTATAAGTATTTCTCGCCAATAGAAGTTAATTCTACACAAATTTGACTTCCTCGTACCCTTGACAATCCTGCAGGGGGTTCTTCACTTCAGACAAAGGGCCCTAAACGCCCACCGGAACGAAAGACCCGACAGGCCGGATAAATTGGCTGATATTTATGAGCAGGTGTTGTAATCACTGTAGCTTTTCAAAGTAATTTAGGCGGTTAAAATGGAAGGAGAACAATCAATGCGCGCTCAGGGGTAACTCTTGGTGGCTGCTGTAACTACACCTGTTACCGATTGCAAATCAGCTAATACTGGTTCGGCTTTGACTGTAATAAATGTGTTAACCCGCCGCGTTGGCTCAGTGGCTAAGGAGTTGTGCTGCTTTGAATAAGAATGCGGGTTCGATTCCAGGCCGCGGCAGCCGCTTTCCTGATGGAGGCAAAACGCAAAATCACCCGTGTGCTCGATATGTCGGCGCACGTTAAATGTCCCCAGGCGGTCAAAATTAATCCGCAGCCCTCCGCTACGACGCGCCTCATAAGCTGTGTAGTTTCGGCGCGTAAAACCCCATAATTAATAAATAAAAGTGCTGAGGCCACCTGTAGAGAGTGCTCACTCCACTATGACCCTTACTTGGGTGAAACAACTTCTAAAGTGTTGTTGAGCCAATTCTTTCTGAATCTTCAGCGCGATGCGCAAGGGAACCAGACATCGAAAGCTTCTGCCGCACGCACGCACACGCACGCGCACGCGCACGCGCACACGCACACGCACACGCACACGCACACGCACACGCACACGCACGCACACACACACACACACACGCGCACGCACACGCACACACACACGCGCACACGCACGCACGCACGCACGCACGCGCACGCGCGCGCGCGCACGCATGCCTGATTAAGGGTAAGTGAGGTGCAGTGGTCCAATCGACTCAAGCACTGTTCTCCAATCACTCGTAACTATAGGGCATAGACCCACAATTGTCACCATTTTAATCAGATAATGAGGCAAGAGCCGAAATACGCGGGGGGTTCACTTCCTGAACCAGCCAAAGTTCAACGTGAATTAAATTTTTGAACTCACACGCAATCACGTGTGAGATATTGCGAATGCTCTGTATTCAAATATCTTTGCAGTTGTTGAGGTGCGGGAAACCCACGGTAGAAACTATAGGCCGGTTGTCTTGTGTGCGCAACGAATTTGGGTGTTGTGCAGGTGCCGGCCTAAAAGGTGGAAATCGATCAGCTGTTTTCTAATAGAGTAATCGCTATGGCTATCAAAGTACTGAGAGGGTGTCACTGCGCAGATGAAAGTAATCAGGAGGCAGGTGCAATGGCAGAGCCCATTCGTTACTGCGGGTATTATCGTGAATCATGGGTGATTAAACAGGGGCTGCGCTCTTTAGCGATCATAGTGGCTCTGCAGGGTGTGTGCAGAGGTCTTATTGCAATGTAACATGGTCTGAACCTGCTGTTGTTTCTGGCTCAACATACACGGTTTCTGCTTGTTACCTATACCCTGACTCAGAGTGGCCTCATATGATAACCGTGAGCGTAATTTTCCTGCTCTGCATGAATATTTTCCTAATTTTCATGCCATGCGCACTCGACTGCGAGACCTATTAGCGTAGCATCTTCAGCGACGTGCCCGGGAAGTCGAGGCACGGCGTGTACAACGGCTAAATTTTCGGCAAGGAAAATGGAAGCTACAATGAGTAGAAGACAGCACTCTTATAGGAGCGGACCCGAAAGATCTTACAAATAGCAAACCTTTAGAGCGCGCTTTTTAGAGGTGCAGAGATGACAACTTCTTTTAACGTGCCGCTAAGGCATCACGCTGCTGAACCCAAGGACGCGGGTTCGATTGGCCGCTTTCCCGATTGACGCGAAAAGCAAAAACTTCCGTTTGTCGAGGCGTGCGTTACAGATCCGCAGGGGGTCAAGATTAATCTACAGCCCTCCTCACAGCGCGCGCCGCATAGCCCAGGTGTAACTTCGGCGCGTTAAAGCTCTAAAATTTTGAGCTTGTTTTAATGCGAAGTAGTTTTCAAGAGTAGTTCCCCACGCTTTCTCGATGTTTCTAACCACTTTCGGAAGCCACCAACAAAAGAAGCACTGTGACTCGCAATTTGAGCGACAAGTCAGGTAGGGTGGACGGAGTAGAGAGAAGGTCAATGCAACCGTCAGATCGAGGAGGAGGAGGAAGGGGACAGGGAGAAGTTAAGAAGGCAGGGGTGGATGGAATGAGTTTGTCAGCACAGTTCTGTCACAAGTCTCTGAAAGAGCTTGATTCCCGCCAAAAATTCCCCAGCCGAAGGAGGTGCTCACTCAGTCCTAGTTCGAGGAGCGCAAACTTTGCGCGCCGATCCTGCCTGACGCCGTTATGCTGCCAAGACGGGTGAGGATCGCGCTCCCATACAAGACCAAATGCGGGACGCCATACAAAAACGAAGAGCCGCCCAAATACGGCAAGAAGAAGACGACGTGCTGGAGCAGTCTCGGGGGGTCACCGAGCAGCAGCGAGTGCCCCGAGTGGGTGGCCGCCACTTCGAGAAGCACTTCACTAGCGACTCGCTCTGGACCAGGCGTATCATGCGCAAGAGGTTATGGTTCTCGTCACTCGTCTACGCGATGTATGATTCACAGTGTCATTCTAGTACCAAACCATGATTCTGAGTGTCAATCTAGTATCAAAACCAGCATGCCCTCATTACATGGCGCTCAAGTGCAGTTCTGGCTGCCCCAATTTGTTTAATAAAAATACCACTGCACTCATCAAAGGAAACTACGTTTACATCTGCATTTGTAGCATCCTTGCACCATCTCAGAGAATAGCTGCAGAACTGTCCGTGTGTGTGCGTGTGTGTGTGTTTGGGGGGTTAGTTTCCCTACGGAGTGGAGGGGGTTGGAAATTTGAAGAGAAATTTGAAGATAAATGGTAGTGAAGACACTTTCGCGGTGATAGTCTCTCTGACCGCCATTCCACCCACCCTCCACTCCCCCTCGACGCCCCTTGGCTTGAAGGTAAAATTATCCCTCTCTCTGTTACCCTTCTGTCTCTTCCGTACCTCCCACTACCTGCCCTCACAATCCACCCTCCTCGGAGCACTCTCGGGCTCCTTCCCCGGTTACTTCGAAAAGGCGATTATAAACATTGCGAAATCAGATGAACTCGTCAAAAAGAATTCATGCCAAAAAAAGAAGAAAAACGGCGTACATCGCACCCCATTGCCTTAGTATTGCCTGGCGCATCGATTAAATCCGTTACAGAACAAAGCAGCAAGCCCTGCAGGTGGTCTGGTCCTGCTTCCGACAAGTAATGCAAAAAACGCGAATAAAAATTCTTCGATAATTACTCCACTAATTTTGCATCCCGATATCCAGCAAGCAAGGGAAGTCTCGTTAACCAGACCCTGACGTGTAAACATTGTTTCGGTAGATTACCAGGTTAAGTCTAGAATGTGTACGCCACGTTCGGTTTTTTTTTCCTCTCTAACGACTTGTTCTTCTCTAACGATTTCCTCCCCGCCGGTTTGCTTACGCCGGCTATGGCTATTCGCTGGCGGGTCTGCAGGGGTAAACCGATTGCTAGCGTGTAGAGCCTGAGCTACCCCCACGCGATTAAACAAGTTTACATTTACCACGATACGGGTGAAGGTACATATTTTGACAGCTCAGATAACCCGAAACCACATTTCAGCCATTGTGACGTTATTGCGGCAGTAGGTGCGTCGACGTGCGCGGTGCATGGTGTCATCTTTTTCACCACGCATTAGAGATAATAAAATATTCTCTATGTTTCCGGTATTATCTGCTACATGATTAAACTGCACGACGAAGCCACAAAAAAGTCTTCTACACATTCACTGACGTCCACCGCTGTGTCCATACGGGATGATTCATCGTAAATGGCCTAGTTCAGAACCACGCGATTTTTTTTTTTCAGTTGTTGACATCAGCAGAATGGCCTCTACAAAACGAGGGAACGCGCAAAGTACCGAGGCTTTCTTCCGATCCCGTCGGTGTAGGTCACAAGCATGCAGAGGACCGTCCCTTTCACTTAAGGAATACGCCCAAGCGTTAAGTTGCAACCCCCACCCCCTCCCCTAGGTTCCCGCGGATAACATAGATAATAAGAAAAGCGCTGAATCGGACAACCAAGCGGAGATGGCCAAGCTTCGAAAAAGATGCCAGCAATGGGAGTGGTGAGGAGAGCCAGTTCGTTGGAAATAAGAATTTGGTTGGGTGTGACCTTTCCGATAAATCAGTGTTGGCGCTGTAGCAAACAAAGTAGAGGGAAAATGAAACAGAACATAAAAGCCATTTTGTGCTACGCCTGCCCTCCAAAGGATTTCTCGATAAATGGCGCAATACCTGCTGCAAACCATTAGGTTTTCTTAGAGCAGGCCGAAAGGGTACACACCCTTTTCGTGTTTTTCGTAAACACAGTGAAATTGCAAAACAGTACAAAGCGAATGTGTTTGTCAGGAGCCAATACCGACTTGCAGCACGTGTCGATTTGATCCGCGCCGCTGACTGCATAGACACTTCAGTCACATTGAGCGAAACTCTTGCCGTTGATCGTGGCAAGAGACAAACTAAAAGAACAAAAACAATCTTCGTACATTCGAGCGCGAAGGAAATGTCTCGTTCGGCTTGCGCACGCCCGCGACAATTCATTGGTTTAGCAAGCACGCTATTTCTCCTGGCGTCCCGCGGCGGCAAATTGAAGCCGGAGCGGTCGTGATTAATTCCGAAACGTTTCGCGAAGCTGTTTTGTTCCTACCTTCGTTGCTAGCTTTGGAGAGTAATGGTTCTTTAAATTAGAGCCGCGTTCAATGACTTGTTTCGCGCGCCGCCCGATCGCAAGCCCCCGAACGCTTCAGGAATTGATTAGGAAGAACGGCGTTATGTATGCGTTCCGCCTCCAGTCCCGTCGCTTCTGGTGCGGGCGTCTTTTCTCCCCGCTTTCATTTTTTTTTTCTCTCTCTTTCTATTGGCGCGCCTGTGATCAGGTTTCGGCGATGTTCTCGATCCATCTTCGTTGGTGCTGGTCGTCTACTGTGCCGGTGTGATGGCGCCGATGAAGTGCAGGCTGCCGAAGGTGTCTCGGGCCCACCCATGCATCAAGCGCGGCGTGCTCGCTTGTCATCCAGACCACGCTGGCCCTCAGTATCCGGCTAATTCTCGCCTACGCCTCCATTCTTCCTGTTGTGTTTCTCCCCTATCTGGCCCGGCCCGGTCTGTAGAAGAATGATGCATCTGTTTCCTTGTCAAGCAATGCCATGACAGCCTAGTTATCCTAATGTAAGGTGCGATAGCATGTGTAGCATGCGCAGACAGCGCAACTTGCGCGAGTTATATTCCCGCTACTGCTGCACCTGTTAGTATTTGCCATAAGAGGAAGTGACATTTAAGTTGCTCGCAACCCACAGGGAGAACAACTTCATTACCGACAACGTAATGATAGAAGAACTTGGGGCTGGTTGAGACCTGCTCAGAAATGTTTTCCCAGGACTTTTCATTCTGTTTTTTTATAATATATTGAGAAATAAGAGATGAGAGTCTTGGGCTAAGTATACGTGCAACTTTCTCCCTCTCTCATCTTCAACGTGATAGACGGAAATCACAATCCGGATTGGTGCTCAACGCACCGCTTATGAGGTGAACGTAGAGCGGTTGTGGTGAGAATAGTGATTGCACTGCTTTGTTGGTCGAAGAGCAACCTCAATGAGTGGGTGAAGCAGTATGACGACACACCATACTATAGATACCACAAACGCACTGCTTCCATCGCGAAAGGCTTGAACTATTCTATTTACAGTTATATGCTGATTTGTTCTCAATGCTGCCCTTATGTCTTTCTGAGTCTTGCCTTTCAGTGACGATTCTACGACGCACTCTTTCACCGGTGACGGCACGGGAGCCGTCATTCTATCGCACGCTAGGCTGCTACTCAGAGCAAGTTCCATCAAGACTGGGTTATTGTAGGACTTGAGGCGGCACCGCTCCTGTCTTTCTTTCATTTTCGACGCATTTTCAGCCTTGTAATAAATTTTTTTTTCGCAGACTACGTTCTTCATTGAGCACAGTGCTGTCGCATAACACGTGAATGGCCGGTCACACCCGAATCAACATAAAATTTTAACTTTTTTGTCTTTGACGCATACGCAGGGAAGGGATACGAAATAGAAGTGCAAGATATGCGAATGTGCTTTGCGTGGAACTTCATGTCGTAAAGTTAGCTATGAGGCTACCATGGTAGGGATTATGTAACAATTAATTCCAAATTCCTTACACAAATATAAACAAGGCGTACATGTAGAAAAAAAAAACTTAACGTACCAATGAGGAAGGCGCCAGCTAGATAGCCCTGGTTGTCCCAGTTAGTACCAGCACTCAGTTATATGCAGGAACAGTATACACAGTGGGAGAGACCATTGCTACTCAGCGACACAGTCAAATAAATAGGCTGCGTAGGACAACTCCCGGCGGGGCCCTACTTCAGGATGCGTGATACGGAATTATGAAGCCTATAAATATGACTTCCTTTGTACTCCTGCCTAAGAATACATTCCGTGTCGTAGGAGAAGCCCCGGCACCTCGCAACATGAATAAAGAGCGCAATTCGTACGCGCAAAATACGAGCTGCATACTAAGCAAAGAAAGCAATCCGGAACAAACCCGAGAAGCGCATCTTTGCTGACGCTGCTGTACGACATAACGAATGCGCCATAGCCTACCTCAGCAGTACAGGAGCGGCGGCAACAGAGCAGAGAACGTGTGTTTTTACGAAGAAGGCAGAAACTCTAGCAATCGCAGAAGCTTCCATGCAAATTTCAACTCCCGCCAAAGTCACCAACACATATACATATTGCAATCATTAATGCTATATATTAGCAAACCCTACAACTACTCATTCACCTTACCACTTCTCCGCAATTTAAAAGGAGTACAAGGATTAATAAGAGTACACAGGGTTCCCGGACACAGTGGATTGGCGGGCGATGAAGAAGTTAAGCTCCTCGCCTGCAAGACCTTACACCGGCTCCCGTCAATGGTGACCAAACCCACAAGGGAGTCTTATCAGTCAAAACAATCCTGAAGAGGCACATGAACAACCAACAACACGGCACAAGGTCGTTACTATGAGAACAAGCTATTTAGTGACACGAGCAAGAATGCGTAAATTCATAAGACACTTGAACGAGCCATCCTGTCGAAACCGCACTTGGAAGAAAACACTAGATCAAGAACACATTATAGGGCAGTGAAATCAGAATAGCCAGCACCGGAACGCACGCAGGGAGTGGCTCACTGAGCCAGCAGCTCTACAACAGCAGCAAGTCCTGGCTGCCTTCATCAAGAAGGCGTTCAGCAGCTCCATGGAATAAAGGAGCTTTGAGTCCAGAGGGACAAATACATTTTTTTGTTGGTCAGCCAGAGGACAGCCTGGCAGACAATGCTGACACCGGAGGTGGCGAATTGCACGTGTTCGTGCCCTAGCCTGCTTGATGCTTCCCATTGCGATAAGGCGCTGACTAACCAGCCGGTCGACGCTCGCGCTATATGGTAGAATTTTTAAAGCAAAGTTTTCGATGCCTCACTGGTGGCGTCGTGCGTCCAAACAACACGCGCTGCAGAAAAGCCAACTTTAAACACACTGTAGAACCTCGATGATGACGATGATGAAATACATTTTCTAAGCAGGTTTAGATTATACTATGTCTTTTGATTTTGGTGCTGCGGGTTGTATGTTTACTTTGCAATTCGGCTGAGTTGAAGTGGACTTTGGCTTTGGACTTTGGCTGTTTGGGCTTTGACTCAGAATGCATGGGAGAAAGCTTCATGTTTTAAGCATCTTTGTCTTAAGAAAGTGGCTTTGATTTTTTTTAGGGATGGATATCACTTCGCGAAGTTTCCGGCCAGTGATGCGAGACGCCACCAACGCATGCGTCACTAAATTGCGTATGCACCTCTCGCTAGTGTATATCGCTTAGAAACTGAACTGAGGCAAACAACTCTGCGTGGCGCCAGTTTCGCGGCTCTCACTGAGGGCGAACTTCCAGCGAAACGCGCGGGCGATGTCCCTCGCGAATTTTGTGCTGTAACTCGAAGGCGCAGGATGTATACATTGATCTCCAAACGTGCGCCGCTAGGACACGCAGAAGCGCCTAACCACAAGGGTCGCGCGCTTCGAGCCGTGCCTCGTGTTATTTGTCAAATTCTACGGGGAATATTGAAAACGCGCGGGCTGCTGCATCAGCTTTGATGGCGGCGCCGTTCATGCCGGCTCCCCAGTTCAAAGAGCCCCTTTCAGAGGTAGTTGTCCCAGCGGGGTGCTTTCACCTGCACGCAGTGCAGTCGCAATGGCGGCATGCTTGGGGACGGCACGAAGCGTGCGACGCACGCATTCATTCTTCGAGAGCGGCTCTTTTCAAGAGCGCGTGTGCATCGAGCTCGTTTAGGGCGCGTCGTTGCAGGGTCCACTGCGGCAACCGAGGCGGCTGCGATGATTCTCCAAGAGCTGAGCCCGCTGTGGCGAGCTGCTTGGTAGGAAATTTCTCAAACAACTTTTTTTTTTGCCACCCTGTAATCCGTAAACTCCCGGTTGCTTTCGTCCATTTTGCCAGAGTGTTTAGACAGGCCCCCTGCGATGTCGTCTTTATTTTGGATATTGGTGTATGAGCTTGGATGGGCGTTGTCCTGAAGACACACTGGCGCACAGGAACCGAACGCGATACTACGTGCGTAGGCAATGGGCCTCTCGGGTTGATTGGATCCCTCCTGTTCGACGGGGTCCCTCGGTGCTTAAGGAGGGAGCGCAGTCTTTATCCGGCTTGTATCAATAGCCTTTCCCCCTGACTGAAGTCCTCTGATTAGGGCCATTCAAGGCGGCCGCCGGCCGGGGCCGTACGTGGCTCTCAATGAGCTTGCAAATTCGCGTGAGAATGAGCGCTTGTGCTAGGCGCATTCAGCCTTCGGCAAAATGCACGTCAACAGCCGCGTCGATGACGTTGGACAGGTCTTCTTTGAAACTGCATTGATGCATCTAAGCTTGTAATGACCGGTCGACATCTTTGAGCACTCTTGCTGGAGTGCGCAACAGCCGCGGATGGCAAACCCTTGGCTTCTAGGTGCAGTTTCAGCTTTTTAATGTAGATCCATCACGCAGATATTGGTTAATTAGTGTTATGTTGTTTTCTTGACGCTGCGAAACGCTCCAAACAAACGCAGGAGTCCAAAAGGCGTACCGAGGGGTACTTGAGAACCCATCTAAAAAATAGCACCTGCCTTTAGCTACTCTCGCCTCAAGCGTACATTTACTGAACCACATAGCTAGTGCATGGCTTGAGGCTACAATAAGAAACTATTATACAGTTCATAAAGAAAATAGAACTGGCGGAATGTGTGTGCGTGCGTGCGTTACAGTATTTAATTCGATAGTTTCTTTAACGTGGATTTACGAAACAAAATGTCACAGTGAAGTTCGACAGAACCAAGTCAATAAGTATTTAGTGGGAGAGCAATACCTGCAACCCGGTAACAGGGCTTATGTGATATCATCGACCCAGTCATCACAATGCTTGTGGCCGGATAAATGATTAGAGTACTTCATCTAGGACAGCGCTCTGGCACAATCGAATACACGTAGCAAGTTTACAAACCACCGGTTCCCCTCCGTTGTTAGGTAGATACGCGAATGAAAACCATTAAATGATGCCTTAACGGTCCTTGTCTCCAGTGCTCAAGTTTCAAGTGAAGAAACACAGTTGATCGGCGAGTAACAGGCGCCAGTTGGGATAGGATTGGTTGGATTTATGACATGAAACGAAATGCGTTGCAATAAAATGTTCGCAACTAATGGGACAAAGCTAGTAGGTCCATTTAAAATATGAATGTCGACTTTTTTTATGGGCGTAGATTTTCGCTCAATTTGGCATAGTGTTTCATGTAAAGCAACTATCACGCCCTCATTGACTACAACTTACGGATTTTCGAAATACACGTTACTGAAAATACGTTTTAGTTGTGAGCGCTACCGGAACAAAACGTGTTGCTCGTATTGTCCTTTCTGTTTTTAAAATACCGTGCTGCACTGATAAAAGCAGGTAACTCGGTTTAATTTCACTCATTCCTATGTTGCATCAGACAAAGGTAATATCAACTTCTTTGGGGAGGTAGAGGTTTTCTGTACAGTCTATTCAACAATCTGCGAGTCACTGAGCCCTATATTTTCGTACCTCGGAGGATTTCATCAGCAAATAGTTGCATGAGATTTTGGGACATTTCTTTATATTACAGAGTATTACACCGTAATTCCGAACCAGTCCCTCTGGTTGCCTTCAACTTCATAGGCTTTTGTCGTTTGAATTGTTTAGAGCTCTTTAAGTTTTTTTTTTTTTTTAGTTTTATTCGTTTTACTGCCTACCACTGTGCCTCGCAATTGGTTCATGCTCAGCACCCTCGGAAATTCGGTGCTGTTCTCAGGAACCCGCAGAATGGTTTTATAAAGTTAATATTTTGCATACGTTTAGCCTGTACGTTTATTATTAACTTAATGACAAAACGTTGAAGAACTACAAAGACTTTGTTGTGTAATTAGTCTTGAAATATTGTTGCCCACAGGGACACTATTGAGGGCTTATTTCTTTTTGGAACCTGATTGGACCGTCCCCGTAATTCATAAAGAATACAAATCAACATTCTAATTCCGTATTAACTGTGCAAGAGAACTCTGGAGAAAGCTTGAGAACGTTGGAAAGATTAGTCATGCAAACAACACGGTATCTTAAAAGATGCGGAATGTCAGACGTGTTTGAACTGACTTTGGCAATATTTCGGCTAAACTGGGAGTCTGACTGTATACGCGGGAGGCGTTAATTACACGGCGGCGACGGCGATTTCATTCACGTCGACACGCAGACTGCCCAGTAACGGGAACTGTCATGACATTTTTTTCCCACTTCTCCCTCTTTTCAGTAATAAGTGTGTGCGACCTTTCATTAATTCGCTGAGTTTTTTTTTTCATCGACGCAGTTAAAATCACGCAAAGCTCAATTGATGCTTATCTTTATTTACCTTTGATAATTTGTACTGGAAGTTTCGCGCGGATCGGTTGTGTAATAAAAGGCAAGCGTTAGACTAACACGCTTGATTTTTACAAAACCAAACACATTTCTCCGTACAATATTAGAAGGAAACCTTGTCCGCGCAGTCATATTTTCTTGCAACATCAAAAAGCAAACAAACAAACAAACAAAAGTCTGCCTTCACTGGTTCCGAATAACTCCGACCCGCGCCCGTAATTCGCTTTCTCTATCGAAATACATCACCGCCAGACGACCGAAGTTGTCCCCCCCCATTGCACTCTACATTCCTTGGGATGTTCTGAAAGCAGCGTCTGAACACGACCCTGGGGTGCCAAAGGCCGAAAGCCATAGCCCGTGATGACCGAACACCGTGAGGCGCCATAAACTCAGCCACCGACATACGCTGAAAAAGAAGCCAGAAAAATACGTGCCAGCGTAATAAAGAACTTTGCGTCTCCTATTGACAGAACTTGGGGCCGGACGCCGCTTGTGCTCCCTGTATGACACGCCTTATTTCGAGCCGGGAGCATGCTCTACTGAGATTGCACCCTGATGGCGGGTGCCAGGTTGTGCTGGCGCAGTTTTTCTCCCAATCAGACCTCGATATCTTGGAGAAGCCATGTTGTCGCTCTTGGTTTCGTGTTTTCCCCCGGGCGCCCATCAGTGGCCAACCCAAGGCCCAGATTTCTTTTAGCGCATTTCCCTTTCCTGTAGTATATATCTGTTTGAAAACCTGTCTCCTGAGGCCGCGCGCACCTTGCTTGAAAAATATAAGGGCTTATTTAACGCCTTTGTGCTTACCGATCAAGAGAAAAGAGTGTGGCAATTCACTCAGCCATGGCAGCGTGGTAAGCGTACGTATTACATGCGCTGTGTTAATACCCGAGTAATCTTGCCGAAGTGCGCTTCTAGCTGCCCAGTGCCCCAATTTCAGACTAAGGGCATAATGGAACACCCAGGAAAATTGCCGTCATAACTACCACCCTTGTCGTCTTTGTCGTCTTATAACGTCTGCTGCGGGGAAAAGACCTTTTAAGTAGACTTCGAAAGCCGATTGCATCTTGCGTAATCCAAATCCATTCCCTGCTTCTGCATTTTCTCGTCCCGTTCCTCCGCTAATTTCTTCGTCTTTCCCCATACCTAGCCCGCCCCTGGGAAAGTAGAATTTCAGTTAATAAAAGGATTCATGCGTTTCCAGTACTCCGTACCACATGACCGACTCAACGCTACCCTTTGGACCTAATTTCTCCAGTTTTTTCCCAGTCTGTGACACTCGCTTGTTATGTCCCACATCGTTATTCTTATCATCGTTACTTCCCCGGTACTTCAAGCCGACCTAAGGCAATGCGCTTGGCAAAGTGTTATGGCGTGAACCAATATTTAATGCGAAAGCGTTAAGAGGCTAGCCAGGTGAGAAAGCCGCCGTATCAGAAACGCAGCAGATGAATTCCAATCGGCTGGAGCCGATAGGAAAGTATACTCATGCCTATAGCTGTGGATACCGTCACAAATCTATGTGAGCCTTCCAATGGTGGCGTCTACGCGTTCATTGATGCGCGACGCTTTTGGCCTCCGATCCAACATCTCCTACAACACGGAATGGCAACACCAGGGATGCGATGTTCACAAGGCAACTTGCAACAGATTCGCTGTATAGCATGCGCTGCTTACCAGAGGTGGTCACATTCTAAACTTGCCTCCAAAGACACCTCTCAAACTCTAATTACATCACGATTAACGTTTTGCGCCCACTTTCTGTCCCGCTTGAGGTCCCGCGGTCACCCCGACCTAATACTCCCTTAATTGATGCATCCAACCACGAAATTTTATGTGATGCATTTCACGAACTTTAAGTCTGCTCCCGGGAAAGGTCAGCAAGATTTTTTTGGTTACTGTACTCGTGTGATCCTACGGTGCTTCCGGATCATTTCAGTTTTTTCCGAGGCTTTTTTTTTTTTTTTCACCGATCACATTATTTTCTTCCCGAATGGGATCCGTTGCAAGCCGGGCTCAACTTTAGTTAACCTCGCTGCTTTATCTCTGCTTTAAGTTCTGTATCTTTACCCCACTGTAAACGAGAATTAACCACGGCCAGTTGGTGCATAAGGTTGAAACAGAAAACAGCGCATAAAGAAGGGTAAGAAAAATGATACACCATGCAGTGCCATGTCAGCACTGCATGGTGTATCGTCTTTTTTAAAGCTGCCTGTGCGATGCTTCTTTTAAGGCTATAGCCCACTTCTTGTCTACTAGGTAACTCTTACCCGTGCGTGTAATGAAGAGTTCATTCAGCTGACACATACGACATCTTTATAAGAAAAAAAAACGTTTACCTGGGTTGAATTTTTCTGACTTGTTTCGACTTCTTTAAAGCTGCAGCGGAGCCGCTGCGATTTAAGTTTACAGAAATAATTATTTACATATCCATACAAACAATTAGATATTCCACTGAACCTTTGCATTGGATAAAGCGAACCGGTGAGTGCGCGAGCTTAAAATTTTGTCGAAGTTTAAGCAATGCAGAGAGGCAAGCTTTTAATTACTAATTTAGCTGGAGAGACCAATGTGCGAAAAATAACACGCATCTAAAATCACTGTTGTTATAAACGTCCTACAAATCCGGGTTTCTTTTCACGCAGTTATCAAATCGTGATGTCTGGAACATTTGTTTGGAAAATACAAATTAACCGAATCCTTCCAGTTCTACTAACAACGATTTCTTGTGAAATAAACTCTTTTCAAGATGATTCGCATAAGGAGAAGGTAACCCCTCCCCGCAGAAAATGCGGACGAGTAGCTTGCTTTAAGGTCATCAAACGAGATGGAACTGGTAGGCAAAGATTTTCATCCTTGTATTGGTTAGTGGTTACGTTCCAAACAGCTAACAAAAATACTTTTCTGAAGTATCTATTGGCATTGACACTGTAAAACCCTTCATTTTCGCTGGCCGTTAAAGTCTGAGAATTTTTCAAATAGCCAAAATTTGTGAAAACAACCCTCAGCAAGGACCTCGGGAACCACGCACTCTTGAAGCAGTACTTTTTGGAGAAACGTGTTGGCTAGCGTGGAGCACGCAAGTTTCAAATACAGTTGGCTTTCATGGATGGTGATTGCACTTCAAGCTTCAAACTACAGCTACAACGATTCGCGCCCTTTGAAGTGTGCGAATGTGTACCGCATGCTCATTTCTCTAAAAACCAGAGCCGCGAAATTAATGAATTCAAAAGCAATTAATTTACATTACGAGTTTATCTTCTCAGTCCCGCAATGTCGGTCGTAAGATTCCGAATTTGACTTGAAAATAGTTGCTTCGGTCCGTTTATACCAGAATATCATAATTATTTAGTTGGCTTCACTTCGCAGGGTGAGAAAAATCAGTTAGGATATCCTAACTTAAAGTTGGGTTTAAGGAAAAAAACAGCGTGCGTGAGAAATCTTCACAAAGTTTGCGAATGCAAATAAAAAGCGCTCCAAACACAAGACGAGTTTTTTCAATGTTAAACTGTGACAATAGCAAAATTTTGATCTAAGATGCGCAGTATAAGTAAATATGAAGAGGTGAAGCAAAGGGACTGCAAGTTCTAGGAGGCGCCCGGCAAAGTTTAGGCCAACCAGGATCAGTGTTTATTTCCGAAAAAGCAGAGCCGGTGTTCGCGGAGAGCGCGGGCCGGCATCATTTCTCCCCGTCCCTCCAGCGGCGCCGAGCAGCAGCAGATGACCGCGGTTCTCCGGAGGCAACGGAAGCGACGGCTGCCTATCCATTCCACGACACGGCCGCCCGGGATGCAGCGGGGCTTTTAGCTGCCGCTTGCAGGTCGGGTGGCGGCGGTGGCTGCGGCGGGGCGTATGTAGATTCGCCTGTCGTTCTTCTGCCTCGCAACTCACAGGCTTTCCAGCCAACACGCTGAGATTGGTCCAGATTGTCTGAGATTGCTAGGGCGCGCCGATGGGAATCGAGCCGACAAAAACGCAAAATCTTGCTTCGAGTTCGGAGTGGGCAGGAAGGGGTGACTCTGGAAAAGCGGGGGGCAGACGCTTCTGCGCTGGAAGCGAGACACATGGCGGCGTAGCGTATGGCTGTAGACGGGAGACGGGGCAGCTTGGCTCGCCGGCGTGTGAGAGACGGACGCTTATCTTCCCGTTCCGTAGTCCCCAGTGTGCAGTCTCTTCCTCTCCTGTCTGTCCCTGTTTTCCTGTATCGGCGAGCGGCGGCTTAGCCTTATATACGCTTTTGAGCTCGACCACAGGCTCGTTCAAGTGCGTCGCTTTTCGATTAGTGGGCTTCACGTGAGCCGGAGCCGAGCCAAGCTCCCCTCCGTTATTTTTTTCCCCTTCCGGAACGCACCGCGGGAGCTCGTAGTCGCTGGGCGGCAGGGCTGAGGCGGCGCGCGCGCCCGCCAGAGCTGTCGCCGTGGCTTTGATGGAAGCGAGGCCGCTTTGTCGCGGCCCCAGATTGCGTCCAAACTGCGGGTCCGCCCGGCCTGCACCACCAGCAGCATCCGGAGGCATTGGCCGCACGCCGCGCTTTAGCGACCCCGGCGAGGTTGCTTCCGTCTCCTGAGGCTCGGGGCCAGCCATCTCTTTTTTCATTCCCCCTTGATCGATTGTCTCCCCTAACGGAGGGCTTCTCCTTGCCGGAGGCGAACCCGTGCCCTTCATAGCCTCTCTCCGAAACGCGACCGCTCGCTGCGCTTCTTTATTTTTTTCATTCCGGGCACCGTAGCTTGTTTACAGGGCCAATGTTTGTACCCGGTCGACTGGGTACTTAACCACCCAAACCTCAAGACTATTTGTTCTCTGGGTCGTACTTGAAAATTCCTTGCTCTACTTTTGTTCTTTCCTGCAGGGCTCGAATACTTTTGTTTAATTGAGCTTTTTTCCGATAGATTTTGTTTTCCGTTTGCACAATTCACTACCGTGGTTAGAAAAACGCGGTGAAAGTTAAAGCAGTGGTTTCTTTCGTGCCAAAGCTTTCCGATGACACAACTGCAGAACATGCATGGAAGCATACATATATATTCATGTATAAAGAGAACAGTAATATAGAGAGAAAGAAAACGTAGAAAAACCGTGAACCCTGGTTTCGCGAACTTTATATGTGAGAAACGGTATGCAGTGTCGGAGGATATCCTCGTGGTTTAATTTCATTTTTTTATTATTCTTCACCCTCGAAAACACCACAAGCACATTCCTCGAGTTTTGTTGGCGCATCCAGGAGCATTCTTTTCCGGAAAGGGTGGATTCAAATTTGTCGCGTGTCTTTCACCACCTTTTTTGGCCAAATCAGTGACGTCCCTTGTGACGTGGCACTTCAGAGTGCACGCTGCATTTAACATACGACGTGTGCTTATGATCTACTACTACCGTCGAAATTGTCCGGACGGGCTCGCCCATGCCGCCGGCCTGATGAAAGACGCTTAGTACGTTTACATCACCCGCAGCCTGGCACCGAGGCTCTGAAGCCGGCTAGGCATCCGGCCATTTATGTCCTACTCAATTTAGAAAGCTCCCGGAACACGTTCTAGGAGGGTCGGATTACGTACGGAAACAGTGATGGCTTGACTACGCTACTGCTTTGTGTCTACACCTGGTCTCGCAGAGCCTATTACCTTCCGCATGTAGCTTTTCTATTCTGACGCGAACTACGTTATAAAGTGACAGCGTCAAGTAGCTCCTTTTGTTCAGATGCTGTACGGCGCTGCGAACAGTCAGTTCTCCATTTACGATGCCACGTCACCTTGTATTACTTGTGATGCTTAATGACCTACAGGGGAGAGGGTTGGAGATGTTAGCTAAATACATTAGTGGTACATCTAGCAATGCCATTAATCAATCCTGTCGCGAATGCAAGAACGAACATTTCAAAACGTTTACGACAGTAATGGACGGCGAGATACAAATTACTAAGCCTTGTATTTTCCTGTGTGTGTGTGTGTGTGCATCGAGGAGGGGCACGGTTCGTTTATCGATGGGGACGTGATGCAGCTAGCTACATTCCGAACGTTCCTTCGGGCATTTGCGAGCAATCCCCATTTTATCAAACCTCGAGTCAAGCTCGAACTCCTTCTGTGTCGTGTACGAGAGACCTTTATCATGTACGATAACACAGGTGATTCTCGATTTGACGAAGTCACCAAGGACGTACGAATCATTTCATTCAATCGGGAATTTCGTACAATATAGAATCATTAGGCTTATCGCCATCTGCGGGAGGAGTCCCAATTGTTTGTTAGTTCAAGAAATCTCTGCAATCTGGTTTTGTACAGCTCAGGTTCAACTGTACCACCCCACATTCCATAAACTGCGGAGCGCGACGAAGTTTAGCTACCGCATACTCCGCAGCTTGCCCTTCGGCACTTAAGCATAAAATTGACACTGACTACCAACAGGCCTGCAGGGCATATTTGGTGTTCCCCTGCAACTGGTCATGTGTCCAAGGCATGACCTTAGGCTTATTGCGCAGCGGCTGCTCGAGGGACACAAGAGTGCACGCTATATTGCTGCATGCGAAGGGATCAAACCACCGGTGCACGACCCCCCTCTGCCAACGTTGAAGCACTAAAAACCCCGTGAAAAACGCTCAAAATGCGATGCCCGTACGGGTGGCTGTTATGCTCACATCGCTTGAAGTTCTCGTAGCGAGGCCTGTTGCGATGTGAAAGGGCACGATCCGAGTAGCCAAACAAGAAACCGACAACGAAGACAGGGTTTCAGCGCCACGAGCTGGCTGTAGTGCTGGACTACCTCCAAGCTGAGCAAGGAGCCCTTGTAATCGTGACCCTGCCTAAACATGTCCGAGATACAAAATTAACGCAATTTTAAAATTTCGACTTCTCGTACGCCTCACTTATTTGGAGTAACCGAACTTTGTTTGATTGTAGCTGATAAATATGGTGAAGCTTTTTCTAGGAAATACGCTCACTCGCTGTATATAGACGTATTCCTGAAACCCGTACGGCCGCTGAGGCTACAGAACCACGCATTATTGCCTGGACACCAGGCTCACTTCGCGAAAGAGGCGCCGGCCAGAGACCCCCGCAACCGGGCCCCACCTTCAGAAAACTCCTTATTGGCTGCCAAAAACACCGAAGAAATTCCCGTTTGCTGACGACCCACGGACTCACCCAGCCAAGTATATTGGCCGGTGACAATAAAATAAGCCGTCAGAAGCTCACGTCCGTCCAATTCACCCATTTACATCTCCACCTAAAATTCACACAGATAACCATGCATTCAAGGGGATCGGCCGATGACGATGCTTCTCACGACCAATTCCCAACTTGGCTACAGTTTGAACAACGAACACCCAGTACTCGCATACCCATTAATTGGGATTGGCCAGTGACGATGGAAGTAGCCGTCACAAGCACATGGCCGATACAGTGGCGGCGGCGCAACACACCCACCCACATATATTCTTTCACATTCACAGCGATAAGTGATGCTCACGCATTTCGGTATGATGAGCGAAAGCTTAGGTGCCCCCGCAACGTGTTTTGCGCGTCCTAACTGCTATCACATTATCTCTGACACTCACGAGACGGAACACAAAGCTATCAAAGAGGCGTCTGAGCAGACAAACGTGATATCACTTGATTTAACATGTGCGTATTAGCGCACATGTTGCGGCCATTTCAAAAGCTCCGTTCTCAGCCCATAGGCAGCCGCATATTTTAATGTACCAGAGCCAAACTATAATCCTCAAACGGAACCCAGGATTCCTGCCCAAGCGCCTCCGCGGAGAGCAGCGCCCTCTGTCGGCGTGTGGCGGCGCGACGCTCCGTAACTGAAGGGAGCGAAAAATGAAAAATCAATAGCTCCTCACCCAAACCAGTGAGCTAATTGCTCTCCCGGTTGTATGCAGAACAGCTTTCACTCTCCATTACTGTATATTTTCAATCATGTAACTCGAACGATGCGTGTTACCTGGGCATATAACTTTTTGTCAATGGCGTCTATGGGCAGTCTCTGAAAAATGGACCACTTGGCTCTCCTAAATCGAGCACTGTGTCGCTGCAAGATCAGATATCCAATTGCTCTCCCGGATTTGAGTACTACAGTATGTTAACTTCAAGACGCCATAAAATTCCACGTGATTGGTTCACAGAAAAATGTTACTGGGCACTTTTTGTCTGGAGTCTGATGCCAGGTTAGAGAGTGGGAACGTGTGGTGCCCTCTCTCGTAGTGGCCGGCATCCTCTACAGCCCCCATAGCCTCCGCGGTCGGCTGCCGGAGGCGGGCCGCCGGCAGCCGCCCCGCTCGGCTCCGGTCTTTTCGGTGCAGGACGTTTCGGTACAGTGCGTTTCGGTACGCTCTTTCCGGCGCACAGACCTTTCGGGACACGGGCGTTTCGGAACACGGACCTTTCGGGACACGGGTGTTTCGGTACAAAGGCGAATTCCGGCATGCGCTGTAGGCTGCGCGCGTTGTTTACGTGGTGGTTGCGAGCACGCAATTCGTACCTAATTATTACAGATGTTCTTGTTCGCAGTTCTGCGTTATTTTAGGCCAGCAGTTGGTTGTGCGGCCTTGCCAAAAAAAAAAACTTCCGTTTATTTGTTGAATATTAGCTGGGATATTTGTAGCATTTATAAAACCTAACTGTTCATTATTCTTTTTGTAGCGACTTATTAAGTATTTTATATAACAAATCAGTGACAGTATCACCGTATTTCCTCGGTCGTGTTTTGACGACTTATTATCGCTTTTTTTTTCCAAAAATCAGTGAGAGTAACTATTATATTTTCACACTTTGCGGATCCCCTACGACAAAGGCTGCGGAAATGAGGGCCACTGCGCGGGAAAAGGAACCTGTGCCTTTTTAGACCGCTAAATGATGTAGGGCAATTTCTCGGCATTCCGCATTTGTATGCGTTGGTTTTTTATTTTTTTTTTTTATAACGCAAGTGCTTAATAAGGCGTTTTTAGAAATGCATTACGGAAGGTAGCTATTATATTCGTCATACCTGTCACCCTCTCCATCTATGCTCTTTCCCCCTTCCCCACCCCCACACAAAGTAGCAGGTCAGAGACTATACGATCAGGCCGACCTCTCTGTGTTTTCTTTCCATGCAATAAATTACTCTCTCTCTCTCTCTCTCTCTCTTTTTATCGCCGCACGCTTCCGTCCCGGCTTCGTTGTTAGCAAGGGCTGCGGCGGGTTTGCATTGTTTGTTTTATCAGAAGTTGGAAATGCTTTGTAATAATGTTTTCTGCAGCATACGTACAGATAATTAACTTCTCAAGGACTACTCATGTGGAATTTTTCTAAGGAACAATGCAAATATCTGTTATGTATTGGTGTTTTATTTCAAATACGCTTAATGTTTTGTTTCGGCTCAACAATAATCACAAGTATTGACATTGCCAGCGGACTTAATTGTTTAGAACTCTCCTCTGCATTAACTTTGGCCGGGCGGCTGAATCGAAGAACAGAAAGACAGGCTGACAAACAGACCAAGAGAGAGACCAAACTTTCCGTGTTTAATGAGCCCCTCAAGCGTCACGAAAAAAATAAAAAGGAAAGAAACCAAAGTGCCTTTTAATTAAAGCACGTGTGCATTCGCCTTTCCTGATATTCTCTATCACCCCGTCGTCGTTGCATTCGGTGTATTGAAGGACTCTGGTTCTACTCAAAAATAATCAGCGATCGCACTTACAGTGGCGTTGCTAAGGGGATTGACCAGGGAGGGGGGGGGGGGGGGGGGGGGGTTGTTGCTGGAGAACCAGCCTCCTATATCGGGGGTGCCATTTGTGCTTTTCCACTGTGCAAAGTGGGCGCCGAAAGCTTATAGACAACTGTTGCAGCTCTCGCCACACCAGCCGATTAAAAGTTCCTTCCTATTATAATGGGAGCAGGCGAGGAGACGTCTGCATCCAACAATGTCGGAAGTGTTATTATACCCGGCTTGAAGCCGTGGAGGCCAACGGGGCGAAAAAGGAGCGATTCCTGGAAAGGGGCGCCCTTAGGTATGACGGCGACGCGCGGAAGGGTGCAGGGAGCAAGCCTGTTCCTTGAGATGGGCGACACTGGGGCGAATGAGACTGGTCATTGTGTCCTCGGGGGCTTCTTCGGTGGCTCTTTGTTGTGCAGTAAAGAGATTATGTCAGCTCATGGCGCATGTATAGCTATAGCACTGCCATGCACCCGGCCACAGAATCGACTTCGTCGGGACGGCCATCGTCGAGAACGAAAACTTGGTCGCACAACGTCACAATACCTTAATCGCTACCTTGGGACTCTCACTTTTGTGTACACGCATGGCCTGCGCTAGACAGAGAGGGGCTTTGTGAGATACCTAACGCGTTGAAAAGCTATCGGACGCGGCAGCAGGCAGTCACCCCTGAGAAAGAAAGCTGGTTGTGAAACGTCGGTTTCTCCATTTATTGTACCATTGTTTGCAGTGTAATTATAGCTTTTCATTTGTAGCCTCCCAACCAGACAGGTCGCAGCCAAAAGTTTACCTTCAGTGCATGTTGTGTGGGTCCTACAGAGGAACCAATTGGTAATCGGCCTACCCAATTTCCCATTGATTCCGCTGAATGACGATCATTTGCGACCCCACAAGCACGTGTGCATACGAACTTTTAGAGATATTCGAAGGCACGTCATCCCGCGGCTCACAAAACTTGCACAACATAGGCAGTTTTTTTTTCTTTTTTCGTACCACCGGTGTTGGGAGTCTAAGCTACTTTCTAGTAGTCGACCAAGTGATAGTAAACAAAAACAAAATAAAAGTGATTATGAGCGAGCTCTTTAATAACAGTTTTACTCGCAAATAATTGCAAATCGGCACGAACAAACTGGGTGCGAGAGTACAAGCTTTCGCGTTTCAAAGGCCTTGGAGATTTTTAAAGGTCGATAGTCGTGCTCTTTTGTCTCAAACGGCATTTCAATCGAATGGTTTTGAAAAACGTTGTGTGTCAGCTCCACGGTTCTTACACCGTGGTCAGCTCAAAGGTGGCATTTTAGTCAAATGGGGATCCGGACATTTCAGTGTAGGACATTTCGGCGCAGACATTTCGGTAGACGGACATTTCGGTGCACGGACATTTCGGGGGTCTAGGTATTTTCGGTACAGGGCGTTTCGGTACGGTCTTTTCGGTACACGGACAGTTCGGTGCACGGACATTTCGGGGGTCCTGGTCTTTTCGGTACAGGGCGTTTCGGTACGGTCTTTTCGGTACAGGGACGTTTCGGTACAGGACATTTTGGTACAGGGCGGTTCGGTACAGGTCGTTCCGGTACGAAAACGAATTCAAGCGAGCGTTTGAGGCAGCAAAATCCGCGCCCGTTGTTAACATGGGAGTTGCAAGCACGCAAATCGAACGTGTTTATTACAACTGTTGTTGCTCGTAATTTTACGTTATTTTAGGCCAGTAAAAAGATAAAAGAAAGGACACCAAACAGGCGCTGAAAGTTTATTGACGAAGCCACCATGTATATATAATACATCCATGGAATGGAAACAAAAGCCCACATATATGACATACTTTTCATGATGTCATACCTTTCACTTTTTTTTGGAAGCTCGCAGATACTGCAGATGCTCGTTTTTGGCGAGGACTTGTTTAAAGCGGTAGACACATGAACGACCGGCGGATGCGATTCGCATGCGACTGATCGTTACGACTGATTGTTAGGACGGGTTTTGGCGGATCAGTCTGAGCTGTGGAATCATGACGACGACAATTGAGTGCTGTTGCGGCCGTTTTCTCGATTTCCCTGGGAAGGCCGATATGAGTGCTCTTGTATTAAAACACAAAGGTTCAGGTCCTTTTATTCTTACAATTTTCGCATGCAGGAAAGTCTGGCACATCCTGCACCCCAGACGGACAGAAGGGTTTGCGTGTTGAGTCCACACAGAAAAGCTACACTTTTAAAATGTTTTGAGCGGGTTTCCAAGTTATCCGATGTAAAAGGGTTGAGATTTGGGTGAGTGAGTTGGTAATAATGCATCTAAAAAAAAACTGCGCGGAAATTAACGGGGTTCCCTGCTGTCTTCGTGTGTTTTTGTCCCCGTTAATTTGCGCGCAGTTTTTTTTTTTTTTGAGATTATTCGATGTGCCTGGAGTGGTAATATTACTGCGTAAGAATGTATGTCTGCAGCAACAATAAGTGTCGAATTGGTCACGCTGGAACATGTAAGTGTTATAGTAGATTAAATGTAGATTGATAGCTCCCAATTTTGTGAGGAATAATCGAAAAGAAAAATCACGAGACATTCCAGGTGAATGTGGATCACCAGCGAAGCTTGTCTTGGTACGTGACACGCAGGTGGCGCCAAATTTACCGGAAAGGTGTAAACAAATTTAATTTCTGTTGAAAGTTGACGATGGGCATCCTCAAGGAAGACATATACATTTATCCACGCACTTTTATTTTTAATTCTAGCGAACGAGCAGACGGTGCATCATATTAACTAGTCTACTGATGGTGCGGATCGAGTGTTGAGACGCATAAGCTTGAGGTCAAGAACGGCGAGTGACATTGGTGGTGACCGTGTACTGACAATGCCTACACCGGGACATTTTTTTTTTCGAACGCCCCACGGTAAAGAACGCCTCACTCTTCAGATACGTAACTTTTTGTTTGCATACATGCAAAATACAAAAAACACTATATATTCAAATGAGCTTCGCCTAAAAAATGTATTTGTCATGAGGCGGCTCGCTGTCGTTGTTTCGGAAGCCGGTTCCGAAAATAGAGGGTGTGGGTAAAGCGGGGCTTAGGCGTTGCGCTGCTAAGCACAAGGACGCGGGTTCGACTCCCTGCTGCGGCGGCCGCTTTTCTGGTGGAGGCGAAAAGCAAGAAAGACCGTGTGTCCGGAATTTCGGCGCACTTTAAAGATCCCCAGGTGTTCAAAATTAATCCGGAGGAATCCGCTGTGATGCGCCTCATAAAACGTGAAGCGGGGATTTCCTCCTTTTGACCTAACGCTATTGCTCGTGAACCCCGCACTTTTTTATGTGTATCCAACATGAATGTTTACCAATTCACTCCAATTCGCGGATTGTATTCGGCCTTGTAACTGGAGTACACATATTCGGGGTGATTTAAATTCAGAATTTTTCTACAATACGTTTCGGAGTTCATATACAGTGAGCACTCATGTTAGCGCAGTGTCCTTGTTATTCTTATATCGCCTCAAAGGCGTTCTGCTGTGGTAAATGGCGTGTTGGCAACGGGAATTCTTATTTCTAGAAAAATAAGAAAAACGGAAAAGAAAACAGTATATGTGAATACTTTTAAAACGAATAATTCTCGCGATTACCACGGGCTTGGAGGGCGACCGACAACATAAATTAATGAAGCCACCTAAGGTTAGGAGTCTTCATGCGATCGACATCGCTTGCAGGAAATGCAGTAAAATTTAATATTCATCAGACGCGATATCCGTGCAGTGAATTGCAGTTTTTGTTCTGCCATGAGGTGAGATCCTCATTTATGTGTAGGTTTGTTTTATGCGTTTCTTATGTTTAGCGTTCATTTTTATATACCCCGTTCACGCATTACTTGTTACACATGCTAAAACTTGTACTTGTGTCTTTTTTAGCTTACCTTACTCAATGCCTTATCGAGGAAACTGAGAGATAGTTATAAATAAATAAATAAATATATGTAGAATATTACTCATATGGAAGCTAAGCCCTTAGTTGAAACACTAGTTACAAATCTTTATCTCTAGTGGTGTGTCCGTGAGTTCGCATCGTGCGGAAAGGTAATAATGAGCAGTGACAGAGGAATTCAAAACTAATTATTGATACGTCACGATGTCATAAAATGAATCAATTCCAGAACTTCATTGAAGTAGCTAAGGTGACGCACCGGGAACATCGCTCGCAGGTACTGTTTTGAACGCGTTTTGAAATTTCATGCTTTCTGCTCACGTAATTAGATGCGTCCCTGCAATTTGAATTTTCTAAAAAGCCATTCAAGAATACCAAATTTCGGAAGAAAGAAACGGCGGCTGCTGCCGTAGCATTTTTTTACTCGAAAACATCGTTCCGCAGTTGTAGCTGTCCGAAATAAGTAATTATTATCGAATGCTTTTTTTTTTTTTTTTCTGGTGGTATGAAATGTGCGATAAACAGGAAAATAGCGTCGTAGATAGACATAAGCCGTATATCTAGTAGTTGTCGTGAATTACTTCGCAGCGGACAACCTTTCCAATCTCCGCCAAAATCCTAACGCAGAGGGCATCCGCTTTCAGAGTAGAGGGCAGCGCAATGAACGGGACGAAGCGAAGACGAGACAAGCACAAAGCGCTTGTGTGTGTCTCGTCTTCGCTTCGTCCCAACTTTTGCACCAACCGGCTCAAGCTTCAACTATTCTGAGGCATCCTCTTGCCATCCCACAATAGTCGCGGGGGAGCTCTACTGAAGTGACTCCCCGCTCACAGACGAACAATTAACTTGAGGAGAAGGAGTTGACTGCGCCGTCGCACTTGACAGTCAAACCGGTCGAACGCCGCGACCGCCCCGAGAAGAATGAGGGAAAATAGCCCGTGTAGGCAAAATTCCATTCTGCTACGGCACGTGGTGGCAGCTTTGAGAACTAGGGGCGCTTGGGCAGGAATCCTGGACTCGTCTACAATTTCTGGGTGGCGTGTTTCCAAACGCTTCGCTGCACAGAGCACCCACGTGACATGTGTGATGTCACTGCGCGCTCTATTCTTTTGAGCGCCAGCTAAAAGTAGCCGACCGTTCGGGCTCTGTGGCCTCGATGTAGAGTTGGAGTACTGGCGCTGACGGCTTGGATTCGAGTCCCAGCAGGTCTATCTCCTAGTTTTTTTTTTTCGTTTTTTTTTTGGCATTTCGTACCTTCTTTTACTAAATTTAATTTTTTTCCGAAACACAAATTGACGTATTGTTATTGTTAATAATAATGATTTCGTACGTGTTAGGTCTCTCTCGGTTCGGGGCGCAGCCAATGACCACATTGAATTACCGTTCTGCATCGCGCGAACAGAGATGTCACGTGGGTGTTCTGTGCAGCGAAGCGTTCGGAAATAAGCTTCCGTGGTGAACTAAGAGGTCATTCTGTAAGTAGCTCTTACTGCAGATCACTGGAATAAATAGCTTTAAAATAGTTCCGCTAAAACTGCTGTTGTATATGAGTGCTGTAAGAAAACACGCCTCATGAAAACCGCTGATGTTCGACAGTATCTTTTTTCTCGAACTACAAGAAAAACCCTTCTACCCCAATCGAAAAATAACATGAAGCGATTACAGGCTTGAAACGGATGGCCCAGACATCCACTTTGACAACTGGGTCAATAATTCCTGTTCTCCTGTACTCCGCGGAACGGGGAAGTCGTTTTACCTTTTCCCCCGCGTTTTGGTTGATTCCACCCGGCGGGCAGATCGAATGCATATGGCCCGGCGTAATACCATTTTGGGCAACACGGGGTCGAAGGGACGCGCACGAATACCGCAAAAAGTTCCCCAACCGCGACGTGCGCTCTACCGATCATTGCGAAATTGCAGAAGCAGTCTGCGTGTGCTCTTCCCTCTGGCGCTATAAGTGCCCTTTGTATACCTTCCTGTCTGGCTCAGGCGACAGTGCTTTGATTCATATTTATTTATTACGTGCCCAGAATCTTTCGCTTTAACTTAATCGGGAAAAGAGAGAAACAGTATCAAAGCTGCGCTGCAGTAAGCAGGCACACGGATTAGGCTTTTTTTCTTGTTCGCTTGTTTAAGCAGAATACACCGGGATGGCCGCGAAAGGAATAATGCAAGACAGTATATCACATTGGTGGGGAATGGGAGCCAGCGCGAACATCGTACCTGGCGGCTTCGCCGCAAAAGCATTCACTTGCGGAGTCGGCTAGCGGCTCAATCGTCAGACCGCGCGGGCGCCGCTTTTTGGACATAATGAAACGCAAACATTTACGCGTGTGTAATAAGACTTGAGGACAGGTTTAAGAAGCCCCAGCAGCCTAAATTGAGTCCCTGGGCTCCACACGGCATGCTTCACAGATTAAGTTCTCTTCGCTGCGCAAAGCAGAACACACCACAAATTCTGTTACTGAATTAAAGGAATGGCGGTTTCTGCGAGCAAAGTGCTCGGCAAATAAATGCTGGCAGTCCCAGATATACGTTCTCTCGCCTGCCCATGCCTCGCTACTGTGGCCGCACGACCGACACGCCGCCTTCTCAACAGCTACAATGGAGCGGCCGACTCCTTTTCCTCCTTCAACATTCTGGCGCGTGAAGTGCTGGCGGCTGCGAGTGATGCTTGGGTTCTTAAGTGCGTGGCGAATATGACAGCAAGACAAGCACAAACAGCATTATGAAGAATTAGGTAATTGTGGACTGCGATTGAAAAATGAGGTTGAGTAGTAAAAGAATAAGCCTTTAGGGCAAAAAAACAAGAAAAAATGGACAGATCACAGATCAACCATCCAGTTAAGGACATGATGATGACGACTAAAATTTGCTAGAATTATTAGAGGCCCCTCCCCCCTACCCTCCTCCTTTGCCCCCATTTATTCGCAAGTTTTCGCGTTTAGTTGTATCCCCTGTGCTGGCCTTTCCAGCGCGTGCTCTTTCGCACCGAACCAGGTATAGATAAGCGGCCGCTACGACTCAGTGAGAGAGAAAAAAAAATTTAAAATATATTTTTTGTACTCACGTTTTTAGGCTAAAGCAAGCCTGATGCGCGCCGTGTGCGTCGCTGAAATCAGCCGTAGCTTGCGAAATTTCGGACTCGTTCACCAATTAGCTGAAGGTGTTCTCAGGCCAGTGCTTTTTGTCGGATTTTCCATGTGACAATATCATGTCAATGCATCACGGTTATACGGCCTAATAAAGGGCAGCAGTTTCATTTCACGCTTACGTCATGAACGCCAATTTGAACTGACCAGATTACCCCCCCCCCCCCCCCTCGTCCTCAGTGAGTTCGGAGCCCGATATCTCCCTTTACAGGGCTAACTAGCTTGACGCCTCCTTAAGAAGCCCTTCGAATGCATTTAGTAAAAAATTTTCAAAACGCCTTGTGCTCGATTTAAAAAAAATAATAAAAAACGTTTGGCAGCGGCCTGCTCCGTTTGAAGTTTAAGCAGATTACTTCATTCAGCCTCCAACCCTTTCGAAGGTTCCAGTGCAATTACGACGGCTATAATAGTAAAATAGGAAGAAAGGGGCCCAATAAACTGACAACGAGTATAACTAGAGCGAAAAACCGAAATGTCGCACCGCTTCTCGAGCCACGCAATTTTCGGCTTAATTAGAGAAAATGGAAGTGAACAAAAGCGGAATCGAGCTATCTTGAGTCCAAACCCATACAAGACAGCTGTCTTCCATTTAATGTCAACACCTCACTTTTATATAGCTATATGGAAGGAGAAAGGTATTCCAGATGGGGCTTTGGTAGGCTTTCAACTTTCAAAAAGTTGTATAAAAACGTACAAACCCTACCTACGGAAATGCTTCATTTGACTTCATTTAAAACTGTGATTTTTTAAACTCCTGTCTGTTAGAGCCAGGAAGGGAGCTAAACAACTCTTGGTTAAATAACTGGATGTGTTTCCATGCATTGTTGCCTTCTGTGGTTGCCCCCTTCTAGTGGTATTGTAGTACTATGCCAATGTTTATTGCTCAAGGACATGTATGGCCAAAGAACACCAAAACTACCTTGTAGTGGTATTAACAATAATACAAGCTGTTTCGAAAACTGCGGTTACCTGAATGCGACATCAGCACATCACATTTCACAGCTCACGCGAATACTACCGCACGTATATGTATTATATGTAGCGCAATGTTGGTATGTAGCGCATCATCTTTTGCTCCATGGTGACGCTACTGAGGCGAGCAGAGCCATGCTCTCGGCGTAAGCGGTTTTCGTGAGCTTCCTTCGTGGCCGTGGCCTGTGAGGGAGTTCTAATACGACGGGTCAACTTTTAAAAGCACCGTAGCAGGCCATTTCCCCGTTTGCATAGGATGCGGTATAAACCATTCCCGTACAGAGTAGCAAGCCAAGCTCGCTGCTATGTTGACTCTCTGCATCATTAAGGTCTTTCTTTCTCTGTCTTGTGTTATGCGCGATGTCGCATTCATATAAACGCGGCTTAAGGGCGCGCTAAGTTCTAAATTACAGACAACCGATAACGAGTTAACAACACCACTCTTGGAAATGCCGTTAAGAGTTTTTGACTACATTAACACTGCTAGCGACAGAATCACTATCAGATAACATGAGACGCCACTGAGACTTGTTTGAATTTAACAGTAATCCTCAGGCTTATGTGCGCATGGAAAGCCACGATCAGCGGTTTAACACTGCGCCGAAATCAGATGTCAGCGGCACGTCCCATTGTCGCAACCGCCTGGCCGCCTTGCGAAACCGAAGAAGAACGACGAACGAAAGGATTCACTGTTAGGTTGGGAAGTAACCTACTTGCGCAGTGGAGTCGCGTGGCAAACGACTCCAAGTAACGGACATATTTCATAGTTAGCCCAGATGTGGATGCATAAATAAAGTACAAAGGGCGCGTGAACGCCGGACGTTTTGCTGCGGCAGATAATTTCAACTGTATGAGACCGGTGTTCTTTTCACGAAAAACTTGCCAGTCGTGGCTGTTTGCGTTGAACTAAGCTTCGATAAAAAAAAAGGCCGTTTTAGCCAGACGTGACTGTAGCTTTATGATCGTGATCACTATTCCGTCGAGGAAGACGTGCACACGGAGTTACTTTTGGTATGGCACTGACTGTGCGAATGCGCAATTCTGTTGGCTGTCTAACTCTACAATAAGCGACGTCATGGCATAACATGAATTGTCTACAGCACTAAAAAAAGGAAGAGTTTAAAGTAGACTTGTCCGTGGTATGGCTACAGAGTGCAATACGGGTAATATCCCTATGAACTCGGCCTCTCGTCCACTGCTTCCGTTTGCCATTGTGGGCTAAAGCGCCGCCGTGATAGGAGACCTATTAACAGCAGCGCTGTTTATAGCCCAAGCTTTATCCGTCCGTCGCATCAAAAAACCTAGCGGAGTGATGACGTCACATCGCGTTGCCTAGCAACCCATGGCGCACTTGTGCATAGCTTCGAGTTCGCTTCGCTAGCCTAGGCGTGGCTCCGCCGTGCCTCACCAGCACCCGTCAAGCCGTGACGTCACTGCGCAACACAGGGTATAAAGGCTCGTGTAAAGCGGCGTCATCCAGGCTTGCGCTTGGGCTTGCGCCACGTGTACGGCTAGCAAAAATATACAAAGAAAAAATACCGAGCGCACGTGAGCGTGCGCCTCGTGCGGAGCGCCAGGCGTCGGCCACCTCGACCTTCGAGAACACTCTGCCCAGCGTTCGTGGTGGGTGGTGGTGGTGGTGATTTATTAAGAAACGAGGGAAGAGAAAATAACTGGGGATATTCTTCAACTCAACGGGGAGTTCGGCATGATCTATGGCATGCTGTTCTCCTGGCCAGTTCACGTGCGTTCGCGCCTGAAGTGAGGAGCGCAGACACCGAATTCGCGAAGCCGGTCGCCTCATGTTCTAGCGCGTACTAATGTGGTGCACTTTGGGAGAGATCTGAAAGCCTGTGGGCTTTTTAAAACAATCTGGTCCTGCCAGAGACATGGAGAACTTTCAGCGGCAAGTCCGGAAATCTATGTGAGGTGCAACAGCCGGGTCTCCGACGCTGGTAGAGGGTCCGCCAGCTGTGCTGTTTCTCCATCGTTGCACTACTTGCAAGCTGCGCCAATTTTTTCTCTGTTCTTTTCCATTGCCACGTACCTTGCAAAGACGTTAGAACGACAACGATCGCAACGTCGCGCAATCATTGCATGGCTGACCGCACGCTTGAGTAATTTTACGTAACCGAGTTCGAGAAATGTTGCAGCAAGGGCCTCAGTGACACCAGGAAGAGGTGCGGAAGGAGTACAAAGGAGTACAAAAGGAGTACAAGGAGTATAAGGAGTACAAAAAATTAAATATAATTTTGCGAAAAAGATTACTTGTGCTAGCACGCACTGCTGCTGACGATGTCTTCTTTTTACCTCGGCCTCTGTGGAGATTGCTTACTAGTGACCAGTGGTAGTAGTGGCTTAACGGACCCAGTGCAGGGTGTTGTAGGCAAAAACGATCCCAGAAGAAATGGGGCCGGAAAAAGTGGTTTTTGAAGCTTAGGTATTAAAAATGGTCCGTTAAAATAACTGATTCCGTCAAAGCCCCCATATGTTTCTTCTTTTTAGTACATGGATATGTTTGTTTACTTTTGTATTTATGTCGTGCTAATTATTCTAATGAGGTAAATAAACGTCCGGAAACATGCTGAAAAATGAATACTTTAGCCTGAAACGAAACGAATATGCCTGTGAACGCCAGGAAAGTCCTGTTCTTTGGTCTCTCGCGACTAGTTTTTATGTCAGGGGTTTTGTAAAGAGGTGATGTAGAGATAAGCGTGAGTACCAAAATGCACCGAATGACCAACTGACCCACCGCGGTGGCTCAGTGGCTAAGGCGTTCTGCTGCTGAGCACGAGTGCGGGGGTTCGATTCCCGGCCACGGCGGCCGATTTTCTAAAGAAGGCGAAAAGCAAAAATGCCCGGGTGTACGAGATTTCGGCGCGTGCGTTAAAAATCCCCAGGTGGTCAAAATTAATCCTGAGCTCTACACTACGGCGCGTCTCATTGCCTGCATTGCGTCGGAGCGTTAACCCTACAATCAATCAATCCGAATGACCAATTCCAAAGTGGCCAAGAGGAACAAGATCAAAGTAAACATAGCTATGTTGGGAAGAGCCTTTTTATTAGACGCTGCTTAACCGAAGCTTTTCATTTTTCTGTTGGATAAAATTTATATACCCTATACCCTGCCCACACAGGAGTAACGGCGATTGGAAGTGCACGGAGGCTGATCAGACAGCGAACGTTGTCGGGGAGCCAATCATAGTGTAAAGAGAAGGCAGGTGGAAACAAAAAAAAAATGCCCATAGTGGGCGCTATAATCGTTCCCGTAAAATGGTAACGGCAATAAATACAGAAGCATTGGGCCTCCTCTAGGAGCCTGACGGGTGGGCCCAGTGTCTTAAAAAAGTGAGCCATGAACCGCTTATCGTCCAATCTGGTGAGCGCAGTTGAAAACTCGTGTTTCTGCTGCGGGAATCTGTAGTCGGAAGATGGGGCGTTTTCCTTATCGTTGGCACCACTGGTTTCGCAGTGCGCCGTCATACAGGTTAAGGTGGAGTAGGTATTCCGGCTACATAGCGTGCTCGTACAGTTTTTTGCTGTTCAAGTTGGTTGCAGCTTGACGGCATGATTTGAGCGCTAAACGGGAGAACGCAGAAAAGGTGACAGGTGACCGCCATCTCTGTTATCTCTCCCACGTCGTCGTCATGCTCGAATAAGTCTCGCTCCGTCGCTGTGCACACCGCCGCCGCGCGAATAAACGCTTTTGGGGCGTCCATTACCATATTCTGAGGACTTGTACAGTGCACTTTGGGTGATTTCGGTAACCACCCATCCTGCTTGTAGGTACGAATCTTCGAAATATAACGCAGGACCGCGTTCTTGCTCTGGAGAGCCCAGTAGGAAGCCTCCTCCTACTCCTGCTCCTCATCCTGAAATTCCAACCTTTTTGGTGTATTTATACGCTGTGATTGTTATACTTGCTTTTGTTGTTGTGGTGGTAGTAGTAGTGCTGATGTTGTTGATGACGACGACGATGGCAATAATGGTGATGGGGATGATGGTGGTGGTTGTGGTGGTAGGAATGCCACGGCATACGCACAAGCAAATGTTTGAAATGGGAGCTCTAACTCTTTCGTTACCACGCCTATTCAAATCGATCACCGGTGATCGATGATTTATATTGCCTATTTCGACATGTTGTAGTCGTTTCTCGTACACCTAATGCGGCCAGTAGTTAGTCTAGGCACTGCCCTTTTAGAATCAGTTTAAATTTTCCCGCTCCGGCGACATTGAGATTTTTGGCGGCGTTTTTTGCGAGCTGAGGTGCGCGTGTTTTTGACGAAGGGGGCGTGGCTGCTGCACTTGAGAAGAAAGGATGCCGGTCGTGGTTAGGCTGCATTACCATAATATTTTTTTTGTCAAAAGGCTCCTGGCAAGTCAAATACCAAATAATAAGGTCAGCTTTGTAACCCGACAGCGTTGAGAGGTGATAATTACTTGAAAATGGCCCCAGCTATTCACTAATGATCTTTGGTTCGGACAAAGGGCAGCTTTATTCTCCCAAAGCTTATTTCTGATGGTCCCCCGCATGTCTAGCAAGTGTGCCTGACATTTTCAACCAGTTTGCAGCAGTTTCGGTTTCGTTTTCGCATTGCGAAATTCATATTTGGCGCTACTACGCAGTTACCCAACTACAAGCTCATTTGCCATGGCGCCTCCGTTGCCCGCTACTGCTCCTCAAAACAAGCGTGCCGCTCGCGCTTGCACTTTATCTACGCCTTGCTTCTGCGATAAGAGCTTCCGCTGAAAGTCAAACGATAACACCAAGTCGTCGGGTATCAGTTCAGACGAGGAGAACGCTTCCAATTGGCTTTGAACACCGCCAGCTGTTCACCGGCCAGTTTCGGTTTCATACGAGGGTATTTCCGGAGGTCTAGTGTCGCTTCTTAGTAGTACTGTTTATTCTGACAAAGTCTCTAACAGCCTTGTATTTGTTTCTTTTCAAAATTGCTAGGTGGCGCTGCAATGTAGTAGGCTCGTAGTGCTGAACTCGCTTCACAGCCCGACGGCGGCTTGGTGAAAGCTTGCTGGGCATGATTCTAGCGCATCGTATCTTATTCCTGCAAGCAGGGCTACCATAGTGAGTCAGAACATGATAATAAGCCGCAAATGAAAGTTCTGACTGATGAGCGATCATCAGAACGTCAACAAGCATCCACCAAAGAGTTTGGTTCTCAACTCCAAGCGGATTTTTTCACATCGCTTGCTTGCCTTCAATATTGTGCCAGTCATAATCATTGACAAGGTGTTTTTACATCACGTGGAGGCTAATTTGGGCCTTTAATAATGTCAAACAACCAGATTTCTTCTAGAGAATTATCCAAAATAGCAAAACTCGAAATAGAGGTTGGGCTTCACCACATGGCACGGGCACCACGTGGGCTAACATTTTCTTTTATATCTGACAAATTGTACTGCGCAACTATATTTTTTCTAGGACGGGTTTTGGAAATGTCTACCTACAAAATGTATATTCTAAATTTTTTCTACTACAGGTGGTTTATTATACACAACTTACTTTTTTCTTTTTTCTTCGACGCGTGGACAAAAATTTCGAATTCGGTAATTTTTTTCGGAATCATTATTTAGGAAAACATTATTAAAACTGGTGTCGTTGGAAAGCGCGTGGAATAATCTGCATTGTATGTCACTGCAATGTGTGCCTAACCAATATGTATAGCGCAAAAAAATGTTTTGTTAGACCCTTCAAAATTGGTCAATTTCCCGCGGTAACGAAAGAGCTAACGTGAGCGGTGGCTCCTAAAATAATCCCTCTACAAAATAATCCCTCTAATCCCTCTACGAAAATACCTCATAACGCGTTGCTCAACTTTTCCGCGGTTAACGAAACATATTTAAAATTATTCGCTTGCATCATTATAATATCACGTACCAAGGGCTGTCTGGCGTACATTGGGAGCATCCAACAGCGGGCTCTCAGTACTGTGTAGCCTTTCATTTCGTTTTAACCGCGCTGCTGTCTAAGCTGGTGGTCGGGCCAGCGAACGGGCGCGGAAAAACCTTGCCGAGCGCGGGAGTCATCGCGCGCGCCAGCACCGCAGCTTAACCGTAGCTTTGTCTCGCCGCGCTCAGGCGGGATTCGTGTCGCCACCTGCCACAGGCGCAATAGGACTGGTACAAGCAAGGCTTTGTATTCGCGTTACAGGCTGGCTCGCTCTATCTCTTGTTGCGACAAGTGGTGCAGTTTTGACGGTGCAAAGAGAAGAATGAAAGAAACCAAAAGGCTGAGATGCCCAAATAAAAGAAGCCAAAATGCCGAGAAGCGATAACGTTAATTACCTCTTAATTAGCGTCACACACGTCACACCACACAAGCCTAACTGTGGCCACCGAACCAGTACAAAATTTTGGAGCCAACACTCGTCCCACAGGGCTTTCGCGACCCTTAAAGCTTCACCGCAAAGCAGTGGGCACGCGTACATGGTACATACCTTAACGACCAAGTGTTCATTGCTCTTTGGGGGGCTAACGACGACACCACTCAGAAAACTTGACCGAGTGTCGAAGCACAACCCCGCAGAAAACTTTTAACCGAGTCTCCAAGCTCAAGCGGGCATAAACTTTCATTTGATTGATTGTAGGGTTTAACGCGCCGATGCAACGCAGGCGATGGAGGGCTCCGGATTAATTTTGACCACCTGGGGACCTTTAACGTGCGCCGAACATTCGAACCCACGGGCGTTTTTGCTTTTCACCTCCATCAGAAAAGCGGCCGCCGCCGCCGCCGGGAATGGAACCCGCGACCTCGTGCTCAGCAGCGCAACGCCTTAGCCACTGAGCCACCGCGGCGGGTCGGGCATAAACTTAGCCGAACCAAGAATAAGCTATAGGTGGGGCCACGGTGGGGCCGCCAGCTTCGCTGTTCGCCGTTTCCGCGCCACTAGTGCAAAGCTGCCCTTTTTTTTTTTTTTAAAGCAAAGTTTCACTACTTTCGTACAGCGGTTTCGCGGACGACGTGCAGGTTAACCTTTTTACCGGAGACACAACCCCGGCGACACACCCCTCGAAGCGCATCGCGAGATTCGCCGGGCCCGCTGTCGGCGCTGCGCACAAGGCCCCGTTGTCGGTCGTTCTTCTCACGTAGCGGCGGCGGCCGTGCGGGAGCGGCCGTTCAGCTGATCGGCAGCCGACCAAACCCGCAGCCTCCCCCGCATGCGCCGCTGGGTCGCCTCGGGCTATGTGACTCATCTTGCGTCGCGTTCGTCGTGAAAGAGGAACGCCGCGTTCGCCGAAAATGAAAGCGAGGCCGGGTCTGCTTCTGTGAGCGTTGACGGGATCGAACGGCTTTGAGCAGTGGTCGGAAATACAGCTACATTAAAGGTTAACCAAGCGAAACCAAGGCTCAACCAGACCAGACCAAGCCAAGCTTTCGCTTTGCATATCCTAGGTTAGCTCAGCTAAGCCGAAACCATTTTCTTTTTGCTGCCAACGGTGCAACTGGTTAGATATGTTGGACACAAGCTAAGCCGACATGATCCCTTCGTGCTCCTCTAAAAAATTCCGGCGTATTTCTTCATGAGTTTCTTTGTAAGGCACAGTCTCTATAGAGCTCGTTGTGTTCGCTTCCAAGTCATGTCGATTTCCCGCACATTTTTGGTGTTTGTTAATCCCCTTTCCCAAGAAAATGGCATTCTTTCGTTTTTCTACTCGCAACGAGTTGTGACATTAGATCCATAGTACTTATTTCAGTTTGCGGCTGCTTTTGTCGTCATTAGCCAATAGCAGAAATAAGTTTACCCGGTATTAGCCGACCATGGAAATTAGTTTACACCGCCATAATAAATCAGAGAAATTCACCAGTCTTTGGTCTTTGCTCCATACTATGTATAATTTCAGTTTACATTAAAATTGGCATACAAACTTTCCACTCTTTACATCCAGCCAAGTCGCGTAGAGCACTTGAGCGTTTTTTTTTCTTTCTAGCCAGTGGGAACCGCCAATGTTTCTCCGGGCGCCTCATCCGCGCCCGGATGGCGCGCTGTTTATTTCAGCTGCCACTAGCAGCCGTTCGGGAGCAGTTATGGCCGGAGGAAAAAAGGGAGCCGAGAATGGGTCGGGCCCTCGAGATGTATAGTTGTTCACACCGACTCCAATAGACTAAAAGCCTGCCCCTGAGACAATCTGCGCCTCTGCTTTGTCCTACCGTTGCTTTCGGCCTGTTAGCGGATGTTGCAATTACTTCGATTGCCATTTATCGCTTTGCTGACTCGACGGCTCTCACTTTTCTTGCTCTGTTTCTGGCTTTCAGTTCTCCTCCCGGCGCTAGTTTTTACTGCAGTCTCCTTTATCATGGCTACGTAGACCTCCTGTTTCCTTTCGTCATAACTTTCAGCGCGCGAGTGTTGCACAGTGGTTCAGCTCGGCGCCACTGGTACCTCCGGCGATTTCTCTTTCACTGGAGCATGTTAACAGTCTGGTTCTGCCCCGTGCTGCGTTTGAAAGCAGCTAACAAGAAACGACATCGCCCTTTCTTTTACCAGGTAGGCGCGAAATTCGTTTCGCGAATAGAGCCCGCGAAAGAACGTTTTGCTTTTGCCAGACGTACCAAAACTTGGAAGAGGATTATTAGAACCTACAATGGGGAAATTCCGTGCGACTGCCAAATCATTCGACGACGTTGCGACGGCACAAGTACAGCGTGGTGGCCTCTAGAGGACATTACGTGAATTTATCGATGATATTACATTATTATTTCGATAATACCTTCAGCCGCTATGCTTGCCGACGTCATCATCGGGCTTCTGTTTCTCTGCGCAATACAGAGGGATTCAGTTCGTCTAATTTCGGGCGATTGCTGTTGGCTACCCTGCTGCGTACATGTCCTCTTCAGACGGCGAGCGAACGCGGCCAGCACAGCTATCGCTGTGAAACAGCGAGAGTTACGTCATAAGCCCTGACATGGCGCTGGCCGGCGCAGGTTCCCAAAGAAACCCACGTGGTCTCAATTAATCCACGGCCCCCCACAAAATTGTGTCTTCTAACCGAAGTGTAGCTTCTGCGAGTAGAACCCGAATCAAGTGATTTTGTTTGCATATCACTAAATTAGCGCCCGGACTGGACAAATAATTCCAGCTTATGAGTCGCAGGCTCCAAGGAACGGTTAACGGGGTTTACAGTCAAGGGCGCTGCTTCACTCTGACAAGGTAAGGCAACGTGATGTTAAAACTCTGTCGAACGCGCCTTCACGTCGGAAGAACCCGTACTAAGTAACGTGTTGGTCGCTGAGGGAGCGCGCGAAAGCTCTGCAACGTAACGTCGATTAACTTTCAGCGAGATCGCTCGGGGCGTACTCAGCTTTTTCTTGTTCAGCTGTTACGGCATCGTTCGTGCTCCAGGCAACGTCCGACGCATACCCTGTAGCTCAGGTTGAGAGAGTACAGCAGAATATCTTGCCTTTCTCGCCGTCCGTGCCAGAAATAGTCTCAGACGAGGCGGCGTGCAAGAAAGAGCCAATGAGAGGAATGTTTGGCGGGTGACTGCAGATAGAGAGAGTACAGCAGAAGAGGTCCTCCTCCTCTCCGCATTGCGCCAGAAACAGCCGCCGGCGAGGCGGCGCGTGAGAGCCCCGGAGAGAGGGACGCCGGCATGGTATGTGGCATCAGGTGAAGATGCAGCTCGCAAGAGCGTTCTGTTCGACGAGCATTGCGGAGAGTTTTCTTTTCCTCAAATGTACTTCTGGGAGCCGTTCAGTAATTGCCCTCGCTCCCAGCCAACACCCTCCGGGATCGTAGCGAGTGCGGTGCGATGTAGCGACCACGTTGTGTAAGTCTCATTGTGCGAGACTTCGTCTTTTCCAAAGGATGCCAAGTAGCGCCCACATATTGCAATGTTGTCTATCCGCATCTCTGCGTGCGAATGGTGCGCAATTTTCTGACATCGAGTGCTACTCCCGGCGACATCGCGGAACTATTTTATAGTGTAGATTTTTTTCGTAGTAGGCTTTCATGTACAATGCTAACTTAGCAATGATTGATTGAGTAAACTTTATAACATGCAGCAAGCACGATGTTAGGGCGCACGCCCGGTGAGAGGCGTCCTCGGTCCAGGATGCCTTGGAGGTCGTCTGCTCGTGCAGCCCTCTCTATCAGCATGCGCGCTGTAGAGGGATCAGTTGATGTACCTCGACCACCATGCCACACCACTCCACATCATAGCTCTACAGGACCCAGACCGTAGTGTCAAACGCACGGGATACAAGACACTCCAAACAAAACCAGAAATAGATTTCTTAGGGCCGATGTTGTGGAGCTTAACGGCACTTTCCCTCCCCACGCTCACATAAATACAATCACCAACGATTCGGCCCGAATCATGCTATACATCCTCAACATTTTCAGCCCACAACATTACAGCACCGCTTTCACACTCTCTTCAAAACCGCGCTTACAGAGGCAGCTAATGCCCCTCGCCTCATCGTAGGAAACTTCAGTGCCCCCACCCCGCATGAAACTACCTCCGCACCACCCGAAAACACCGCCTCCTACGGGAGGTCATTCACACTACCTGCCGCACCCTAGAAGACGAAAACGAACTACACATATGCACGGGCCTTTCGATTGTGTACAACGCGACACTAAACTGGACCTAACGCTTACACAAAACATCAAACTAAATAAACGGAGAGGCCTTAATGACACTCATTCCCGGCCATTACATCATCCAAACTCTTCTTCCGCTTCCCTCGCCACGACCATACTGACCTTTCGCATGTACCCTTGTTAATGGCCTAAATTACGCACCTTAAGCAGCGCGACTGCCCAACTCACTCCCCCTCTCATGTCTTGGACATTGATTCCTGTATTGAGCCCTTCAACCCAGACATCCATGCATGAATCACACAGACACCCCTTATAGAAATTGCACCCAAACCAGACGTCCACATGACTCGCCTCCTGGAAGACCTTCCTGGTCTTACCTAGCGCAAGAAAAAATAACGCCACAACCACCGCCCACACCTCCGCATCGCCCAACTCAAACAAGAAGTACAAAAATACGCACAGCACCTTCAGAATGCAGGCTTGCAAGCCGTCTGCGACTCACTGCACAATGAAACCAGCCTAAAATGCACCTGGAACCTCCTGAGCAATAGTCGCCTCGGTCTTGCTACCCGTAAAGTTGCGGCTGTGGAACCTGGTACAACCACCTCTACAAAGTGATACTGAAGAAAAATCACAGTTCTGCGTTTTAAGCAAACCATGGGAGCGATCTTTGCAGAGCACTTAAGAACTTGCGAGCAAGTTTTCATATAAGCCTGACATGCTCACACCTATAAGAAAAGGAACACACACTAGGGTTCAGTTTGTGTCCTGCTTCTACTAGTTAAACATCAATGTCTGCTTCTGTTTTGATGCAGCTGTAAGTCACGCACAAAAAATCCTGGCACACTAGCAAAACCAATTCCGAACGTTTAGAGCCTGATATACCGACAGCCTGCACCACTACGTAATTAGTTAGAGACCATGAAGAGAACATACAACCCCGCTTCAACGCAAATATGCTGTGGTTAAATAACAAATGCACCAAGTTTGACGCAAACTGTTCCTAATTGGGCTAGATAATTAGGCAAAAGCGTATAGACATGGTACGCCTGGAGGTATTTCCCTCACCCACTGGAGGATGTGCGTCACAGGGGCGACGACATCCGCCCGTCTATGGGAATCGGTTAATGATGTAAAAAACAAACGCAATTGCAAGGACGTGGCGCCATCTACGTGTGGTTTTTGTAAGTGCCGCTCAATCCTCTCTGGCCGTGCTTCATCATAATTGAAATACAAATTAGCAACTCAGGGGTCCTGTTCTGTAATTCGAACATTGAGAGTTCAGTTGCGTTCTAGTTGTCACAATCCACTTGTCCGATGTAGATATGAGGGGGATGTTCGTCGTCGGAAGCCAACACGGTACCTGCGGCCACGACGCTCTAGGGATGAAATGGTCTACTTTTGTGTATTGAATTCCAGATATAGCGTGCATGGATAAATTGGCGTACACCGGAAATTTTTTCTCACCCAAGAGCTAGTGTTTTGCGTTTCCTTCTAGGACTCCTCGTGTGACATTTTTTCCGGTGTATTTCCCGTCCAGCTCAAAAGGACACTGAAGGCAACCAGGAAGTTCTTTCAAACGAAAGTCTGACCTCCCCATAGCCATTTTAGTGTTGATTCGGTGCCGAGAGATGCCATTATTGCTGAGAAATCGCAAACGAAACGCTGATCAAACGTGCCGCAAGCACCGGCTGCAGTCGCTGTTTGCCTCACGATAAACCGGAAGCAAGCGGGGCATCGGTGACGTATAGCGGTATAGAAGCAACGGAATACAACGCTACCACGTACCGAGTGGTTTGGTCAGTTACTGTCAAATCAGTCATGCTTTCCCGAACTCCCACGTTCTTTGCAGCTTCGGACCACTGAGCAAAATGCTCCTCCTTAGTACCCGTGATCACTATTGACGCTTTGTTGAAGAAAAACGTATTGTCGTTTCGGAGCCCCGCGAATGTTAGCGTCGAAGCAACCGCTCGTGCGTAAAGCGCACGCTTCCTCGAAAAGTCGTACCGCCGCCCCAAGAATGGAAGAATAGCGCCATCCAGCAGCAGTCAGGAAAGACGTTTCGCACGCCAGACGTTTTAACCACTTCCGATGCAAGTTGCGGGGTATTAGCCAATGACGGTGGCACCTGTTTTCACGTTTTCGCGATTCTCTACCTTATTTTGAAAAAATCTAGCGTAAGAGTGGTATATTGGTGTTCTCGGTGAGCTAGTCTATCGATCTAGAGCAACTTGTATTTTCATTTCAGTGTCCCTTTAAATGACTGCCGGAGCGGCGCTTCGTTTGGCGTCTTTTACGTATATAATGTATAGCGTATATGAAATATATAATGTATAGCCAGTTTACATTTTTATTTAGTTTTAGCATTCCAAGCACCTTAGATGACTATTTCTTGAATAGCGCTCGTGCAGTAAGCATCCCCCAAATTTCCACAAATATCTCATCTCTAGCGAATGTATCCCTTAAGCGTAAAAGCGTTCGCAGATGTGTGGTCGGGCTGCTGACCGCTGTGTTAGTTCACCCACCGAAAAAGTGCTCCCCGCACCTTCGTTTTGCGCTGTACGATAAAGGTTCGGTTAATTCTAATTCCTTTGTACCTATATTAACTTTGCTTGCTCGTCTCCCGCCTTCAACTCAACAGTATATCATTAAAGACTATTCTCTCTCTCTCTCTCTCTCTCTCTCTCTCTCTCTCTCTCTCTCTCTCTCCCGCCTTATTTGACTTAGATTTTTCTACTAGCGTACCAGTCAGCGAAGCGTCGCATGTGCGTTTGTGTAGAGCTACTTGGACTTAGAGCTTGATACAGCCTACAAACTAACAAACTAAAAGCACATTCTGCCAGGCGCAAACATGTCGTTGCTTAGTTCGAACTGAGCGTACGAATTGCCATGACCCTTCGGCGGCCGGCTGTCTAAATTGATTGATTGTGGGGTTTAACGCGCCGACGCAACGCAGGCGATGAGGCGCGCCGTAGTGGAGGGCTCCGGATTAATTTTGACCACCTGGGGATCTTTATCGTGCGCCGAAATCTCGTACACACGGGCGTTTTTGCTTTTCGCCTCCATCAGAAAAGCGGCCGCCGCGGCCGGGAATCGAACCCGCGACCTCGTGCTCAGCAGCGCAACGCCTTAGCCACTGAGCCACCGCGGCGGGTGGCCGGCCGTCTAAACGCTGGGCCGACTGATTCTGTTGGAGGGTCGGCGAGCCGTGCAGTAGCGCAGTCAACCCAAGCCATCTCGTTTTGACGTTATACGAAACGTCATACGAAATCGGCAAGTAGTGTGCAGAGAGGAGGACAGCACTTTCGAATTGATTTTTCTACTGAATTAAGTTGTGTAAACGCAGCGAGAGGGGTGGAAACATGTCCTAGAGACTGCATACCACAATTTATGGCAGTAATCCCGCAATGTTTACAAATGACATCAGTGTCCCTAAATGGGGTGCACCCTTTTCTTGCATTTTGCTCACACTAGCCACCTCTTCCGCCTCTGGCGTATGCTCTGTCTGTGCCTATCAATCATTGGGTATCAGCTGGACCGCGCTGTGAGATAGGGCCTCAGTGAGCTGGCTTCCGGCCGCCGTTCCTACGACGTGGTTGTGGCCGGCCTCCGATGGCTGTCAACAGCCGTGCGAAATCCGCAACTCATCTCGCAGTGGACTATGGGATGTTTAGGGGCCTCTTTTAAGGTATTTATTTTATTCTCCATTCCATGGCCTGAAGGGCACCCTTACAGAGCAGTGGCGGCAATGGGAAATTAATTTGATCCCAAAACCCACAAACCTGTTTCGCTCACATCACTACGTCCGATCGCCCTTACCTCATGCATTGGCAAACTGTTCGAGCGTCTTGTACATCACCGCCTCACCGACTACCTCGAAGAAAAGCCCCTATACCCACTCACAATGTTTGGTTTTCACACCAAACTGTCCACGCAGGACATTCTTTTACAACTTAAGAGCAGGTGCTAGACCATCTCAGCCGGACCAAGCCTCGCACAATCCTTGCGCTAGACGCAAAAGGCGCATTTGACAACGTTACTCACCAAGCGATTCTAGACAACCTCAACTCCACCCACTGCGGGTCTTGCAACTTCAACTAAGTTGCAGCGCTTCTCCGAGCGCGCACGGCTGCTATCAAGCTCGGAAGTCTGACCTCGCCCATCATCAGAACACCCCCTAAAGGCACACCACAAGGATCTGTTTTTCCCCCCTACTTTTCAATATCGCATTACTTGAACTACCTACTCTTCTGAACAAAATACCCAACCTGCAGCATGCTATATACGCCGACGACATTACTTTCTGGGCTACCTCTGGTTTCAGTGGAAAATAGCAAGACGCCCTCCAAAAAGCTGTAGACACCACCGTCAACTACCTGCGTCCCAGGGGCCTGACCTGTGAACCTGCAAAATCAGCCCTTCTCATCCTGCGGGCTCGATCACGTGACCGCCCTCCTCCTCCCACACCTGATCCTGAAGTGTCGATTCAAGGCGAACTTATCCCCTTGGTGACCACCCTCCGCGTCCTCGGCGTCCCCTTCCATGGGGACGGCACGGGTACAGCGCTCCTTCCGCAACTCCAGACACCCATTACTCACCTAACCTATCTAATCTGCAGAATCCGCAGCCGACATCACGACCTCACAGAATCGGAAATTTGCCGTCTGGTTCAAGCTCTCCTGATCAGCAAAATCACCTCTGCCACACCGTACCTCAATCTTCGACCACAACAAACCGCAAAAATTGAAGCCCTCACCCTTAAAGCCTACAACACGGCTCTTGGCATCCCCATTTACACCTCCACGGACAAACTGCTCAAGCTGGGAATACACAACGTCGTTGGAGAGCTTGTGGAGGCTCAGAGAAACTCCCAACTTCGACGCCTCAGCTTCATGCCAACTGGTCATTCCGTTCTCCGCACACTCGGCTACCCAACGCCGCCAAATCAAGACCGACCACAACGTCTCCCAGCTACCATCAAGTACCGTATCCACGTTTTTCCCATACCGCGCCATATGCATCCCACGTTCAACCGAGGCCTTCGGGAAGCGCGGGTCCGCTATCTCATGAAGCTAGCGGATGACCCTCAGGACCGTTACACTGACGTCGCCTATGACTCCTGCACTCGACGCGCAACTTTGGTGACCCTAAATCACGCCGGCCGAATCTCCACGGCTGCCACCACGCACACCAACAAAATACAGACCGCAGAAGCTCTGGCAATCCCCTTCGCAGCCCCCACCCACGCCAAGCATCCGCACATCACTGTAGTCTCCGACTCACAGCTGGCATGCCGCCTCTACCAAGCAGGTCTAGCCCCACCCCAGGCGATTCCTCTCCTCCAGCGGCTACCTGACGAGACCACCATTACGATTGTTTGGACTCCCGAACACTCCGGCCTTCCAGGGAATGAAGCGGCCCACGCCGCTGCCCGAGCTCTGCACTTCCGGGCATTCTCCCCCGATGGTTTGATTGATTGATTGATTGTAGGGTTTAACGCGCCGACGCAACGCAGGCGATGAGGCGCGCCGTAGTGGAGGGCTCCGGATTAATTTTGACCACCTGGGGATCTTTAACGTGCGCCAAAATCTCGTACACACGGGCGTTTTTGCTTTTCGCCTCCATCAGAAAAGCGGCCGCCGCGGCCGGGAATCGAACCCGTGACCTTAGCCACTGAGCCACCGCGGCGGGTCCGATGGTCAAGTGATCCCATCACCCCGCATGAATGACCACGACCTCCAAATTCCTCTTGATAATACGTACAATGCCCTTCTGTCCCCCTACAACCTTACGCGCCGGCTCTACCCCCCTCCACACCACTCCCTAACCAACCAGCAAATCATAATCTATCGTCGCCTTCAGACCGGTGCCTTTTACAATCACGTCATCCTCCACCAGATCGCACCCACTATCTACTCCCGCCAATGCCAACACCGCGACACCCCACCACCACATTTCACCTGGTATACTCCTGACCCCACTCCCGTAACCCCCCCCCCTTCCCCACCCCGGAGCAGTGGGAGACTGAGCGGACCAGCCCGGACCCGGCCCGTCAGAGGGCTTTGGTTTCTACGGCCATTGAGTCAGTCCAGTCAAGAGGCATCGAGTACTAGGGACGCTTCACCACCACCATTTTCCATTTCCCTTTTTGCTGTAATAAACGTTTTTTACTACTACTACATTCCGTGGCCTGCAATTGCAGTTCCTGACTGACTCCGTCCCTTGAAATGTATAGTCAACACGCTCCCTATTCATTTTTGTCTGGTCCCTTCCATTACGCCCAAGAAATTTTAGCATGTGATAGCGGTTAGGAAGTGAATACATCAACGCTTCCATCTCAGCGATCATCCCAGACCCCACCGATCTGCTTCGCCGTGTCCTTGCGGGCGCCTCCCAGCATACGTGGGTGGAGCAGACCCGTCCAAAGCCCGATCTCCGGCTCCTGCAGCTCTGGGCCAAACAAAAGTAAATTGAAGTAATTGCCACCCGGGACCCTTCGTCGATACCTTCCAGGTTGCAGTATCAGCGCCTCACCGCTGCTGCTAGACGGCACGAGAAAAGACTGTCCAGACAGCACTGGATTGACTGGTACGGTTTTCTTGGTCAGTCATCTTCTGCAGCGTCTGTCTGGGGCACCTTTCGCACCATGGAATCCGGCAGTCGTCCTCCGGAAGCAGCAGCCAGTGCTTGCACTGCGTCACAAGGACCCGGCACAATTCCCCCCGCGACCTTGCCCGGGCCTTGTTTCCTGCCTTTGATGCTGTGCCAGTGGCAATGCCGATTCCGTTCCCCCTTCCGAGCAGTGTGGGCTTACCACCAACTCATGATGCCATTTCTGGAATTCAGTTACCGTTAACAATGGCTGAATTCTTGGCCGCGATAGATCGAGCTAAACTGCGGACTGCTCCGGGTCCCGATGGCATTACTTATGAGGTATACAAAAATATGGACGACCCAGTTCTCACGATGATTCTGGACTCCGTAAATCAGGTGTGGTTATCTGGTCAACTCCCTGAATCCTGGCTTCGGGCGGATATTGTTCCGATCCCAAAGCGCGGGAATCCACCGCACGAACTTCGCAACTTGCTTCCAATCGCTTTGACAGCTACGCTGTGCCAGCTTTAGAGCGGATTCTTGCCACACGTCTTCAGTGGTGGCTTGATACTTTTCAATAGTATCACCCGGCGCAAATCGGATTCAGGCCTCATCTAGGTACTGAAAATGGCTTGGAATACATGTCAACTATGGTTTTGGCGGGAGGCCGTTCTCGCCGTGGAAGGACAGTAAATATAGACATATGAAGAACGTATGACAACGTCAGTCACGCTGCAATATTACAAATACTAAGTTGTCTTCGCCTCCCAGACAAAGTCTGTGAATTATCCGGCACTTTCTTCAACACCGGTTTTTTTCTATACGCATCAATGGCGGAAGCTTCGGCTTGTTTACACCAGTACGTGGCGTACCACAAGGTTCTGTTCTGTCTCCGCTACTTCTTAACATCGTTTTTTTGCCGCTAGCTTGGCACCTTTCCACTATCCAAGACTTGTATTTTCTCATGTACGCGGATAACATTACTGTATGGTCAGTTCATCCGGACCTATCCCGTCAACCAGCAAGCCTTATCAAACTGCCAGCAATTGTGCGAGTATGCGAGCCTTACCCTCTCTCAAAAGAAGACTGCTGCGCTTCCCGTCGCGAACGCTTGGGGCCGTCGCTCCCTTGCATTATCTCCGATCGCACTGCAGCTAAATGGGTCCGCCATTCCCATTGTTGGACACCTTCGTGTTCTGGGATTGGAGATATCGGCTTCAGGTTCAGCGGTTCAGTGGCTCCGATCTGGTCGACAGAAAGCCGGACAAATGTTCCACCTTGTTCGCCGCATCTCTCAGGAGTCTGGCGGGGCCTGCTGGACGATTGCCCGTCTCGTAGTGCGCTCTGTACTACAGCCAAGGCTCGTGTACCAGGCAAAGTTCCAGCACATGACGTGAGGGGACTGGGACTGGCTGGAGGCTATTAACAGGGCCGCCATGCGCACTATTACTGGCCTCTCCCGCCTAACACCAATTCCACAGCTCCAAGCAGAAGCCCAGCTAAACACGCTGGATGAACTCATTCATCAGCGTCGTTCCGCACGCCTGCTGAAACGTGGACTGGTTCCAGAGGCAGCAGCTCTCGCCGCGTACATAGGCCAGCCGCCGAATACGATTCCAGCCTTTTCCGCCGCAAGGCCACCCTGGCTGCGCCATCAGATGACGGACAACAAGCCTCTGACAAGGCTACACATCCGCACCTCGGGCCTTCACCAGCCTCCAGATGCCGTCCTTCATGTCTCTGAATGGACGCCTGAGATGCAACCGCTGGTTCTCCAGGCTTTTGTGGACGCCGGGACATACGAGTACTTCGTCTCCACGGCCTTGACGTGTTCCTCCTACCCTGCCCTAAATCAAAGCTGAGCGTACCAGTCACTTCGTGCACTCCCAAGCCTATTAACAGAACTTACTGCCATTCGGGATGGCCTGCAGGCGCTTGCATCGACTTTGACTACTGGGGACAAGTTGTAACTTTATACTGACTCAACGGCAGCGATTCGGGATTTGCGCCGCGTTGGGCGTTGTACAAGCCTGCCCGCACGCATTCATGAGATTACGAACACTTACCCATGCCCTGTCCGCGTTTTGGGGATTCGCCAGGACATGCTTTCTGCCCACACTGTGGCAGATCGCGCCTGCTACCGAAGAGACCTTCCACGGCCACTACTACTACTTCGAGTATCTACCCTACAAGAACTTTGGTGGAAAAAGAGAACCTCCGCCGCGCCACGCGTGCTTTACTTCCACCGCGTGGAACTGACCTCCCCAGTGGGCTCGCTCGCTGGGAGGAGGTCTTGCTGCGGATGCTTCGAGTTGGGGTGGCGTTATCCCCAGCAGTTACTCACGCTTGGCCTGCCCGATACCACGCCCCGTTTGCGGACACTTGCTTCTTCTGTGTGCTCCTGACGTTGAACATTTGCTGTGGACTTGCCCAGGCCTTAGCGACGCCCGAACGCAGCCCCTACGAGGCACAGGGCTCCATCCTGGCCGACCCCCAGATCTCAAGCGCTGGATATGAAGGCCCCAGCACCGTTCTCTTCTTGGATTTTTGCGCGTTACGGGTGCAGTGTTGTACATATGAGAACTTTTTCTTATTTCGTTGGGCAATCTTTCGCAAAAAACGAAAAATTTGGCCTTTAAAACTCTAATTTCATTTCAGTGAAAACATCTTTCCCCATGCACCGAACAAAAATTGCAGTGAGGTACGATCTGCCAAATCTTTCGAGTAAAGTAAAGTTGCATGTATGCTTTGCATGGTCTATCTCATGAAATAGCAAAGTCAAAGTGTACCTATTTTTTGTCACAATAATAAAGCCGCGGTGGCGACCACTAAACATTTTGCTTCAGGCTCTTTCATGATCGATGGATGTATCAGCAGATCTATAGTAATCCGTGTATACTTTTTGATGTATTTAGGTAATGTTGGCAACGTCTGTCGTAGGCTTCTCCATAAAAGAAGTCAGTGATCGATGGAAATGGGGGAGGGGGAGAAGCAGCGAATTTCTGGTCGGACGTAATTTCTAAGAACACAGAATTAATGTGATGACCATGACAGAATCTCACCTTCACGGACATGTATACTGTACTCGGATACAAGTTAAGAACGGCAACAGATCTTGTGGTGTATCACGCCGCCAAAGTGACGCAGCCGGACTTCAACACATGTGCGTGTTGTAAAAGATTGCGCTTAATGCGGGACATCGTGTGTTTTTGTCACGCAAATTGGTTGCCGTCGCTGCAGCAATGTATAAGAACTGTAAGTTCGAAAAATCGCGGAAACGACTCCTGTCACTTTCGACATACTCGAAGTAACACGTTCTCTGCGCCGCGCGGAAGAACAGCTGACTGCGGTGTTGAGGCGCAGCCCTGGGCTGCACCCGTTGTCGTTCTGAAGTTGTACGCTAAGTGCAAGACGTCAACACTATCTGACGGCCATCCCACTCCCTTTTCCTGTTTTCCCTATTCCCCAACTAGGCTACAAAGCCACCCCTCCAAATCACCAATAAGGTTTCCTTCGTTCATGCAATGCGTTATAGCGTTGACCACCGTATACGCCACAACAGAAGGTATACCGAGCATAAAGGAGTTACGGCTGGGGGATTGGGTGACGTTCGTACGCGCGGGCATACGTGCCTATGGACACAAGGGGACGCGGGCATATTTAAATTTCAATTTATGGTGGTGAGGTGGTGCGGAGAATAAACTGCTTGACGTGTTTAGGTCATTCACCAGCAGCGCACTTCAACTCGTCCACTCATTTCTTTCCACAGATGTTTCGGCACACGCATCTTGCTAGCAATTAAAATGCTGAGCTGCCTTTGCGTTGCAAGGTTAACTAAACGTACGGGACAAAATATCGATCTTTAAATGATGCAACAGAAGTATCTGCTTTATGCGGGATACACATGGACAAGGCTTGTATTTACGCTGCGACAGTTTGTATCGCCGCTTCGGTGACCGGCTAGACCTCTGCTCTCATTCGAGTGCCGGCCGTTGTGCGAATAGGGCGCTGCTCGTCTTTCCTGGCAGTGGGAACCCAGCCTGCACGCACGCAATCAATTTCACTCCCATCCCGGCAGGAGCGAGTGCAAGGGTTCGCAACCACACTTCCTTCTTCGATTTTCGCAAACTGCTCCGTTCTCCCCTTCATTAGCCGTGCACGCGCCGTTAAGGCCGCTTTGCTCTCGGCATAGTACAACGGGGACGCATCCACAGAGGACACATCGGCTGCCTCCCTCCCTCTCTCTTCCCTCACTTTTTTTCCCATTGCTTCGAGAGCAGCTGTCGCTGTTCCGTTCCTGCGCGTATACTGCGCTCGAAGGACGAGTCTTCTAGGATGCCTGTCTTTCCAGACAGTTGTTTGTTTTTCCTTAACTGTTTTAAAATACCTTTATTTATAGTGTAAACTTTTGAGCACAGATTGGGTTTATGACCAGCTCGCGCAGAGGTTTCGAACCGCTAGACATCTGAAAACGTTATACAGCATGTCCTTCCCCAAACGAAAAAAAAAAAAAAAAAGATGACGAAAATATTCTTGCACTGCTATGGACTCTGAAACATGAAGTCCCAAAGGGGCAGGGGGGGGGGGGGGGTGAGCTAGTGCGGTGGCGATAATTTGTTTTACTTTCGTCATGTCCGTTCAACAGTACCGAAACGACATGCGTACGAAGTATTTATGAACTGCAGCTATGTCTCTAGTAAAAGAGAGCGATTGCGGAGAAAGAGACAGAGAGAGATAGAGGGAGGGAGGGAAGGAGGGAGGGCGGCGTGCTGCTTACACAGTTAAGCGATAAATAAACGAGAACGCTTTGGAGGAATAAAGGAAGCATAGCAGCTGTCTAAACTTGGCAATTAAAAAAAAAGGTTTCCTTTCGGGAGCCGTATAGAACCATGTCATATACATCATATTCCGCACCTTGCAAGCTCTTACTTTCAATAATAATTGTGAAACAAAACTTTGTAGAGCAATACTTATCTTTTGGGCAATTACCCGGGAAGGGTTTCTCGCAAGAGCGTTACGCCTCATGAGCTCAGTGTGTCTTTAAACAGGAAGAATCACCCCTAAAGCGGTATACCGTATACAGAGAATGTTTTAACCTGGCACGCTGCGCGAAGGCTGTGCGAACACTCCCTAAATTTGCCGAAAACGTTTGGAAAATATTGCGACTACCCCGAATACTGTACATGTACACCGGTCCAGAACTTCCCTTTGCCGGCAGTTGTCAACCGGACCCCAAATTCATGAGGGCAATAATTTCCTAATAACTGTGACGTTTTTAAATGACCACAATACTTTCAATTCTTTTGAAGCTAAGCTTGTGCGCAATTAAGTAGCGACAAACTTTCGTAACACGTACGCGCGCGTCCGCTTCGTCTAAAAGAAAGCTTACACAACGCGGAATCATGGTCGTGCGCTCCGCGAGCCTAACTCGACTCCGCGGTCGCACTTCACACTAGAGAGTGGAACCACTGGTGAGTCCCAACAGCGATGCCGCCTGCGTGCGTGGCCGGAAAGCCACGGCTGAACACCAAATCCCCGCTGCGCGCAAAACCACAGCGTACTTTCTTCCTGTGGGCGTAACTGGCTGTCTTGGCCTATCGCGGAAACCACCGCGTGGAGCGAAGGGAAAGATATGCACGAGTGCGCGTAGTCGAGTCGCTCTTCCGTGACCGACTCGGGCAGCGTCCAACACAAACCAGACGGCGTGGATTCCACAGGCGCCCGCCTGTATACGACCGCCAGCGCCAGGGAGTCCGGTCTGTTCGGCAGTGGCAGCGCACTCGCGCTGGCCGCGCCGAGAAATGCGCGCTCCTTCGGCCACTCTTGGGCGCCGTTCGAAGGAGGCCCACCGACCGTGTCGGATGGACGGTCGGTCGCTCGTGGAAGCACCCCCTCCACTCCACAGCCCCTCGCGCGGTAGGCCCTTCTGTGGCGCTGCATGCTCCCTGCTTGCCCTCGGGCACCGCGTATCGGGCCCCGGGATCTGTACGCGCGGGGCGAACGCTAGGCCCGGCGGGGCTCGCCTGTCCTCTTCGGTGTTCCTCGCGCAGCGATGTCACTCCCGGCGCCAAGCTGACTGCGCGCCGAGCTCTTGTGCAGTGGCTCCCTTCTTGCGCTCCCTATCGAGGATATCGACACTTGCACCCCGAGCACGCAGTGCGTTAAGAGGTAATTCACAAAGCGCACTGAAGATGAAGGATCCGCTTGTATCAAGCTGCCGAGAAGAAAGAAACCAACCCCTGCACAGAGAGAGAGAGAGAGAGAGAGAGAGAGAGAGAGAGAGAGAGAGAGAGAGAGAGAGAGAGAGAGAGAGAGAGAGAGAGAGAGAGAGAGAGAGAGAGAGAGAGAGAGAGAGAGAGAGAGAGAGAGAGAGAGAGAGAGAGAGAGAGAGGGAGGGGGAGAGAGAGAGAGAGAGAGAGAGAGAGAGAGAGAGAGAGAGAGAGAGAGAGAGAGAGAGAGAGAGAGAGAGAGAGAGAGAGAGAGAGAGATGGGGGAAAATGACATCGATGAAGCGCGTTTCTATTTTAAATTCTGTATACCTGCTCGCACGCGGCTCGAACGAAGTGAAAGTTGCCAACCTCTAACCTAAAAAAACTATATTTGATTTTTAGTCGAGTGCATAAAAGCCGTCAAGTGTATGAAACACGAAAAGAAACCATGCGGTGTAGCCTGGTTCCTACGCCCCGGGGCATGTGGATTTTTCCAGCTATCCGGTGGGGACAACGCTGGTTTATTTATATATTTTGCCTAATTCACCATATAATGCATTCGCATTAATAAATATTATATTCAGAGATGTCACGTACCGGATGAAAATCAAGGCACGCACAAAGCGACCGTGCGCGCGGGCACACACGCACGCGCACGAACACACGCGCACACACATAGGAATCATGTGGCACGAAGCCTTTTTTTATTCCTTCTTGTAAAAAGTTCCACGTGCGTATACGGAAGTGCCTTTCGTTTTTTTTTTTTTGTTTTTTTTTTTGCGAGAGATTGATTTAGAGCATATGTTGGTAGGCAATGATCTTATTTTTTTCCACCATTCGGCCTCTGTCCATTTACCGACTGGGCTAAGTTAGTTGCTTGGTGAATCTTCCGCACCGGTATGTACAATTTACCTTGCAAATGCGCGTATTTTGGCCTCTCCTGGTTGCACTTGAGAAAAACTATACTTGCGTACAAATCATGGAAATTTTATACCTAGGAGCAACGAGATCAGTGGGCGTGATAGTCGCCACTGAACTTGTGGAGCCTGGGTTCGCCGCTCGAGTACGGTCAAGAGTGTTTTATTTTTCAAACTCTACAAAGGATTTTAGAATCACCGTTAGCTAACGGTGTCCCCATGAGTGCGCGTGCGCGCAAGGATCTAAGATTAGTTGGGACCTGCTAAGGGCATTTCATGCCAAATGCTCAACACGAGATCATTACACACCTGCTTATGTGACCGCCTTGTCTGCGAAGCAGGATGTAGAGTGGCCAGTTGGATTCTTAAACTGACAACCAATTTACCGTACATTTTTATGCTTCATTGGTATACGAAAAGTGGAAGTCATTTCAGGGAGTGAAAAAGCCATCTTATTTATTTATTACTTTACTTACTTTTACACGCTGCCCCCTAGAGCACATAGCAGGAGTGGGCATGTGCACAAAGAAGAAAAACGGTAAAAAGAGCGAGCGCGCACGTGTTCAGTAATGTGGAGGCTGTATAAAATACGCATGTGACAAAAAGAAGAAACCATGAAAGCATCGAGGAGGCACAACTCTCTGGAAGGAACTATTTATTTATTTATTTATTTATTTATTTATTTATTTATTTATTTATTTATTTATTTATTTATTTATTTATTTATTTATTTATTTATTTATTTATTTATTTATTTATTTATTTATTTATTTATTTATTTATTTATTTATTTATTTATTTATTTAAGGTACCCTCACGGGCCATTGGGCATTACTGATGGGAGTGGCACAAAGCAAATTCATCAATAAAAATACAAAAAGCGCGGAAACGATCGCGATAAAAGGGAAAAAAAATAAAGTTGGCAGAAACACACAACCCAGTTGTGTAACAAAGGTGGAAAGAACGTTCACGACACTTTGATTTGCACGCGCAAAATATGGCGCTTGGATACAAACAAAAATTGGTTGCAATATACAAGCCCAACGAAATAAACAATATTTTGAACAAGAAACGCAAGGCAAATCATTGTAAACATAGCACGGCGTGCAGTGGTAGGTCAGCTGCTTCTTAAACTGGTCAACTTTGGAAACAAGCACCAGGGAAGAGGGTAGTTTGTTCCACTCCGACGATGTTTTAGGGTTGAGTGAATTGAAGTAGAAAGCAGTACGGCTTTGAGGCACGCCAACTTTTCGCAAATGATGCTGGCTTAGTTCCTCTGACGGGCGGTGTCTGCCCTGCCGTGCCAGCACATTCGTTCCGGTGGGAGGTGGCCCTCTTCGCCGTGCCCACGCGCGCATGCGCAGGCGGGCCCCGGTAGACACGGTAAGCTAAAGCTCTCTAGTATCTCGTAAAACGCATCAAGGGGAAAGCACACTGTTCTGACAAGCATCAAGGTGTTTATATACAACGGACAAAAAATCGACGAAAGGCGAAAACTGAGCCGTGCCTGCGAGTGGACTCTAAATTTTAGTAGAAAAAAAAAACTAAACCGAAAGGTGTCACTTTTGCGTTTTTACGCTGCGAGATATTTAATGCATGCTGGCTTGTGTTTGATATCGGGGCTGTAAAGCTAAGGTGACTACTAATAGTTTGAGAGCCTATTTTCTACAGCCCAAACTAAGATAAGTACGCTTCTCTTCCCCCCTCCCCATGTCCGCCAGTGGGGCGCATATTTACGCTGAGGCTTGCATAATGAACGAAAATAGAAATCAAGTGTAGCTGATGGGGAGGGACAGAATGATGATCAATTGGTGCTGGCACATTCGCTTGACTCTGCTCGCGGTTTCTACACTTCCGAATACTAACTTTCTTTCAAGCGAGCGGTTGTAAAGTCGATCGCGCAAATTTTTAGTTTCGCGTACATTAGGGTCATGATTTTTAGATGCAGAGCATCTCATTCCCTCGCCTTGTCCCTCCGGCGTCGTCGTCGGCGTTGTCCGCCCCTCCCCCATTCTCCTCGCCGCGCCAGCTGCGCTCTCCGCCGCTCACCCCCTCTCCTCTCCGATAGCGAACACTCTCTCGCGAGGGGCATTGGATTGGATTGGCTTGGCTTGGCTTGGCTTGGCTTGGATTGGATTGGATTTGGATTGGATTGGATTAAAGTGGATTGTGTTGGATTGTGTTGCGTCATAGCCGCGGCAGACGCGCTGGGGCCGGCGCATGTGCAGTACTCTCTCTTCCGCGGTTTCCTCTCCTTCGGGCGCGCTGCGCATATAACCGGTGTGCCGTTCGCCGGCGAAGCAACATCCACGCTTGGCTCAAACACCTAGCGTCCACGCCGCTTTACAAGTACGCCAACGTCGTCATCGACTGGGACCGGCTTACGCAGTCCCCTCAACGTTATGCGCGCTATAAAACGCGGTCCCTTCGCCGCTGCGCCTATGCGTCGCATCTACACAGGGGTTCCCGCGAGGGGAGGTGGGAGTTTTTGTCATATTTTTTTCTTGAAAGTAGTATCACAGAGTACAATTCTGGCACGGGCATAACGTGCGAGAAGCTCTTCCACGTTGCTTTGTGTGAATCTCGAAACTGCAACGTCATTAAAATATTAAGTTAGCGTGAGTTGACGTACTAAGATCCACACCTGGACTATTGAGCCCTTTACCGGGTGGTCTTTGTGCGCAGGCATTGAAGTTATGCGCAATAAATGATGTGCTTTGTCAAGTTCGAATTTATAAAGCAGTGGTGCATTCAGGACGACAAAGAGCATGGTGTTCATGGTTCCGATTTTTAAAGGAAAAGTACAAACAAAACACAGTCATTGGTTTAATTCGTTTATTCGAACTAAGCGAAGGCCGAAATCATGGTTACAGCTTTTCTTCGAAACAAAAAAGCAAGACTTTTTGTTTTGATTCCAGATGAAGATAACTCATTACTAGCTTCATACCTTTCTTTCACCATTCTGTAGCCAGGCAGTCATAAACCGCTTGTGACAGAAGAAAAAGAAGCTGTAACTAACGGAACGTTTAGAGAGTTCTTGCCTCTGTGATGTCCAATCGCAACTCCTAGTCCTCGGTGCGCGACATTCGGGTACATTAAGTGATTATGTCATCAGCCATTAACGAAACCGAAATGGCCCGAGGAGTTTTGTGTGGAGGCAGGAAAGATGATAAAAACGTTTCCGAATCCCCCGTTCTTCTCCAGCCAAATCGGATTACACCTTGATTTGGTAAAAGCGCCCACCCACTTCCCAGTTTATTTGTGCATAGCCGTTCGAGTAGCTTCGGGGAACTTCGATTCCTCCAAATCAGGATGGCCAATTGCCCCGGAACGAGTAACACGAAGAAGAGACCGCTGCCCAAAGTCAAACACGGCAGAGGCATTTCAAGCGCGAAAGAGTCGGGGAGAAAATGTCGGCGGCACAAAACCGGGCGCACGAGAACTACACAACATACAATTGTACCGACCAAACCTGCAAACGTTGTTTCCAATCTCCGGTAGCGGCAGGCTAGTTTGCTTTGCACTGCTGTGCTTTCCAATTTACTTTGATGAGGCATTATAACGGGGGTCGAAAGAGAGGAAGAGAGAAAGACGGTGGCGCAAACCTTGAAAGCTCCGCCGTAATTGCTTTTAAGCCGGCGAGCACCCCTTCCTCCTGCGCTTCCTTTTTCCTCCCCTCTTAGGCTTCCTGGCTGATTTGGCTTGATGGGAACGACGTTTGCTCCGACCGCTTTGCGTATTTCCCCCCTGCTTTTGGCCTTGTCTTGTTTTTGTGTTTCTTTTTTTGCCTCCGGCTGTTTGCCTCCCCGTTCTTCCCCTCAACTCTTTCCTGCGTTCCGCCCTTAAAACGTTTCTTACTCTGCCCTTGCTTGTGTTTCCAGCATTATCGATGTACGATCGTTGCGGGAGCTGTCTAGAAGGTTGCTAAGCAGCCCTTACCCCGGATGAACGCACGGGTTGCGACACGGCGGCGGAAATGGACGGGCCCGTAATGCAGCAACAATATTAGGTGCCAAGCAGTACAACATAACGTGAGAATTAATACATAAACAATCCATTTCACTTAAAGATACAGTTACGGTTCTGCCGCGTCGACGCGGCGAATCGAGGATTTTACCCGAAGAGACGAGTGATCGCCTAGTAGCTTCTTGGTCTTCCGTGCTCCTTGGTTTTAGCTTAAGCGCGGTATACTCTCGCCAAAGTACCTCCATTTACTGGCATTAAATATTGGGTGTGCCTTGATGCTTCAAGCAACTGTACGCTTTTAATTTTTTCTTCCGCTAGTTTTTTTTTTTTTTTCGTAGAAAGAAACTTTGGGCAAACTAAATAGTGTAAAAAGCATAATTGCAACGCTGCTGAAAGCGCGAACTCATGTAGAAGCGAAAATTCTCCAGAGGCTCAGGTGTCTGTTGTTTAGCGGGCGCCCTTCATTGTCAGCTGTGCGTGCGTTACAGCTGGTGCGGTATTTCCAGGAGAATTATATAATTTTTTTCTTCTGGTTCTACGGTGGTGGTAGACAGCGTCTGAAGAGCAGGAGGAAGACAGATGCCGGCAGGTAACTCTGTGCGATTCTTTGTGTACGGCGTGAAACGCCGACATCTGATCCGCATTACGTAATCCTGCCATCTGTCCGACATTCATTCTTCATGATCAATTCCTTTCACCCGGTTTTCGAGACACGAAAAATATGCACGATTAACTGATATTTATTCGTTTTGTGGTGGACTTTCTTTGACTGAGTGAAGACCTCATCGCTCACCGAACTGCGTAGAATTGTGTGCAAACTAGGACCCCAATGATTGGGCGATTACTGCCCGTACTATGTTGTGTTAGCGACCGTGTTTCGCGATTCCCCGATGGAAAAGAGCCCGATCATAAAGCTCATCATTAGAGCACGGCCCTGGTAGGAATACGCCACGCAGGCAGCGGCCACCGAGCAGATTTAGTGGAGCGTGTTGTGCCGACAGCGTTCTCAGGAGAGGAGCGAACCCGGCGTCAGAGCGCGCGTGCAGTGGCAGCCAAAGGAGTTGATCTTGACGACTGCGGGCCCTGAAACGGAGGCTCCCGCGAGGCCCTCCGCGAGGCCCTTATCTGGCGTATAATGCTGTTTGGACACCGTGACCGCTGGAGCGCACGGGCCAGTCTCGCAAGGGCGCGAGAGCAACTGGCTGCGGCATTTCGTGACCTCGCATCGCTGGCCGCCGTCTACGCACATCGCGTCCCAGCTCGGCGCGGTGACGCGGGCGCTGAAGCAGCGGGCCGAGGCCGCAACACCGACCACCGGCGGTGGGTCCCGCCAGCACCGCCACTCGGGGAGGCCTTCTAATCTCGAGCGCGCTCCAAAACGCACGTCCCGAATATAAATTCCAACCTCATCAAAATTGGCCACTCGCCGCGCCTGTGGCGCCGCCGTCGCTGGGCCTTTTTTCTGTGGCTTTTATTGAGCGCGTGCGCTTCGCGAGCTCTATTTGTACGCGAATCGCAGCCAGCGCGGCCGCGGAGGTTATCAGTCAGAGGCGCCAGGCAATCGCGGAAAGCAAACAGCTCGAAGCGCTGCTCCCGCGTGCGTTGTTTCTCGTTCTTTCGGACAATGCAAAAGCGCGCACGTGCCTAGTCCACCCCGCAGCGCTGCGCGCCACCGTAATAGACCCTCCGTAATAACTCGGCGCACGCGCTTCGCCAGCTGCGTGTGATGGGACGATATCTCTGCCTGTCTCGTCCCTCAACCACCGACAATGTGGGCGGAGAAGTCCCCCCTTTCGCTGTAGAACAGCACGGACTGAGGGGCGCGCGCAGATCGAGTTGTGAACAAAACGGATGCAGCCAGACGGAAAACCGCATTTGCTCTTTCTCCCTCGGTGATGTCGCGTCCGCATGCCTCGACCGAAATTGGTTAGAGAAAGTCAATCCTGTGAGCCAGGGTACTTAATATTAATCGTGCTGGATTATTTTCCGAAGACGCCAATGTAGATTTAACATGTAGATTTAACATGTAGATTTAACATGTAGATTTAACACAATTAACATGTAGGTCGTGATCACTAATAACACTAAAAAAATCGTTTTCGGCCATTCAAGCATAAAGTTTGCCTGACAAATTCGCGAAAAGAGACAAACAAGAAAAAAAAAAGTTGCGGAACAGCCCTGAGATCTCCAAGTAAGTTGTAAATGCGACTGCTAAAGTGTTTAGACACTCTGAAGACAACGAATTATCCAAGGTATTCTCGATTTCTGCGCATAGAAAATTAACAAGGATTTGGATAGCCAATGGCAGAATAGGCGATTCGCCTTCACAGCTCAATTGCTTTTAAAGGGCCCGATGGGTAACAAATATTGAGATACAACGTTCTAGAGCGCAGTTCTGGTCGATTGCGTGTTACGAGTATAAAAATGCGTTTTTCGGCTTGAAGCAGAAGCATTTTCGAAGCACTTGGCGGTCATTTTAGTGCTCTCCACCTTAAGGAGCACTGCAGCGACTTTGACGAAGCCTTATTAGTTGGTAGACCATGTCGGAAAAAAATGCGCCGTCACTCTGTGGACAGAGAGTCACAGAAGAACAAAAACTGGCCCAGGTTTAACTCTTGTAAATATAGTTACCACGGGCGAAAGCCAAGCCTGCGTATAATGTGTGAGAGAGAGACTCTTAAAGAGAAAAACGCAGACAGGCTTGCCGACATGAGTTCGTCTGCATGCTACTCTGCTGAGAAAAAAGGAGAGGAGAAAAAGGCAGTAGGTGCAGTTAAGAAGAAAAGTAGTACAAAAAATAATAAAATAAAAGTAAAATACAGTCCTGCTTGAGGGCATTGAGCAGGGCCGGATTAAGGTGTGGGCTACGGGGGCTGCAGCCCCGGGCCCACAGCTGTCAGGGGCCCCGCTCGACCATATAAAAAGTTATTGAGTGTGCTCGCTGCCCGCATTGAAAGTTGAAGGTAGGAGCCTCAACCTCACCTCCACACCGGAGCTGACTAACTCGTGACAGGTGTGGAGGAGTGGGGGGCCCCTCACGTTATGGTTGACAACCTTCGAGTCCATTTCAATTTAAATTAGTTGTTCCTACTCCTCTTCCTTGTTTTCCCGAGGTTTATGAGAATACGTCTTTGACCAAAAGTCGTGGGTACACAGCTTTAACGGGCCTAAGAAGCCACATAAAACAGGCCCCGAGCTCGGCTCCGGTCTTTTTCGCGACACAGGTCGGTTCGGTAGTCTTTTCGGTACACGGACATCTAAGTACGCGGACGTTTCGGCGCGCGCACGTTTCGGTATAAGAAAGGGTCAGGCATGCGAATAACGAAATAATGTCTGAAAATTGTTTAAACCTGAGGGTCTTTATATGGCATTATTCACAACTTAAGCACTGCCCTCTCATACACAGTTTCTGCCAGAAATTTCAATGTATAGCGCTTGACAAGGAAGTTCATTGCGATGACGACCCGTTCAATAAAGCTAGTGGATTATTTGAATCGCATAAGCGTGATTGATATCGACTCGATATTTCTCGCTCAATGGTCAGCGTATGGTTGTTTAAATGTTCAAAGGTTGTGTAGGCCACTCGCGGGGTCATTCGGCTTCAGCCCGTGCCTTTGTGTTGTAGCCACTGCAGGCTGTCTGAGCAACAAGCGTTGCGGAAGCTATACGTCCGCGCGACTCCATTCGTAGCGTAATTCTCTAGGCGCCACTCAGTGTGGACGCAGAGGTCGCCGGACCAGCCCGACCCTAGCGGCTCCCTTCGAGCTGGGGAATCAGCAGGCCTAGGCGGTGGGAAGAGCTCAGGCGTGGACGCCAAACAAAGCAACAACAACGTCTGTTTCCGTTCGGGATGACGAAAGCTGTGTCCACTTAAAAATGCATCCTGCGTGCGGCCCCTTCGATGCCGTCTTTAAAACAGACCTCCGCCGCGACTCGGGGATGTTAAGCTGCTTGTCCCCGTGGGCGCTTTTCGCTTTGGAATGAGCCGCCGGACGGCGCAGCGCGGACCAAAGGGCGGCACGCAGTTCTGGTCCCACTTGGGCGCGCCGACAGGAGGAGAGGAACCCCCGAAGGAGCGCGGGAAAAACATTGGATGCGGCAGACGTGTTGAGGACTCGAAAACGAGAGGTCCACCCATAATCGCCTCCGTCGTAGAGCCCGAATATAGACGAGAAGCTTCAGCGTGTTTCCACTGCCAGTTACGACCGAACAACTACCCGACCGATCGACAACGAACTACTGACTGCTGGAATTGTTGCGCGGCACCGAGGGGAGCAGCACCGCGGGAGTGAGCAGAGACATTCTATCCCTATTAAACTGTTGTCTGATGCCATCTCTCGTGCTCACCTGTCGCTCTCCAACCCAAAGGGGACCCGCTAATGTACAACGGCTTGCCGACTAGCAAGGCCATCAAAGCTGCGCGCGCAACAGGAGTTTCTCGCCGCTTAAAGTTCGGCGGCCATGCGCAAACCCACGCATGAAGCCGACCTCTCTTCAGCCCAAAAAGCGACATTTTTTTTTGTGCTAATCATGCTGCGATAGGAAGGTTGCGCGTGTTGAATGTTGAATGTTGAATGTTGTTGAATGTTTATTAGCATTTGTCGCATGAAGTTTACAAACACTGATTGGACCCATAGCCAGAGGCTAGTGCAGGGATGCTAGTGCTAGTGCTAGTGTTCTAACCGCCGCGTGCTTTCTCGTGTGCGCGGGTAACCTACAGTATTTTGGCCCGTAAGCCATGGCGGCTAACTGTTTGGCAGATGTCTGTGAGTGACAGCTGCCTGTGCGGACTTTGAGCCCTCCCATATATGCAGGTGGAGAACTTTACAATAAAATTAAAACTTTACAGGCTAAATAAAATATGCTTCTAGTAAGAAAATACTCTTCTGTACCATGGCATGTGCAGGCCGACATGGCGCTTCGATTAATTGTGAATCTGTGACGGACCGGCAATCAAAACATACTACCTTTTACGCCTGATAAAATTCGTTATATAATACTAGACCTAAAGCCAAGAAATTAGCCTCCGGAAAGCGTAAAATTACGCATAATTTATCACTGATCAGAGAGCATAACATGGGCTTCGAAAATTTTCGCATATTAAAACGGAATCATTTTCATCATCATCATCATCATCATCATCATCATCATCATCATCATCAGGGCCTCTAGGACGCAGTAGTCCCGGGCCCCAAAGTTTCCTAATCCGGCACTGCCATTGAGTTACAAGTCTCTCGCAATGAAGGGAAGGCTACAATGTTGTGGATACACCAATGTCCTCCAGGAACTCAAATACCACGGAGAGGGATTCGCGGTGGGCAGAGGGAGACGTCTATGACCCAGCTAGGTACCAGTGTCAGTATTAACGATCCGGGGTGGGGCATTCAATTTTATGCTGCAAACGGCACCTTGATTCGGCATAAGCAGAGCACTCGAGTAATATACGGTCGCCATTTTCAGGTGAGCCACAATGGTCACAATATGGGCTTGATGTGCGGCGCATCGGATGTCGGTAGATATTTTGTAAACGATGTGTTGAGACGAAGCCTAAGGTACAACGTCTCCAGTCGGCGGGTAGTCTTTCTGGCAGCCTCGATCTAATGTATGGGTCTATGCCAAATAAAAAACTGTGACGGTGCTCCGGAAGGGACCATAAACGGTTCCTCTCCGCCAGAGCTAGCGCCTTAGTCATGGCTGAGGCATCATGCTTCCTGAAGAAAAGATTCTTACACGTTCTCATTTGTAGGTCGCTGTGGGCAGCCTCATCCGCTTTCTCGTTTCCCGTGATGCCGCTGGGGTCTCGGAGCCACTGGAGAGTTACACTATGTCCACCGACGTATGCGAGATGTTGTAAATAGTTCACTTCGCGCTGGACATCTTCGTGAAAGCTGAAACTAGCTATCTAGCTAGCCCGTTGCAGGCTTTGAAGTAGTAGTATTAAAATCATTTTTTAGGAAAGGGAAGGACGGTTAGCGAGAAGGGGGAAATAGGAATAGCATGAAGTGAAGAATAAACATTTCTTGAATCTTCAAGGGTGATGTAGAGCTTCCAATGGAAGAAAAAATGGTCCAGTCTGAGGTACTGAGCTGGTTGTAGACCACCCCGGCTCGTGCCAAACCGCTCTCAAAGGAAAAAGTGCCTTGCGTAGTGCCGGATTGGGGGTCATTGTATGGGGGGTTATCCGGTAAAGAACCATGGGAGAGTGCACTTTCCAAATATAGCGGTGGTCTGCGAATGTAGCGCAGTGCCAGGGTAAATGGTTTAGGTCCGCGATAGAACTAGCTGAACAGTGCGGGAAACGTGGGGAGGGCCTGGTGGGGGTCGTTGCAGAGTAAAATCTGTAAATATGTGCAAGAGTCACCTGCAGTACCCAATTTGAGGCATGCGCTTTTTCGAATCAATTTCACGTATTAATGGTTTTATCCGGAAGGGCGCCAGAGTCCAGGGCGGGAAGCTCAGTGGCATGATCTGAGGTACTTGAGTTGTAATTGAGGCGTTTATAGTTTTCGTTCGTCTAAAGTTAGAATTGGGGTTTTTATCAGTGATACGGCACAAGATATGGGTTCTTGCATGTAGTCTGTGCCTCAAATGAACGCGGAGAATTTCTTGAAGCCGTAGCACGTCCAAGTGGAGGCAACGGGCTTCAGCAATTGCATCCCAGCATACGACGAGCCTTTAGGAAGTCCGTAGCACTTTCTGAGGCAGTTATTCCTCGCCGCCGCCAGCTGTATTTTGCTTGTAGGTTACAGTTGCTGCAAGACAGGGAGGCTATAGCGCAACATGCCATCTACATACGCCTTGAACCGCAAAACCATCGAGCGGCCATCGCTGCCCTAGCGGGTGCCAGCTAGATACGCAATAACTTGCGATGCTGTTGAGATTCGCGTCAGTCGACTCTTCACTTTCGAGGCTCACGAGAGGTTTCCGTCTAATAGGATACCAAGATATGTTTGGGTCCGTACGTAACGCAGAGGCTGGCCACCGAGGATTAGAGGATACCTATTCCTGCATTTGTGGCTGAGTGACATTGCGACGCTTTCTTTCCTGGGAAAGATGAAGTCTTTTAGGCACTAGGTGCCGCAGATATTTTTGCAAGCGCTTTCTGAAACTCATTTTGCGTTACCTTCCGTGGTCTTGATTCACTCCAAATTCATAGACCACGTAGAAAGCGGTCTTGACTCCACGGAGGAGAACGCGCTTTTGGTGTATGAGCGTGATATTGAACCGTAAAGGGCTTAATGCAGCTCATTAAGGTACTCCTCTTTTTATTTCACAATATGTTGTTGGGCCTTCTGCGTGCACGTGATGAGTTTTCGTCCTTCAAAGTAGTTTGAAATTCATGCGTATAATCTTCCACCGAGTGCAAGTGCAATAAGGTACGCTAGGATTTCATCGCGATAAACTGAGTCGAATGCTGATTTATGTGTAGAAACACTGCGATTGGTGCATGTACAGAATTTAGTTCTTCTCCAGACGACACAAAAGGCAATGATGTGGTGAATAGCCAATCTGTTTTGCTTAAATCTATTCATTTGAGGTAGATAGAGTTTTTTGGTTTCCATCTACCTAGTGACCCCTTAAAAATCATATTTTCACCCACGTTGCATTGTGATATTCTAGAAGACGGAGACGGGAGTGCTGAGATAGATGTGAAATAGCCTCGAAAGTGATTTCGTCGTGACCAGGAGGGGAGCGTTTTTGACGTGAGAAATGGCTGCGTTGAGTTACTATAATGAGAATGGGAGGTACAAAGTGGGTGCAGCAGCCGGGATTGGTATGAAATGGCTGCAATGTTATCGAATCTGTGAGGATGAGGTTTCAGACATGAGCTCGCAGTACTGTTCAGCTGCTTCCCTCTGGGAAATGTTTTCGTGCAGCGATAGCGCGCTGAATGGGCGTAGCTGCGGGGTAATAAGGTTGGGCATACTCTTTACAACGCGAGAAATGCGGGTCGATGGCTTGGGAACATCTAATTTGGCGCAGAAGTCTGGCCGTCGCTACCTTCGTAGAGAGAGAGAGAGAGAGAGAGAGAGAGAGAGAGAGAGAGAGAGAGAGAGAGAGAGAGAGAGAGAGAGAGAGAGAGAGAGAGAGAGAGAGAGAGAAACGTTTATTCGAGCTTTATAAAGTGGGAGTGGTTCCCTAGTCCGGGAATCCCTGAGGTGAGCAGAGAGCCTTCGCTCTGGATGCCAGGAGCTGCTGTACGTCCAGATGGTCGCTGGTCACCAGGTTCTCCCACAACTCAGGGGTGGGAAGAGGGAATCGGAGAGGTGGAAGTTTGGGATTGAACCCACACTGTATTATAATATGAGCTAGAGTTCCGGGTTGTGGACAAAACTGGCATACAGCAGAGTATTGAGTTGGAAGCATACGATGCAGGCGAACTGGGTGAGTAAAGGTATTGGTTTGTAGCCTGCGGAGCAGCGATTCTTCTTCCTTGGATAGTGCAGGGTGAGGGGGAGGAAAGTGTTGTCTGTGGGACCGGTAATATTGCGTGATGTCTTGATACGTTACGAGCGGGATTGACGATGTGGTCTCCTCGGAAGCCTGGAGAGAGAGGGCGTAGGCTTCCTGATGAGCAAAGTTGTTGCCCGTCAGGGAGGAATGGCCAGGAGTCCAGATGATATTAACTTTCGGGCGGGACCCTCAGATTCCGAATAATCAATTAAGGGAAGCAGCTAGATTTAGGAAAGGCTATTTATTCAACAGTAAAACGCATTCATGCTAGCAGCCTGGTAGGGGAGAAATTTCCGAGTGTATTAAACTCCTTTACAGGACACTTATAGACTAGGGGAAAAAAAAACCTTGTTTCAATACAAACCCGTGGAGTGATGGAGGCATTGACAGAACAGGGTGTAGAGGTGAAGGTCTTAGGGCTCTTGGACGGCATATACAAAACACATGCGGCACGAGAACGTTTCGTAAGGACTGTGGGAAGTTCCCTACTAGGAAGGGCGTCAGGCGAGGAGACAACATCTCACCGAATTATTTACGGCATGTGCAGAGGGGGTATTAGGAAGCTTGATTGAGATGAGGAAGCGCTATGTGTGGATGGAGGATGTTTGAGCCACTTGAAATTTGAGGACTACATCGTCGTGTTCAGGGCTTCAGAAGGCCTGGAAAGAAGGCTTCAGAAACTGTACTCAGAAAGCTCTGTCGGAGAATGAAAGATAAATACGCATTAGCCGAACGTTTTCCTAAAACTACATGCAAAAAGTGTCCCAATCAGCGTAATCACTTAACTAGTATAAAAAGTGGGTTAAAATGACTATCTTTAACTATCTCTGGCAAATTGTGAGTGTCCATCCAATCCGCGATAAGGAAATAAGGCGTAGGAATAATATGGGTTATAGAGCATTCGGCAAACACTTCGAAGTAATTAACAGTCGGCTATCTTTGTCACTAAAGAGAAAGTAATACAACCAATCCACCCTCCCGGTGATGCCGTATGGTGCAGAAACGTGGGGACTTCCTACACACCTCGAAGGAGAACTTACGTCAGCCGTGCGAGCCATGGAAAAAATAATGGTGGGAGAATTCTTAGAGACAGAAAACGAACGTAGCGAGGGTAGAAGGAATTCTATCGCTTGTATTATGTAAAAGAAGTGTAGTTGGGTTGGACATTTGGTGCGGAGAACTGAGAACCATCTGATTGGGGCAGCACAGTCGAGCTCAGATGGAATTGGAAGTAGCAGGAGAACGATAACGCGGTGGAGGGATGAGATAAGACAAGTTAGCGGTAATGAATGGATTACGACAGCGCAGAAAAGGAGCGGTTGGAAATCAATGGGATAGGCCTTCAACCTGAAGTGGACATAAATGTGCTGATGGTGAGCATGATAGAACACCATCCTCATCGTGTGCTGTTTATTGTACAGTCGGCCAAATCTTCAACTATAGCGTGCGTGAGCTGCGACTTTTCATGACTCGGCGCCGTATGACGGAAGCCAAGTTGCAAACAGGTCGAGATTAACTGCATGCTCAGAAACCGCGATCAGCTGGGCCCATCGTCTGCTAGGCTCTTCCTTCTTAAGAACGTCATGAGACAGAAAAATCGCCGCTCGCGCACGATAGAAAGATTTGGCCGACTGTACATCACCCGTGCGCGCGTGTGTCCGTGTGTGTGTGCGTGCGTGCACGTGCACAGGGTCTGTTTGTGCATGCATTGATTTTTCGAGGGTACGGGACATCTTAGTTATCTGTAAATAATACCACATTTGCTGAATTGTAACGCGACCGTGATTGTAACAGCGAGGGGTGACTTTTCATTGCATCCAGAAACAAAAATAATACCACAAAAGTAACACTTGCAGCAAATTTTTGTTGGATTAAAAAAAAAAGAAACCCCAAAGAACTCCCGCGAGGCCAGCGGAAACATGGAAAAGAACATGTATTTTTAAACACTGCGATTAGACGCCCACCTGTGACGCTTCAAACTTTGTTCGCGGGATGCACATCTCTCGAGCTACATCGCTTGCTTTGAGCTGTATCAGTTCAACACGGACCGCCATGGGCGGTTTCGCTGTTCCGTGAAGAAATCAGCAACAAACTTTTGTAATTCGACGTGGCGGCCGTAGCGGGGTCCACGGAAACCTTTTCGGCCGGGTTTTCTGCGGATGGTCGATACGTAAAGTCTTCGGGCAGCAGCTGAGGTGTCGATTTCTTCAGCCATTAAAATAGCGCGTCTCTTGAAATAGGCGTCGTACTGTGCGCAACACGTTGCCATCGCAAGGGGAGCCGAAGAGCAGTCGAAACACTGGAGGGCAACGAAAACCACTACGGCCCCCACGCAGTACCACGCAAAAATGAAGATAAGGCGCTGTCACAACCACCGCAGAAAAAATAAAGGAAGCTCAATGCACAAGTAGCGAAGCTGTAGCAACATTTACGACAGTCACGAAGGTTTAAGTCCACGATCGCAGCCGATTTGCTTCTTCTTCGCTGCCGCAGCGACCTTTACTCCATCATTGCAACTATAAGTTTGAGCTTCTTTCATTTTTGGGGGGAACTGATAATCATTGGACATCACCTCGGAGGGCCGTACACTGACGCGTCTTCCTCGTTCCGAGCAAGTGTTGCCACGATTACGGCGAACGCAGGAATTCTTTTTTTTTTCCCTTTTTCTTGCCCAGTCTTCGCCAATCTCCCTAAGTGGCTTTGCTTGGCTTGAAAAACGTGCGCCGGGGACCCTGCGCGGTGGCCGCGAGGCGCGCACACACACGAGCGCTCGGCATTTTCTTGATTTTTTTTATCTTCCCGGACGGTCACCGCGAGGCCCGCGCTCACGTGCGCGCGCTGGGCAATTTATTATTGGTATTTTCAGTGCGAACACGAAGCAGGAGGAGGAAAAAAGCGGTTATTATCTCCCATTGAATAGGAAGAAAGGAGCGCGGGAAAAATTACGATTTGCTAAACGCTTCGCTGTTAAAAAAACACAACAAAACGAAGAGAGCTGGTCTTGGCTTGTAGTGGATCGAAATGGCTCTGGCACATGTTGCTAACATATATCGAAAAATGGCCAAACTGCAGTCGTCGATAAGAATTGGGTGCATATCTTTGCACTTTTTTAGGCAACTTGGGTTTCAGTATTCGATTGTAAAGCGAGGGTCGACTCCAGGTTGCAAAAATTAGAAAAAAAAAAACTCGCCTTATAATCGAGTGAGTACGGTACTTATTACTGCGAAAAAAACATGTCTCATTAAGCAAAACATAAAAATAAAATGGCATTGTCCCTACCGGATGGCTGAAAAAATCCGCATGCCTCCCGCCGTCATATAAATAAAAACAAAACCATGGTATGAACGGCAATCGAGACCAGGGACGCGCGGTAATAGGCAACTGACTTGACCATTACTCGACGCCGCGCCACATGGAATACCGTGTTGGAGGCGCTTTAAATAATGAACGAAGTTGTGCCAAGAGGAGAACTAAAACACAAAGGTAGCACGTGCCCCTTATGACCCAATGGCGTGCCAGGGGAAGCCTAGCGCTTTCGCTTTTCAATGCATGTAAGCAGACTTAAGTGCACCCGAATAATTTTTTTTCTCCTTAAATTGCTGTGTTGTATTGGAAACTGCTTGTGACGATTTATATTTAACGTTTATTAACGTTTCGACCACATCAATTCTTGGAAAACGTTATGTTTGTCCTTAGTTTGTTCTCGGAGTCTTTCTGCTTATTTCCTCGTGTACGACGGGTTCGGAAAGAGTAAGGGCTGCAGAGCTACACAAGTCATACACATATATGCCACAGGTGCCCATCGATTCTCCCTCTGTCTGCAACACAAGCGCGCCTTTTTCACCAGCTATGACAAGACCTTTTTTGGATCCCCCACTTAAAAAGAAATTCTGCCGCAAAGAGGGACGGGATGGGGCCGCCTCGATTAAGGCCGCACCACTGCTTTGAAGCGGCGCAAAGCGCGAGAGGCTGCGATGGGCCGATCCGTCGCTCTTTTCTAATCCGCGAGACATGCACACTGAAAAGGCGCTGTATCCAGCCGACAAGGCTCATGCGTCGGCTCCGTGCGAGCGCCGTAGATCGAGATCGCTCTGTTTTGTCGTTGTCGTAGGTGGTTTTCAGGTGCACAAGGCCGCAGTTTTTGATACGAGCTGAACTTTTCGCTCCCCGTTCACTCGTCATCGCCACATGAATTTATTTACTTGCTTTTTCCCTTCGTGAGGAGACCGCCTAAAGCTGCTTTGAAGCAGAATAAAGATGGCGATGCTATCGATGTTTTGGGACTGCCGGGGAACTGGAAGGTGTTAAAGTGCGGGGCCGAAGTTACCCTTTAGAGGAAGTCGATTTGCGTCTATTGAGAGGACAACCGATACATACATGTGTTTATTTATTTTTCCCTTTCTTGGATTCTTGAGCAGCTCAGTCGGTCTTGTAACATTGGTAGATTTATTTTTCGCTGTTAAAAGAATCGGCAATCGTACTGCATCATCTCTTTTCTTTTCCACGTAAGTTTTTTTTCTTTTTTCTATTCAGTGGAAAAGCAAAGCACCAAGCACATAAAACATGAGTCTAGAGTTTGAAGGAGACACCGCTTACTCCATCGGGCTCCCGGGCCACCTAAAACGTTGTTTTCCTAACACGGCTCGCAACCGGGCAAATAAGTAAATGCGTAAATAAAATAAAATCTGGGGAGGAATGAATTAAAGAACTGACGTTCGATAACATTACGTATTTCTTTTTCAGTTCCCCACCATTGGTTCGTTTTTGTGGTGCTGTTTGCTATTTCCCTCTCAAGAAATGCCACACACCCAGCAAACTCAAACTTTCCAGGTTTTATACTCTTCCGGGGCGCTGATTTTGAGTCTGCACGCGAATGGAAAAAAATCTCGAAGCTTTCGTCACCACAGGATCGGCTCCCTAAGAACTTTTTTTTTTTCTCCTTTGTTTTTTTTTTCTTTTTTCTCGTTGTTTACCCTCCTTCGGCTGCCTTTTTGATGCTGCTCTGTCATGCGGGAAAGAAACGTTTGTTGGGTCTCACAAAGGGGATTAAAGATTCAGTCGTAAAATGTCTAAATAAAAGCGGAAGTAAAGAAAGGCAAACCTAAAAAGGGCCACGAAGCAGTGAGGCGGACGCGAAAGGGGATTTCTCGGGGTGAATCGTCAACGCCAGATTCTGATTCCGTTCATAGAGTTAAACTTCTCGACTAGTTTTTGTTCGGACTGACGCTTCCGTATTGGCCTTCATATATATACCGCCCATGTTGGTACGCAGTCGTTGAATAGAAAAATATCGAAAAGGTCAGAGTTGAGCTCCAGCTTTGGTCTTTTCTATCTTGTTTTCCTTTTCGCAGCCAGACGCTGCACCCCTTGTGCCGGCGCACGCACAAAGCGCTTGGGCTGACTCAGCAACTTTCGTGGTAAGCAGTAAGAATTAACGACTCGATGCGAAATATTTCATCACATTGCTCGGGAAAACTATTTTTGGAAGAATATTGCCTAAGGTTTCATATATTTCATCACTTTAGACGTCAAGATGTGTTTGGGTGGAAGTTCGAGCATGAGAGCCTCCGGTTCAAAGCGTTGACATGTTCTTAACAGGTAAAGATTAAGGAAGGAAGAATGTAGAAGAAAGGCAGGAAAGTTAACCTGGCTAGAGCCTAGTTTGCTATCCTGCACGTGGGAAAGGGGAAATGGGCAAAAAAGAGAGAGGAAAAAAAAGAGGAAAAGTTGTACCAGACACGTATGCCCAGCACTGAGGCACTGACAGTGATTGACGCTGGAGGCTCTCAGTCTATAGCCTAGTGTTCAAGTTCGTCGCCCGTAGAAAACGTAATAGTTCCTTAGTCGCCTTCTGAGCGGATGACTGAGAAGGCCAGTGGCACAGAATCTTCTCCTCCGAAAATGGCCGCCGTGAGTCCAGGTTCCTCAGCGCTGAAAGATTAAGAAACCAGGAAAAAACATGCAGGAATAGAAATGAGAAGTAGCATCAATGCATTTGGATTTCTTTCATCCTGAACATTTATCTGATAAAGAAATGACGTGTAAGTTTTTTTTTTTTCTCTGAAGGTATAATTTGCGTTACGTCGATACGGCACTGCGTTATTATTATTATTATTTTTTGCTAGCGCATGCTCTAGTGACGGTCTGTCTTTGACGAACAACACAGTACGATGTCTGTTAAAAGACTCGAACGTGCGGTGGCATGGCACTTTCATATGGCGAGGCATCAGCAATATTTTCTCTTCTCTTGAGAGGAGGGCTGGTTTTAGGGTGACCCTCAAACAAGTCATCTTAGAATTTGGAAAGTTCAATATCAATGCAGAAGCTTCACGTCTTTCATGACTCTCTAAACCCAAAATGAATTGAAATTAACCTCCAAATATAGAAAAGCAGAACTCAAGCTCCTTTTAGCCCTAGAAGGAATTTCAAAGTATTCATAGGGGACCCGAGGGCAGGGCCAGAGTAGCGCGGTATAACTCTGTATTTTGCGTCCCCCAAAGAACGCCTTGTCTCATGTTTATTTTTTGTACTGCTGACGTGATGTTGTTATGCGGTACACGTTGTTTTGTATTTTTGCCTCGCAATTTCGCGATGGTCATAGTCTAGCAGGATCTGGCGGACACCATAACCAATCGCAAATGCTATTCACTCATCGCTTCGCTCACTCAAAAGGGCCAATATCTCTGGTACACCTCACACATGATCGATCGCTGCTCTATTTTTTCTAAACAAAGTGAGCTTTGGAGGTCATACGTGCATTATTTCGAAGCCCGATAGAGTTTGACAGCCAGCTGCTGTGGAAATCAAATGCAAGCTGTTAATGCACGCGCAAGGGACAAGGGATCAAACGCAATAAACAGCATGAGGTGCTTATGAATGGAAAGTGCGCACCCAAGGCGAACAGCGGAACGAGCGCAGCGAAATGTCCGTCCGGCAAGAAGGGGCTTCGAGCGAGCGTGCGGGTTCTTCCAGCGCGAGGCGAGCCCGAGTTGGAAGGGAAGCGGCTTTAGCTTGTCAGCCGGGCACACCGTGCGGCCGACTCCTAGAGAAGCTTCCGAACGCAGATTGCAGCCGGGTGGAAAGGACTTGAAAAGCGTGAAATCGGTTGGGTGGCAACGCATGAACGTCCCGGAGTATTCAGCTGTCAGTTGCACGACATGGTGCGGCGTCCGTTTCCAAACTGAATTTTCCTCCCCTCGCAGGGGACATTTTTTTTTTTCCACGGGCGCTTTTTTTTTCTGTTTCACTTCTTGCGATGCAGTACGTGCTTGAAAGAAATCTAAACACAGGCACGCACAGACTGCGTTCAATGTTGTGCGGCCGCTTAATGCGTTGCAGTAAAAGGCTTCATGAAATTAGATTGCCTTGCGCGGCCATGCTAGAGGCAATCAGGTTACAAATAAATTCGTTATTGTTTTGTAAATCAGCCATCTCTTTCGATCCAAGTTAAAAGTGAGGGCTTGCTTTTAGTTGTGCCTGCCCGGCGCACATTTTTAGCACTTTGAATTCTGTTATTGATTCTCTCAAATTCTGCGTAGCCCACCGGTCACATCTAAGGGGCCTATCTTGGCACACCCGTTGTTGAGATGGCAGTTCTCGTCACCAAGCTATTGCATCGGCGGTATACGGTTCCGTATGCACTGTACGTATGCATACGCCGGGGCGCCTTGAGGGGGAATTGTGGCCCAAGTTTTATCTTAGGACATACTCTCTTTTTCTCGTGCTTTATTGGCATCGGGGGTGCAGTCACGTCTCGTCGGCACGTACGTCCGGTCGGCCGCGGGGGACGCCACACCATGTGTTCATTTTCCTGCCATCGATAACTCAATCGGTCGATTCGACGGCTTTGCGCCGGGCGAATTGCAAGTATGTTTCTAGCGACACTAACGGCAAAAATTAGGCTTCTACAGTCTTTGTCAAAATTTTGTGGGCCAAGCCGGAAACGCGCAGGCTGCAAAAAATTCAATGTACAAGCTTACGTCCCGAGCGGGGCTGAACCCTTTTATGCAGGGAAGCTAGAGAAAACACCTTTCTTTCTTACTGTCTAAAAATACTTTTGTCACACCTAAAGTTAAAGCCGATTCGTTGAATTCTTTGGGGTCGAGAAAGCTTAGGACTGACCCACAAAATTTTGACAAAGGGTGTATGTCTTCTTAGACATGCTCACTGATCTGCGTCTAGACAAACGTGCGAAATTTATAATAAAAGGGCATACTCGGCCCATTTCAATCTCAATTTCGTTATAGCTGTTAGAAAAAACGCCGATGGCAATGTCCTGCAAAGAAAATAAGGAAAAGCTGCAGGCGCGCAAAAGAAATCACAGTGCTGTTTTCACGAGTGTTTCTTAGGCTACATGTAGCCAAAACATGGTGAAGTATTCATACTACTGTACGGTTGAAGAAGCTCCGGCGGCCATCCCAGTTTAATCACGCCTATCTCCGCATGGTGTCACGCGCGCTGACGAGGCACGTATTGAGAAAACCGTGTAATCCTCAATCAAAGCATCACAAATCACGTCTCGCCGCCACTGCGAGAGGTCCTTGACGGGAACGTGTGCTCGTCTATTCTGCCACCTGCCCTCACCCCTTCCCTTCTTCACTGGGTCGACCTACCTCCGTTGAAAAAGACGCCGCGAAAATCGACCCGGCGAAGCTTAAATTTATGCTATTCAAAAGTTAGTCACGTAGGAAGCGAAGCACGTGCCGCCGGTGCACGCACGCACGCACGCACGCACGCACGCACGCACGCACGCACGCACGCACGCACGCACTCGAACCCCTGCAAGCTGGGCTCAGCAGGTCGTCGTCGCCGGAGGCCGACAGGGTTTTGGGGGAAGGCCGTACTCCCCGCGATGCTCGAGCCATGAGAACGCCGATCTGATCGACAAACACGCAGCACAAACTTGGTGACGTTGAGCGATGACCCTTCGGTCCTCCGCCGCGCGCGGAGACGCCCCGTGAGCCTAGCGTCTTTGTTTAAGGTCTTCTATCCGGGCAGCCTCTCCGGCGTCAGCAGAAAGTTTTCGATATCGTGCTGATGAAGATTGGTCTCTTTTTATGCCCCCCCCCCTCTCTCTCTCCATCACACCCTTCGCCACACGCTCATCTGCTACGTAAAATATCTTCTGTTTCGTGTGTATGTGTGTGTGTATGCGTGCGTACATACCTGAGTGCGTGCGTGCGCGCGTGCATGTGTGTGTGTGTGCATGCACGTAGGTGCATTGATGGGCCCCCCTCATGGCAAGTGAGCTTCGTCCGTCTTTAAGGACACTTAATGCATTGGTAAAAATTTTCGGAAAACTTCCCGTGATAAGGACGAACGCTATCTGTATTGGTATTTTTGCTTTAAGTCTTGCATAGGCACACTTCAGTTGTACGAGACCGGATTGTCTGCCAGTAGAAAAATTGGCGACTGGAATAATCGGTGCTGTAGAACACAAGGCTTTTCGAAAAGCTGTATTTGGCCGAAAATTATCGGCAGAAATGCCTCTTTAATGGGGGCAGCACAAGGTCTGCCAATTTACACGTTAACTGACACTTTCGCGTTTTTCAGGGGAGCGAGAAGAATAAGCAAGCTTTGGGGAGGGTTTTTGCCCGTATTGATTTAGATTCTGGCTTGCTTTTGGCATTGTAGCTTTCTATGTTGGAAGAGCTACTAATGCAACATCGATGTCTGCGCCTGCATTACGCATAAGTAACGGAATCCCGGTCTCGCTTCATATGTAGCTAGTCATAAATAGGGTCAACGTACTGAAACACCACTGTATCTTACACCAAAAAAGTTCGTTCCTTCCATAAACCTACTCTCTGTTTAATGCGTCCAGCATACGTAACTCTACTGCCCAAAATTATTCAAAAGGGCTGCTACATTTTTCGACATTTGTTTTCGCATCCATCTTCCAGCCCGTTTTGAGCAGTCCGTTTGTCTCAGTAATAGAGTCACCGCATGCAGGCTTTGGGGAGTCACCGCATGCAGCAGTTCCTACTGGCGTTTCTTGATTTCCGATATTCTCACCAATACTAACCTGCATTTTTAATTCTTGAGAAACACGGCAGTACCCTAACTGCCATCAAGGCCATTAGTAGCGTGTATACGCCACGAAGATAAAGTAGAAATTGTTATCTTGCGGTTCGTTATCGTCATCACCACCACCACTGCCATCATCATCATCATCATCATCATCATCATCATCATGTTTTTGTCTACTGCAGGACGACGACCTCCACCAGAGATTCCCATCCAGTTCCATCACGAATATGTCGAGTCCGTTCTTCGCTTCAGTTCTCAGTCAATCTCTCAATCGGATTGCAAGCCTTCCCCCCTTTCGCTTACCACCCCTTGGTAACGGATAGCCGGACTCTTGTCCTGCATCCGCACAACATGTCCTGACCAACCCAAATTGGTCAAAACATGTTGTGCGGAGGTGTGAGGACACCACCCGAATTTTTCTGAGTGGCACATTATCCCTTTGTCCCCTCACCCTTTCGGCCTTTTTATTCGTCCACGCTGTTCACACTCCGCATCAGTATATCATTATGCGAAACAAATTAAGCAAATTAGATCAGAAAATGAAAATGGAATGATGTTTACGCGCAGGATATCTTCCCTTTGAAGCTTTTTTTTTTTTTTAACGGTGGCGTATAACACCCCCGAAAAACAAATCTGGTTACCCGAACGTGCAGTGTTTGCTCATGATAGTAACCGGCATAAACCAAGACAGTCCCTTCTAAAATTTCATTTTCGACTGACCCTACGCGAGTATTCGCGCGGTTTTTATTCGCGTTTAACGGTAAAGGCGAGGATTGCCGAGCCATTTCGCTTAGCTTTGGACGAGTCTTTGATGCAATGCTCTCCAGCTTTCTTCGTCTACGCAGTTTTCTCATCAATATCAGGCTACTCACGTGCAAACGTGCGTGGTTAACGAGGTGGAGAATGTAATTGAGTAGCCTCCTGAAAAACTTAACACCCCTTTCTATAAAAAAGCTGACAGAAGCGCGAGAGCTAAAAGTGCGTCACATCGATCGTCACCCCTTCAAAGACCCAAGTCGCGAACGAAGAACGAACCCACCCGATGATTTTTCTGCGTTGCGCTGCCGAGCACGAGGTCGCGGGTTGGATTCCCGGCCGCGGCGGCCGCTTTTCTGATGGAGGCGAAAAGCAAGAACGCCCGTGTGTCAAAATTAATCCGGAGCCCTCCACTACGGCGCCCCTCATCGCCTGCGTTGCGTCAGCACGTTAAACCCTAGATTCAATCAATCGATGATTTTTCGCGCACTAAGTAAACGCATCTGCGAACGACCTAAATGTGTGCCTACACGTGGTTTGTGAGATAAAGGTACGCTATCACACTCCTTCTTCGTAATGGATGCGTGGGCTGTCTTATGTAGAACTGTTCCTTTTGGGTGATTTTCAAGTGACCGTATTGACACAATGAAATCCCGGTTTCACGCATGCGCCGTCTGTTCAGAGATCTTATCAGAGCTTCTCGGTAGACCAACCGGTCTATGCGGAAATGCATTAGTTTATTGACAGAACATCATCTGTCCCGCTAGGCAATCTTTCCCTTTAGAGTGAAAAAGAAGAAACAGAGCGAGTGAGACAGGGACTCAAGATGAAGATGTCAAACGCAGGAACTGTCGCGTTTGTGTACCCATACGTAACACATGCGCATTAGCCCTTGTCGCAGGTTTGCTAAAAATGAAGCGCTTCGTTTTTCATGAAAATGTGCTGTTAGGCGAGATAACTGGAAGCCGACAGACGGTCACGAATCGTGTTCAGTTCACTTTGAAGCGAAATTCCTTCAACTTGTATCATGGTTTAGGTTAAGTGCATCAAAGATATTCACTGTGTACACTCAATAAACGAACTCCTTTAACGAGCTTCACTGTATGCGTTATACCTTGGTAAAATACCAAGAAAAGTCACAAATGGCAGAGATGATCTGAAACAGGAAATTGTAAAGTGTGGGCCGCATAGTATCTCAGCGTGCTACTTAATTTGGTCTTGTTCATGTGCCATCAGTGGGGGTGCTGTATAATCTAGAAAACTTTCATTCGCGAAACATATAAACCCTGCAATATCCTCATTACTTGCAGCACTGACTTAAATCAAGTCTACTCACTACAGCAGTGTTTCGACAAAGCTTGCTTGAGTGTGAGAGTTGCGTAACTAACATTAATTAATTCCGGCACTGCTGCTACAAGAAGCTAGCATCAACTAATCACGCTGCAACAGACGTGTCCGGCACATTTCGGCACGAGATTGCGGGCAAGAGATGTTCAAGCGAGCTGTGTTCAGCAAGAGCTGTGTTCAGGCGACATCTCTTGCCGTGGCATGCAGCATGACGTAATTTTAATGCTTAAGGTGTGGCCGATAACCTTGGAAGCACTGAATACATGTTATTGAAATTAAAGCAGGAGTCGAGTCTTTACCCCAGAACTAGGTCATTTCCCGCGGCGACGGCTTTCTTCGTCATCCAAAGAGATGCAAACGCTGACTCGCTGCTCGAATGATGTCAATGGCTTACGCGTAAGGCGAAATTCAGGCTGCCGCCAAATATCCTGATCTACAAAGTCAACATAGCTATTGTTTTCGCCAATGTAACCCCGAAAAAACCCTTTCTGCCCACGGCAATATGGCTGACAACTGGTTTGCCCGGCTTCACCTTCCTGCGTTGTCGGCTACAGGAGACCTCCACTCCAGAAGTTTTATACAACCTCCTTGGGCAGCCCACACCTGCAGGCTCATGAGAGCCTAACGGAACGAGCGGCCGAGGTCAGCGGCAAGCTGCGGCTGTCGGTCAACGCACCTCCCTAACACAGAATCTTCAGAAATAGCTCTCTCTCTCTCTCTTCCATAAAAATTGAAGATTATTATTATTATTATTATTATTATTATTATTATTATTATCTATTATTATAATCTTAGCGCTCTGGTGCGAATCAGTTCGTTCAGGAGTTCCGGCGCCTACGTGCCCTATGCAAAATATTGCACAAACGTGATCATGCTTTGTACCTGGCGTCAGTTGAAGCTAAAGCAACTCATCAGCCGGGAGCCTTCTGGAAGTACATTCATTCTAGATCTAGTACAACGAAAGAATCTATTCGTCTACTGGATTCCAACGGCGATGAGGTTGCAGATGCGGCCGACTGCTTTGCTCGTCAGTTTTCTTCTTTGTTTGGGCTTAGCGGTGGTAGTGATGACGGCAGCGTCTCTTGTCACCAGGACGGTTACTCCGCTTGTTTCCAATTGGATGAGAACATCGTGCGGGCCAGCATCAAGCGGCTAAAGCCCTCGTTTTCTTCTGGGCCAGATGGTATTCCTGCTGCAATTCTAAAAACGTATGCAAATGTATTTGTTCCTGTGTTCACCTCAATATTTAATAACTGTCTCCGGTCTGGCACGTACCCTCGATCATGGAAAATCTGTCGTGTATTCCCTGTTTTCAAGTCAGGCCCAAAAACCGACCCCATGAACTATAGGCCAGTGTCGCTTCTTTGTTCTGCCTCTAAAATATTCGAGTTATCTCTTCATAAGGTCTTGTCTTTCTCACTTAAACACGTCCTCATTCCTAATCAACATGGCTTCATGCGTGGTCGCTCAACTTCCACAAACCTCGCATGCTTCATGGAGCAGGCTGTCCCAGCAGTCATTGGTAGAAGCCAGCTTGATGCGGTCTACTGTGACATGAGCAAGGCCTTTGATGTAGTCAACCACTCGTTATTGCTTGCCAAGCTCATTCTGTTAGATGTTCACGCTTCCTTAGTGGGTCTTATACGTTGCTATCTCCAGGAGCGATATTGCTATGTAAGTGTTAATGATCAAACATCATTTAGGTACAAAGCAACCAGTGGTGTACCCCAGGGCTCCGTTCTGGGCCCCCTTCTTTTTTCCATTTTCATTAACGATGTTGCTTCTGCCATTAAAAATTCTTCTTTTTTGTTGTATGCTGATGATGTGAAAATCTTCAGAGAAGTGCGTAATGTTCAGGACTGTAATTCTCTTCAGGCTGATATCGTGTCATTCCATCGTTGGTGCACCAAAAACGACTTAATTTTGAACCCCTCAAAAACGAAAGTTGTTTCCTATAGTAGGAAAACTCAACAGCTGCAATACTCCTATAAAATAGCAAGCACTGCACTGCCGAGGGTGACCGAAATTCGGGACTTGGGAGTACTATTTGATTCTTCACTGACTTTCTCTTCCCACGTTACACAAATTACCGGACGCTCTCTTCGATGTCTGGGTGCTGTCTGCAGGTATTCTAGAGAGTTTAAAAGTCCTCTTCCTTTCTTAAAGTTGTATTCGGCTCTGTGCTTACCTCTTCTCGAATACGGTTCTGTTGTTTGGAATGGAACTTGCAAGTCCAATAGTGACCGCATCGAAAGGGTTCAAAATAAGTTCCTTTCTATCTTTAGGCACCGTTTCCGTCATGTACAAGAAGACGCAAACGGCAGCACGTCTTGTCTCAAAAGTATTCCTTCCCTTTGGTGTCGACGAATGAGAGCTGACATTATCTTTCTTTATAAACTTCTTCATGGTGATATTTTGTGTGATGACTTGGTTGCACTTATCAATGTCAACTTGCCGAACAAACTTTTCCGAAGATTTCGAACTTTCAGAACAGATGCTTTAAGTAAACGATGCTCGTCCATCTGCAGAATACAATGTGCATATAATGAATATTCCGATCGTCTTGATATATTCCAGAGCTCTTTGTCTTTATTCTCTAATGAATTGAAAACTGTTGTAACTTAAGTGCCTTTATGTCATTTATGTGCCGTATTTCTGTTCCGTATTTATTTTATGCAAATCATCATCTTGCTTGTTTGTTTTTCACTTTTCCTGATTTTGTGTTGCTTGAATTTCTGTCGGTTTAAGTGTCAGTGCTTGTAACGCTGAACTTCGTTTTTCCATTTTGAAACTTCCTGACATTTTGTTACAAAACCTTTGTTTTATGTGTATAATCTATCTCCGTCATGTGCATTGAGTATTTGCTTGTGTATTTTCAATTTTTCACGTGCCTTCAACGTTTTGCTGGCCGGGTGTCATGGCTTCTAACACTAGGCTTCCTTTTTTTTTTGCTGTTTTGCTGTTTTGCTTTCTGGGATCTCTGTAACTATTTTTATCTTATTGTTTCTTTCATATATACGGTTTTCTGTGTTGTGTTGTCTTGATTTTAGTTTGTTTTTATGAATGCTTGTATATGGTGTACCAGTACCAAGACCCTAGGGTTGTTCCTGGGCACCAAAAATAAAGGTTGATTTATTGATTGATTATTATTATTATTATTATTATTATTATTATTATTATTATTATTATTATTATTATTATTATTATTATTATTGCAATGTACCATAATTTACAGTCTCTGTTAGTCGTGTAATGTAGGTGGATACCACTTTTAATTTTATTCTCTGTAGTATTTCGAGTTTTTCATTGTTCTTCACTCACCCACCTTCTTACTGGCTGTTTATTATACAGCCGCTGGTGTATTTCAATGCGGCCTTTTTTTCCCTCTCAGTGCGCCAGCACGAAGGCTTCGGCTATTCCTGGGCACTATAATAAAGGTTGATTGATGATTGATTGATTGATTGATTGATTGATTGATTGATTGATTGATTGATTGATTGATTGATTGATTGATTGATTGATTGATTGATTGATTATTATAAATATATTCAATAAGACATTATTTATAGGGCACATTACTGCATTAATATTTACGTCCGAACGTTGCTTTACATGTACCACTTATTCGCACATCCCTGATGTGTTTCCGCGTGGTCCTAGCTTTAAGAATAAAAAATTTGAAGTTAAGAGTTTTGTGAACACATTCCTAGATATCTCAGCGTCACCAAATCAAGGCAGGGTCGTCGTCATCATCATCATCATCATCATCATCATCATCCTGTCTACGCCCACTGCAGGGAAGACGCCTCTCCCATTAATCTCCAATTATCCCGGTCCTGTACTAACTGCGACCAATTTATCCCTGCAAACTTCTTGATCTCGTCTGCCCATCTAACTTTCTGCCGCCCCCTGCCTCGCTTGCCTTTTCTAGGGGTCCACTCAGTTACCCTTAATGACCAACGGTTATCTTGCCTTCGCATTACATGCCCTGCACACGCCCATTTCAAGACAGAGTAAAGAAGTTTAAATCAAAAGCCCACCTGATTCTGTAAAAGTTGCAAATGAATGTCTGCGTGACCAGTAAAAATATTTGTTAAAACAAAACCAAGAAACAGATGACGCGTCGTTGCGTGGTATGACGTTGTTCCGCCGATTCCGAATCAGGATGCGCGTCAATTGTATCTTCGGCGCGCAACAAGAGCGGCGCTGGTCCTGATCGCTTTACTCCGTGAATTCCGGTACGCCCGAAACGCCCGCTGAGAGGAGCGCCCGCTGCGCAGCCACAGCGATGCACATGCTGCGATCAGCGCCAAGAAGCGCCAACGTGACGGCACTTCCGCTAAAAACAGCGGATGGCTTTTAGCGCGAATCCGCCGCCTGCGTCGTGTGAACCGGCGGGAGTTAAGCGCTAATGATTCTTTCTTTACACACGCATGCTATACTTCCACTTAAGTTTTACACCCTTCCGCTGGTGAATATAGCACGCCAAGTTGTGACGGCACACCTGATATTTTTTGTCTTTCCCCCCATGTTTTCTTTTTTGCGGAATCAAGATTTTCGCTGCTTACGGCTTCACAATTTCTTCAAGCCTGAGCACATCTTGCACTTCAAGGTTCTCGTTTCTTCTTCCTCCCGGTCCGTTTCCCTAAGTATACGACGATGTTAAATGCGCTCGCGCTTCGCGTGAACTTTTCGTTGTTCGCTAAGAGCATAGTCGTGTCTTTCGCCCCTGATCTGCCGCGCCGGCATAAATTTTCATCTTGGCGGCTTAATTCTGCCTCGTCTCAACGGCTGGCCGCCGCGCAGCAGTCCGCTGACTGCGTCCTTTAAAAGCTCGGTCGGTGTCCGGGTTTAGTTCATCAGCGTGGCCGGGAGCACGAGGCCGCGGCGGTGATGTGGTAAGTTATGGGTTCGGGCCTTCCCCTCTCGCTCTGCTTCCTTCCATCTTCCGTCCTTTACTGCCATTTCTATTTGCGACTTTCTCGAGTGGAGATAAAGAAACCATGTTTCCGCCGCTGCCCATGAGAGTGGCTGAAAATGTTTTTTTCTTCTTCTTCTGGTCGGAGAAGATTTACTTTGAGCAATTATCCCATTCTCACCATCGTTAATTTCAATCGTTCCTTCCCCTGTTTTCGTAGGGCAGAGGACCCCCAGCCTAATTGAATGCACAGTTTGAAGCCTCCAGGCGGCGTGGGATTCAAGACAACGCCGATTAGTGTGATCACACGGCAGAGGAATAGGCTTGTTATCGAAGGGAAAAAGCAGCAGTCTTCTAGTCAACGAAGGGCAAGCACATACACATCTGGTGGCGGGAAAACAACGATGGATCGGGTGGGAGAACTCCTAGACGTGTGCTGAAATCCCCAGGTCGCCGGCATGATCACAATGGATAAGGAGTCATTCTTGTGGTAGTGCGAATGTCAATGTTTTAAATCATATCTAGATCCTAAAACGGACTGCGAATCAAGTTATGCATTTTTGAAGCAAATATGTCCAGTTAAGTGGGATTCGGGGACGAAATAATGCTTTTCCATGAAACATAGCACGGAAAAAGCTAATTTTGAAAGGCAGGGCCCTTAAATCTTACATCAATTGCGTTTTCACTTACGTGTACCTAATTAATAAATTTACACTTTAATAGAGAAGCGAGAAAGAGGGATAAAGCAACGGAACAAAAAGCATTTGATAAGAAAACTTCAAAAAAAAAATACACAAGAAAGGAAACCCAAAGTAGGCAAAAGAGTGCGTGCAGCAAAAAAAAAAAAAAAATCACAAACCTTTTTAGTTGATACTAGAATTTTTCCACGCGTTCCGACCGCAAATCGTCTCTATGGCCTGTTGCAATCCTTCTATGAACGAAAAAAAAAGCTTTTACTAACACCATAATGGCTGGTTTTACGAGGTACGGAAATGCTTACAATCCTGTCCAATGTGCCGCTTTCTCTTCCCAATTTTCCCACACTAATTCTGATGAGAGCCCTACTATTGCTCCCATAACTGCTTTCTGCAAGTAACGCCTTACTTGAGCTTGGCCATGGGGCACCGAATGCTGATGATACCTAGTAAGCTTACCCGAATATGCTTCCCATGCTGATACGCCATGAACCTGTGCTGTGACGGGCAAATGTTCCTCCGCACTTTTCCGTGCCTCAAAATTATTGTGCCTCGTTTTAATTGGGGATGGTAAGCTAATATAGGCGAAACGTAAAACTGCTTGTTCATTTTCAATGTAACTCTCTGGTTGTCTAATGTCAGAAAAAGTTGCATCTACCCAGAAATAAAGTGTTCCTCTCAATTTCATCGCACAAACGATTTCTCGCATTCTTGTTTCTTGCAGGCTTAATGCGTGATTGGCATTATTGAGTAGCTTTAACGTCATAAAAAGCACCCATAATCAAAGCTCCTACCATACAGCGAAGCTGAATACTTGTGCATGTCTTGCGGTAAAGCCAATTTTACTCGCGCATGAAAGCGTCGAACACGCGTTGAAAATATCCGGATGGTTTGAACAGTAAGAGTTCTGTGCGAATCGGTTCGAATAGAAAACACCTTACGCCACGTATTCCAAACTTCCAATATTTGAGCTATGTTTAGCGCGAAAACACTGCTGGGCTCATCGTGCTAAACCCACGCATTCATCAGAAAGGTGGAGGAGGAGAAAAGCGAACGGAAAGGCCGAGAGGTTATCCAGGCTTAGAGCCCGGATTGCTACTCGACACTGGGGAACGGGTGTGCAGGGGATGAAAGAGAGGGCAGGCGGCGATCCAGAGCATCCAAGCGCAGGCTCTCCGCACGTGTCTTGCTTTGCCACGATGTGCGTCAACAGTGGGAACAATATACATTGCCCGAGGCTATCCTAAAGCAACTTATGTGACCACTGAGGTGCTATGCCTACACATCAGGGTCCTCGCGAGGCTACCATGTAACCACATTGCGCAGCTTCCTCGAAGTCATCCACGCTCTTCATTTGCAGCCATTGTCGCATCGCACAGGGCTGAAGTACCGTCGAGTTACACGCCTGCGGTCAAACGGTTCTCTTCGTTGTGGTGCCAGGTATTCATCAGAAAACCGTTGCAAAAATGTTACGGGGACACATAATCATTATATTATGACGCGAGAATGAGCGAGCATCACTTCTCGTTGCGATGTTTCGTTCTGAGATAGGTACAAGCCGGGCACTTGCTGTGCGATGCAACACGTTAATTAAACCTCTTGATACTCTGAACCCCGCTCCTAAACCGTCCTAAGAGTACATCTTACAATTTAAAAAACAAACCGCGCGTCTTCGGAGAAAATTAGCATTGCTGGGGCTCAAACCCAGACCATTCGTTCCGAAACCCACAATTCTACCCCTAGGCTACTGAGGTGGAACAGCGCAGTCATTTTAGCAGTTGTTCGAAAGAAAAGAAGGGTGTTCCAAGAGTTTGATTGATTGATTGATTGATTGATTGATTGATTGATTGATTGGTTGATTGATTGATTGATTGATTGATTGATTGGTTGGTTGATTGATTGATTGATTGATTGATTGATTGATTGATTGATTGATTGATTGATTGATTGATTGATTGATTGATTGATTGATTGATTGATTGTAGGTTTAACGTGCCGACGCAACGCAGGCGAAGAGGCGCGCCGTAGTGGAGAGCTCCGGATTAATTTAGATTACCTGGGGATCTTTAACGTGCGCCGAAATATTGTACACATAGACGTTTTCGCTTTTCGCCTCCATCAGAAAAGCGGACGCCACGGCCCGGAATTGAACCCGCGTCCTCGTGCGCAGCAGCACAACGCCTTAGCCACTGAGCCACCGCGGCGGGTGTATGTGTTCCAAAAGAACCAGCAGAAGGCGCTGTGTGCGTGCAGGAGGCGGCGGGCTTGTACCCATATGGAAACGGAATGTCGCCTTCCCTTTGGGTTGTGAAGTATATACGTGGACGGCTACTTTGGTATCACTGCCAATGGGGATTGGGGAATAGGCATGAGCCTCTGACGGCTGCTATCACCGTCCCTCGCCAACCCCCAGGAGCGGGCGTGGGAAAAATGTGGGTTGGTATGTTAATGTCGCAGCCAAATGTGGTGTTGTGAATTGGCCGCAAGCTTCTAATGGCAGCTGTCATCGTGACTGGCCAAGCCCCTTAAGTGGGTGTTTGAGAACCGTGGGCGGGCGGGGTTCGACCGCCGCATACAACCGTTCGCTGGCACACACCTCCTCACGCAGGCAATGCGTAATGTCGACGAGAAGTTCCTGGCAACACGCAGCCAATGGGAATTTTTATGAATCGTTCTGTCCACATGGACCTGGGAGCGCCGCTTATTTGATGGCTGAGCTAGGTAATGGTGTGGTAGAAACGCTGTGGCAGAAAAGCCGTGGCACAAAAACAGCACACCAAATTCCCATTGGCTACCACACAATCCAAAGCACGTGCTTCAGAAATAAAACGCACAAAACAGGAGTGGGGAAATTCGTGGGTATGCGCTGGGAAACGAGGAAAAGATGGTAGAGAACAACATGAAAAAAGAGCAGTCGTTCCGCTGCGGTATTGCAGAACAGAATATCATAGGAAAGGTGGGACTTAGCGAAAACAAGTTCCCTTATCAAAACTCTATGTATATATACATATAATGCAGTTCCAAGGTCAGCACCTGGAGAACAAAATTCCTGGGTGCGTGACTGGTCTTTACGTAGCACATGTTCGCGTATCTGTATAATTTTACGATTGCTCGGGGAAAATCCGGAGAGCTCTCATGTTATAACAGCCGCATGGAAACAAAGACGGTGATTATTGGCATTGAAACGCCCGTTCTTAAAACGGGAACGTTTTCGGGCTTGCGATGAAGCCGTTCCGGTTCTCATTTTCAGGAAGGTCACGAGAACAAGCCATAACTGTGCGCGATACGAGGGCGGGCGTATCCAAGAATTATAAAACGCGCCTCTCCCGAAGCGGAGGGCTCGGAGATCGAGATCTCTCCATAGC